>NC_091978.1:292054163-292354163 GCF_044704955.1 Pristiophorus japonicus
CCCTCCCTTCTCCTCTTTCCCCCCCCCTCCCTTCTCTCTTCCCCCCCCCTCCCCTTCTCTCTTTCCCCGCCTCACTTCTCTCTTTCCCCCCCTCCCTTCTCTCTTTCCCCCCCTCCCTTCTCTCTTTCCCCCCCTCCCTTCTCTCTTTTCCTCTCTCCCCCCCCCTCCCTTCTCTCTCCCTCACCCCCCCTCCCTTCTCTCTCCCTCACCCCCCCCTCCCTTCTCTCTCCCTCACCCCCCCCCTCCCTTCTCTCTCCCTCACCCCCCCCCTCCCTTCTCTCTCCCTCACCCCCCCCCCTCCCTTCTCTCTCCCTCACCCCCCCCCTCCCTTCTCTCTCCCTCACCCCCCCCCCTCCCTTCTCTCTCCCTCACCCCCCCCCCTCCCTTCTCTCTCCCTCACCCCCCCCCCTCCCTTCTCTCTCCCTCACCCCCCCCCTCCCTTCTCTCTCTCTCCCTCCCCCCCCCTCCCTTCTCTCTCCCTCACCCCCCCCCCTCCCTTCTCTCTCCCTCACCCCCCCCCCCTCCCTTCTCTCTCCCTCACCCCCCCCCCCCCAGACACTGACAGACAGAGAGTGAGAGACGCACAGAGACAGAGAGATCGAGACACACTGGGGGGGAGCGTCCCAGCACGCTGTTGGAGGGCTCCCGGTGCTGCAGATGGTAAGTAGAAAATGTTTTTTTTATTGATTTTTTAAAGTTTTTTATTAATTTTTTTGATTGATTTATTGATGTATTTGTCATTTATTATTGATGATGGCTCTTTATTTGTAAAACTGAAGTGTTTAATGTTTGTAAACTTCCCTTTAAACCCCCCCCCCCCCATTCCCTACGCCTGATTTGTAACCTACGCCTGATTTTCTAAGTGTAGACAAGGTCTAAGTTAGTTTGGAGTAAGTTTTCACTGCCTAAACTTTCAAAACGGGCATAAGTGGCTGGACACGCCCCCTTTTGGTCAAAAAGAAAACTGTTCCAAACTGAAACTGTTCCAACTGACTAGAACTGGAGCAAACTAAATGCCGAGAATTGCAATTTCTAAGATACTCCATTCTAAACCAGTTGCTCCAAAAAAACAGGAGCAACTCAGGCCGAAACTTGACCCCATAGATTCCACATCATCCAAGCTAATGTCCTTTCTTACTATTGCGTTAATTTCCTCTTTAACCAGCAGCGCTATCCCACCTCCTTTTCCTTTCTGTCTCTCCTTCCTGAATGTTGAATACCCTGGATGTTGAGTTCCCAGCCTTGGTCACCCTGGAGCCATGTCTCCGTAATCCCCATTATATCATAATTGTTAATAGCTACCTGCGCAGTTAATTCATCCATTTTATTACTAATACTCCTCGCATTGAGGCATTCAGGCTTGTCTTTTTAACACACTTTGTCCCTTTTAGAATTTTGCTGTAATGTGGCCCTTTTTGATTTTTGCCTTGGGTTTCTCTGCCCTCCACTTTTACTATTCTCCTTTCTATCTTTTGCTTCTGCCCCCATTTTATTTCCCTCTGTCTCCCTGCATAGGGTTCCCATCCCCCTGCCATATTAGTTTAATCCCTCCCCAGCCGCACTAGCAAACACTCCTCCTAGGACATTGGTTCCGGTCCTGCCCAGATGCAGACTGTCCAGTTTGTACTGGTCCCACCTCCTCCAGAACCGGTTCCAATGTCCCAGCAATTTGAATCCCTCCCTCTTGCACCACTCCTCAAGCCACGTATTCATCTTAGCTATCCTGCTATTTCTACTTTGACTAGCACGTGGCACTGGTAGCAATCCTGAGGTCCTACTTTTTAATTTAACCCCCTAGCTCCCTAAATTCAGCTTGTAGGACTTTTCAGGCTTCAGCTGGCGACATCTGTCATATATCTCAGCACACCACACACTGCTGCATTCAACAGGTGGCTGAAGCCATTTACGCTCGCAGGATGGACTTTATAAGCTTCTCTATGACCAGGGAGGCACAGACCAGGAGGGCTTTGGGTTTCTACAGAATAGCACTTTTCCCCAAGGTACAGGGAGCAATAGACTGCACGCACATTGCCCTGAAAGCCCCCTTAAAGAACGCGGAGGTGTTTCGTAACAGAAAGGGGTTCCACTCCCTAAATGTGCAGCTTGTTGTCAACCACAACCAAATAATCAGGACAGTAAATGCTACGTTTCCTGGCAGCATACATGATGCGCACATCCTACGTGAGTGCTATTCCTGACCTGTTTCTCAATCAGCCGGAAGGTCACGGCTGGATGCTTGGGGATAAGGGATATGGCCTTGCTAGTTGGCTGATGATCCCACTGCGCAATCCCATCACTGAAGCAGAAAAATGTTACAATGAAAGCCACATAGCGACATGCAACATCGTCGAAAAGACAATTGGGAGTCCTAAAGCAGCGCTTCAGGTGGCTGGACCATTCTGCTGGCAGCCTACAGTACCACCCTGACCAGGTCTGAGTTTATTGTGGTGTGTTGCATGCTGCATAACCTAGTTATAGGGAGAGGACAACTACTGTCAGGTTGGGCTGCAGGACCACCTACAAAAGGAGGGGAGACGGAAGAGCCAGCAGGTGAGGAGCAAGAGGTGGAAGAAGAGGCTGGTGAGGACCTAGGGGAGGGCAATCAGTCTGGCGATGTAGCTGAGGTTAGGTGAGTGGGTAAACGCATGGCAGATTCAGTATAATGTGGATAAATGTGAGGTTATCCACTTTGGTGGCAAAAACAGGAAGACAGAATATTATCTGAATGGTGACAGATTAGGAAAAGGGGAGATGCAACGAGACCTGGGTGTCATGGTACATCAGTCATTGAAGTTTGGCATGCAGGTACAGCAGGCGGTGAAGAAGGCAAATGGCATGTTGGCCTTGATAGCTAAAGGATTTGAGTATAGGAGCAGGGAGGTCTTACTATAGTTGTACAAAGTCTTGGTGAGGCCTCACCTGGAATATTGTGTTCAGTTTTGGTCTCCTAATCTGAGGAAGGACGTTCTTGCTATTGAGGAAGTGCAGCGAAGGTTCACCAGACTGATTGCTGGGATGGCAGGACTGACATATGAGGAGAGACTGGATCAAACTGGGCTTGTATCCACTAGAGTTTAGAAGAATGAGAGGGGATCTCACAATAATATTTTCACACTGTTGAAAATGTGAAAAATCCAAGGCCAATAGATCTTGCTGTTGAAGGAAGAAGAGGATCGCACCTGCAGCCAGTCTTCAGCTTTGGGCTGCCTCTTGGGACCCCTTGGACCCTCTGAACTGAGGAGGGTGCTGGTGCAAGACCCACTGCTAGCTATTTGGGGAACCTCACGGGAGGATACAGCGGAAAGTGAAGCGGGAAAACTGGGAACATTCCCCATGTGGGATTTCTCCTGAAATCCTGTGGGAGTGGAGACCTAATGTAAATAGTCTCCACACCCCTTTGCTCTTCATTGCACCTGGAAACTCTGCATTCCTCGTGCAGTGAAGATGAAGACTGAACCTATTTTGCTTTTAGTCCATGTATGAGCAGAGCTCCATGGAATTTCTCTCATTCTCTCAGGAGAATGTACTGTTTTATTACAAGATAAATGTTACTTTATGCAATAACAATGTATTTTTAAGGCTGCTGATTTACAGTAATTGAATAAGTTAAATTTTGTGTTTATGATGTGATATTCTGTGACTATACTAATGTTTTACAGCTCTGCCCATTTTTCTATGCAAACTGTAAAATTGTGGTCTTGATTATTTATGTTCTTTTGCCTATATGTATTTAATTTGTCCCTCTTGCCTTTTTAAAAGTCCAGGTTACATAGGGTGATGGTAGGCAACATGACCCATGTTAGAGGCAAATTTGTGCAGTTAAGCAGTAGTAGGAAAAGGTGGGGTTTTGGGGTTTAGCAGCAGTTTGGCAGTGTGATGAGCTTAGATTGCATTGGGGGTCATTCTGTGATAGTATTGTATAGAAACCTATGTTTTGGTAGCAATGAAGGTGGAATATGAGGTTCAGTTTACTGAGTGATTCTTGGCATCTGGCAGTGGTGGGCAGGAGTCTGAATATTGAGTTGGCATAACTGTTCTGGGAGTATTGGAGGTAGGGGAAATACTGGAATCTGTTAGAACTGGCAGCAGAGGTACCAAGAAACAATAGGACTGGGAGGGTGCTGGAATCTGAATTACTGAAGAGGGGTTCTAGAATGTAACCGAACTGGAAGGAGGAGATGGGTGTCTGGTAACACTGGGGAGGACCCAGATCTAAAAGCAATATTGGGAGGAGGTGTTAGGGTGTGCACTGAGGATGGCCGGGGTCTGACATTGAGGAGGAGGCAGTCTAGGAAAATGTGGTCAGACCTGCCCTGGCCTGGTCTTGGCCATCAAGTAACAGAATCGGGTCACAGTAGATCTAGAGGGCCAGAAACTTGAACTCCAGGCTCCTGACTGAGAAGGAGCAGGATTTGAGTACAGTAAGTTGAAGTATATGCTATTATGTTATGCAATGCTTAATGTAATATCCAGGCTACTGATTTTTCATGATTGAATAAATCAAATTTAAAAGTAAGTACATATAATAGTGATATTTTAGAGCTCAACTTATATGATTTGCCTGAAAACTGTAAATCAGTGGCCTGGATCTCTCTCTCTCAACTGTTTGTTTAACAGGGTAGTTAATTTTATCTCTTGCTCTTTTTTAAAACCCAGGACACAGAGCAAGATAGTAGGGAAGATGTTACAGGTAGGGGTTAGATTGTAGGAGCTGCATGTAGTGATTGATAGTGGGAAGATGTGGAGGGGAACCACATGAGTTGGTAATATTGGGAGGGTGGTCCTGGAGATTGTGAACAGGGGTCATGGAGTGTGGGAGCATGGGGTGATTACGAGGGACTACAAGGATCTGGGATGGTTGCGTGGGGTGCTTGGGAGCTATGGGAATGGATCTGGTAGGAGTGAGAGTGGGATGTCTAGGTATGGTGACCTTCGGAGAGCCCTGGGGTTGTAGGAGAGGGGTAGGACCACTGGAATGTTATGTAACAGGCTCTTGGTGCTTGAAAGGCTAACCATGAGAACAATACCCATGAAAATAAAGAAAAGTAAGCTCCAAAACATTCAATATAGTGAGGAAGAGCCCAACGACAAGATGATCATCTGCAAAGAAATGAAAGGCTTAGGAAAAAGAAGAAAGGAAAAGATGAGAATTGAATATAAATGCCAATCAAACTGGTTATAGCAACAGTAACGGACAACGTTGACACAGAATTATGCATATATGGTCACCTAATATTCATAGTTACATTCCTGGTTGTGACTATTCCTTCTTATGGAGTCCAGTTCTGCTGGAATCCAGAGCCTCTGCCAGATCCTGCGACCCTTCTCTCAGCTCTCACAATCCTGGATCACATTCCCGGTGTTTCTTGATTCCAGGACTGTCCCCAGTGCTCACAATCCTTGAAATCACACTCCTCAATTTCCCAGGACCTATCTCCCAATGATACCTGTCCCATTGTTCCCAGAAGCACCACCTCCAGTGTTCCCAGAAATCCCCCCTCAGTTCTCTCAGACACTGGGACCAATCTCGATACAGGTGTGACGTCCGAAATCCGGAAATCTCGGAACCGAGGCCGTTCCAGATTCTGGGTATTATCAGATTTTGGAACTTCTTTGCCTGGGCCGGGGAAGGTAGGGAGGGAAGGTCAGTCGGGGATGTAGGCCGGGCCGAGATCGGGGGAGGCCGGGCGAGGTCGCACAGAGTCGGGAGGAGGGGGGAGGCCAGTCAGGCCGAGACAAGACGGGGGAGTCTGGCGGTCGGGCCGAGGCGGGGGGAGTCCGGATTTCGGAACATTTTCCGGTTTCCGGACGATCCCGCCACAGATTGGCCTGGATTCCGGAGCATTCCAGATTCCGGAACTCTGAATTTTGGACTTCGCACATATATATTGTTAGGCCGAGACCCCAAACTCCCTTTCTAGTGAGCCGAGGCCCCATGAGGCAGTATCAATGCTGATAAGTCAGTGTCCCGAACAACCTCAACACCTTTGATTTATTTAGCTCCTTTAACATAATAAATTGTCCCAAGGCACTTCATAGGAACATTATCAAATAAAATTTGACTGCATCAGATATTAGGACATGACCAAAAGCTTGATCAAAGAGGTAGGTTTTAAAGAGCGTCTTAAAGGAAGAGCAAGAGGTGGAGTGGTTTAAGGAGGAAATTCCAGAGCTTCGGACCTAGGCAGCTGAAGGCACGGCCACCAAAGATGGAGCAGTGCAAACTGGGGATGTGCAAGAGGCCAGAATTGGAGGAGAGCAGCCTGCTACTACTCTGCAGCTTCCTTTCTACCCTCTTTTCTCCTTTCCCCCACAGCCCTAACTCCATACAATCCCCTACCCTATTGCCCTCACCAACACCACCTCATCCTCCATCCCCTTTGCACCAACCCACTCACTCCTGTATTCTACATAAGAACTAGGAGCAGGAGTAGGTCATACGGCCCCTCGAGCCTGCTCTGTCATTTAATACGATCATGGCTGATCCAATCATGGACTCTGACTCGGACTCTGGTCCACTTCCCTGCCCGCTCTCAATAGCCCCTTATTCCCTTATCGTTTAAGAAACTGTCTATTTCTGTCTTAAATTTATTTAATGTCCCAGCTTCCACAGCTCTGAGGCAGGGAATTCCACAGATCCACAACCGTCAGAGAAGAAATTTCTCCTCATCTCAGTTTTAAATGGGCGGCCCCTTATTCTGAGATTATGCCCTCTAGTTCTTGTCTCCTCCATCAGTGGAAACATCCTTTCTGCATCCACCTTGTCAAGCCCCCTCATAATTGTATACATTTCGATAAGATCGCCTCTCATTCTTCTGAATTCCAATGAGTAGAGGCCCAACCTACTCAACCTTTCCTCATAAGTCAACCCCCTCCTCTCTGGAATCAACCTTGTGAACCTTCTCTGAACTGCCTCCAAAGCAAGTATATCCTTTCGTAACTATGGAAACCAAAACTGCATGCAGTATTCCAGCTGTAGCCTCACCAATACCCTGTACAACTGTAGCAAGACTTCCCTGCTTTTATACTCCAGCCCCTTTGCAATAAAATACAAGATTCCATTGGCCTTCCTGATCACTTGCTGTTCATGTATACTAACCATTTGTGTTTCATGCACAAGTACCCCCAGGTCCCGCTGTACTGCAATCTTTCTCCATTTAAAAAATAATTTTCTGTTTGATTTTTTTTTTTCTGCCAAAGTGCATGAGCTCACACTTTCCAACATTATACTCCATCTGCCAAATTTTTGCCCACTCACTTAGCCTGTCTATGTCCTTTTGCAGATTTTTTGTGTTCTCTTCACACATTGCTTTTCCTCCCACCTTTGTATCGTCGGCAAACTTGGCTACGTTACACTCGGTCCCTTCCTCCAAGTCGTTAATATAGATTGTAAATAGTTGGGGTCCCAGCACTGATTCCTGCGGCACCCCACTGGTTACTGATTGCCAATCTGAGAATGAACCATTTATCCTGACTCTCTGTTTTCTGTTCCCCTTTGAAAACTGAGGGAGTGAGGGCAGGTGTGTGGGTACACCCCTGTATCCTCTCCTCTCACCCCTGTATCCTCCCCCCTCATTCCTGTATCCTCCCCCCTCATTCCCTGTTGCCTCCCTCCCCCTTACTACCTTATTTCCCTGAGGATGGTCAGCCTGAGGCTCATTTCCACTCACCACTCTATACATTTTTCCTCCGATCTCCACAAAAATCACAACAACTGGGATTGAGCTGCAAGAGTATGGACTGCCTGAGTGGGACCAGGATTGGAAAACTGAGGGAGTGAAGGCAGATGGATGGGTACAGTCTTGAGTGAGATTGGGTGACTGAGAGAGCAAGGGTGGGCTGGGAACACCAAGCAGAATGGAGATGGATAAGCATTGCCAACAGCGAAAGAGGGAGAGTGTGGGCCTTAACTCGAGTTTTTAAAAAAATGAGGTATTTGGCACAATACTCATTGTTTGAAATAAATAGGGTTTCCAGGTTCTATTTCTTCCTATTTTTATTTATTTTAGCCACATCTGGCCATTTTTACATTTTTTTCAGCTGTTTACAAATACTGTTCTCAATACTGAACCAAAAATTGGTACCAATAACCAGTATTGAATTACATGAAGTTGCAGTCTTGGTGATTTTTTTTTTGGTAAAATATTAAAATAAACCTGACCTAGATTCGTGTTTGGTAATCATAACACTGTTTAATTGAACCATTAAGAACTTTTACATTTTACGAGTTGTTTGACTTAAATCATTAAAGAAAATATTCAAACATTCAGGAAGATGAAAGCCTGTCAAGAGTGTGGAATTTTAAATTTTAGCCAGTAGAAATAGCATTTTCCCTATTTTTTCAGTGTTTGTTTCATAAAATCCGGGTTGAGAATTTTTATCCCCATGTTTTACCTGTTGGTCATCACTGAAACGAGTAATCTAAACTCTTAATCATACTTTTTAGTGATTTCGTTGGTTGATAGTATAGTTTTTTGTTTCCAACTGTCTAATATAGTTTACTGAAGCACATTCAGTGAAGCAATGTCAGTGTGTTATGTGTTCTTTATAGGTGTGGGCCAGTCTGAGTTTGCAGTAGCAGACATGGTGGATATGTTTATATTGTTCATTCCACCAGCAGGAGGAGATGAACTGCAGGTGAGATGGAAGCTGCTTAACAGATTTGTTTTAATGCATTACTCCTTGATCTGTGGAATTTAGAATTAATAGAAATAAAATGTGTGGGATCCCTTAAGTAAATGATTACCTTTAACAAAATAATTCCATGTAGTTTGGGTTCTTTCCATTAAGGGGTGATAAATATGAGCTATTGAGTTGCAGAATGGTATTGCAAGCTGTGATTTAAGATCAAAAGGTAAGTACAGACGAGGAAGGCAAAATTCGGTCCATCCAGAAAGATCCTATAGTTTCCCCCACCCATTGCAGCACTTAATGTTTTTCTTAAATTATTTCATCTCCACTACTTTACCCAGAGGTACATTCCATTTTTTCATCTTGTGTGAAGAACTTCCAGACATCCATCCTGAATGTGTCTTTTACTAGCTTGAACTTATGTCCCCTTGAACTGCCATCACAATTGAATTTAAAACTTATTTTCTAAATTTATCTTTTCTACACTGTTTACTCTTGGTAATCAAATCCATTATTTTACATGGTGTTGAAGTAAGACTAATGGGTCTATAATTACCTGTATCTGCTTTGATATGTTTTTGGAAATTGAGTATCATATTCGACTGTGTTCAGTCTACTGATACCAATGTGTCGATCATTGACTTCATAACTGTCGGTTCCTCACAAATAACTCTGGGATGAATGCCATTTGGCTCTTGAGTTTGTTGATTTGGAGCATTTTTAGCTTATTTAGGAATCCCATTTCATTTATATCTAAGTAATAATTCTACTTATCTTATTGTGAATTGGGGCGTGTTGCTCCTTTCCTTCCTTGTGAATACATGGAGGAAGTAATCATTCAAGTATTAACTGCTACGCTCATCCTCTGTTTCAGCCCCGATTGCACCTTTTTATATTTAGAATCATAGAAAATTACGACACGGAAGGCCATTCGGCCGATTATGTCTGTGCTGGTCGAAAAAGAGTTACCCAGCCTAATCTCGCCTTCAAGCACTAGGTCTGTAGCCCTCTAGGTTACGGCTCTAGGTGCATATCCAAGTACCTTTTAAATGTGATGAGGGTTTCTGTCTCTACCACCCTTTTCAGGCAGTGAGTTCCAGACTCCCACCACCCTTTGGGTGAAGAGATGTTTCCTTTTCTCCCCTCTAATCCTTCTACCAACTACTTTTAATCTATGCCCCCTGGTTATTGACCCTGCTGCTAAGGGAAATAGGTCCTTCCTATCTGCTTTATCCAGGCCCCTCATAATTTTATACACCTCAATTAAATCTCCCCTCAGCCTCCTCTGTTTCAAGGTAAACAACCCCAGCCTATCAAATCTTTCCTCATTGCTAAAGTTGTCCAGTCCTGGCAACACCCTTGTAAATCTCCTTTGCACCCTTTCTAGTGCAGTCACATCCTTCCTGTAAAGTGGTGACCAGAACTGCACGCAGTACTCAAGCTGTGGCCTAACTAATGTTGTATACAGTTCTAGCAAAACTTCCTTGCTCTTGTACTCTATGCCTCGGCTCTCGGCTCTCGGCTAATAAAGGAAAAGCATATGCCTTTAGAACTATCTTATCGACCAATGCTGCTACTGTTAAGGATCTGTGGATGTATACTCCAAGGTCCCGCTGTTCCTCCATACCTCTCACTTTACTCCCATTTTGTGGGCTCAATTTTCCCCAATTATCTGCGCCGTTTTTTTGGCGTGCACCGTTTTTTTTTTTAGAAGTAAATTAAAATCGCCCAAGTTTCCCCAAAGTTTCTGCACCAGCATAATTCACTTGGGCACGATTTTTTTAGGCTACGATTTTTTTTTACCTCGGGTGACCTGCCACCTGCGCCAATTCTGGCCATTTAAGCAAGTTTGGCCAACTACGAATTTTTTTAAGACTGCGTATGTGACTGCTCTGAAAAACCTTCTGGGCAGTTAACAAAATCAGCGCAGAAAATCCAGGCCGGGACAGCAGCGGCAGACAGGGAGGGGGGCATTCGGTCAAGGCTAGGAGTGGCACTGGCTCCGGGGGAGGGATGCCTGTTGGCATGGGCTAGAAGTGGCACTGGCTCTGGAGGGGGAGGGGGGCTGTTTGGGTTGGGCTAGAAGCTGCATCGGTTCCGCGGGGGGCGGGGGGGAGAGAGAGAGAGGGAGGTCGGTCAGCCTGGGCTCGGAGCAGCTCCGGAGAGAGGGAGGCCTTTCGGCCTGGGCTAGGAGCGGCTCCGGAGGGAGGGAGGCCTTTCAGCCTGGGCTGGGATCCGCTCCAGGGGAAGGGAGGCCTTTCGGCCTGGGCTCGGAGCAGCTCCGGAGGGAGGGAGGCCTTTCGGCCTGGGCTAGGAGCGGCTCCGGAGGGAGGGAGGCCTTTCGGCCTGGGCTGGGATCGGCTCCAGGGGAAGGGAGGCCTTTCGGCCTGGGCTAGGAGCGGCATCGGCTCCGGGGGTGGGAGGGATGCCTTTCGACCTGGGTTAGCAGCGGCTCCGGGGACTGGGAGGCCTTTCGGCTTGGGCTGGGATTGGCTCTAGGGGAAGGGGAGGCCTTTTGGCCTGGGCTAGGAGCGGCTCCAGGGGGGAGGGAGGCCTTTCGGCCTGGGCTAGCAGCAGCTCCGGGGACTGGGAGGCCTTTCGGCTTGGGCTGGGATTGGCTCTAGGGGAAGGGAGGCCTTTTGGCCTGGGCTAGGAGCGGCTCCGGGGGGGGTGGGGGGGGGTGGGGGTGGGTGGGGAGGGAGGGAGGCCTTTCGACCTGGGCTAGGAGCAGTTCCGGGGGGAGGGAGGCCTTTCAGCCTGGGCTAGGAGTGGCTCTGGGGGGAGGGAGGCCTTTCGGCCTGGGAGCGGCTCTGGAGGGAGGGGGGCCTTTTGGCCTGGGCTAGGAGTGGCTCCGGGGGGAGGGAGGCCTTTCGGCCTGAGCTAGAAGTGGCACCATCTCTGGGGGGGAGGGAAGCCTTTCAGCCTGGGCTCGGAGCGGCACTGGCTCCGGGGGAGGCCTTTCGGCTCGGGCTAGGAGCGGCACTGGGCACCTGCAGGAATAGACTTTTGGCACAAAGACTCTTTAATATTTTCATGTTGGTAAGCTGGTGCCTTAAATAGCTGCAATGTGCTTGTGCAGGTTGCTGTGAGCTGGCCAGAATGTCTTGTATGTTTCACTTTCCAGCCTCAGCCCGCAGTGTGTCCCTCATTACCCTGGCAATCTGATATTTTTGGCGCACATCTTAGGCTCCACCCACAGAGCTTAAGGACCATGTGCGCCGGGCCACATTCGCAAGATAAAACATGGGAACTTTCAACTTTTTTTTTGGCGTAGTCGGGCCCCAGAATAACGGGTGTAACTCTTCAAATACTCCAAAAAACGGCATTGGGGAAAATTGAGCCCATTGTATATTCCCTTGCTTTGTTGCTCCTCCCCAAATGCATTACCTCACACTTTTTTCCAAATTGAATTCTATTTGCCACTTTTCTGCCCAACTGACCAGTTCATCGATATCTTCCTGCAATCTGGAGCTTTCCTCCTCACTGTCAATCACACGGCCAATTTTTGTATCATCTGCAAATTTCTTTATCATGCCCCCTACATTTAAGTCTAAATCATTAATATATACTACAAAAAGTAAGAGACTGAATACTGAGCCCTGTGGAACCCCATTGGAAACAGCCTTCCAGTTACAAAAACTCCCCTCAACCATTACCCTTTGCTTCCTGCCACTGAGCCAGTTTTGGATCCAATTTGCCATTCTCCCTTGGGTGCCATGGACTTTTACTTTTTTGATCAGCATACCATGTGGGATATCAAAAGCCTTGCTAAAATCCATGTAAGCTACATCAAACGTACTGCCCTCATCGACCCTCCTTATTACCTCCTCAAAGAATCCAATCAAGTCAGACGCAGCCTTTCCTTAACAAATCCAGGCTGACTGACCTTGATTAATCTGTCTTTCTAAGTGAAGGTTTATACTGTACCTCAGAATTGATTCCAGTAATTTGCCCACCACCGAGGTTAGACTAACTGGCATGTAATTGCTCGGTTTATCCCTTCCTTTTTAAACAATGGTACAACGTTCGCAATTCTCCAATCCTCTGGCATAACTCCTGTATCCAAGGAGGATTAAAAAATGATGATTAGAACCACTGCAATTTCCTCCCTTGCTCCTTTTTAGTAGCCTCAGATTTATTTCATCCGGTCCTGACGATTTATCTACTTTCAAGGATGTTAATCCCCTTCAAACTTCCTCCATTACTATGTTTATCCCATCCAATATTTCACGATCTTCCTCCTGAACTTCAATGTCGGCATTGTTCCCCTCTTTTCCACTACAATCTATAACTTCTGGCTTGGCATATCCCTCATTTTACTATTACCATCAAGCCAGGGGACCAACCCTGGTTCAATGAGAAGTGTAGAAGAGCATACCAGGAGCAGCAACAGGTGTATCTAAAATTGAGGTGCCAACCTGCGGAAGCTGCAACGCAGGACTACATGCATGCTAAAAAGCAGAAGCAGCATGCCATGGACAGGGCTAAGTGATCCCACAATCAACGGATCAGATCAAAGCTCTGAAGTCCTGCCGCATCTAGTCGTGACTGGTGGTGGACCATTAAACAATTAACAGGAGAAGGAGGCTCCATGAATATCACCATCCTAAAAAATGGTGGAGCCCAGCATGTGAGTGCAAAAGACAAGGCTGAAGCGTTTGCAACCATCTTCGGCCTCCTCCTGAGGTCCTCGCCATCAAAGAAGCCAGTCTTCGATTCACTCCACGTGATATCAAGAAACGGCTGAGTGTACTGGATAGAGCAAAGGTTATGGGCCCCGACAACATCCCGGCTGTCGTGCTGTAGAGTTTACTGCAGAACTAGCTGCGCCTCTAGCCAAGCTGTTTCAGTACAGTTACAACACTGGCATCCGACAATGTGAAAACTGCCCAAGTATGTCCTGTTCATAAAAAGCAAGGCAAATCCAATCCGGCCAATTACCGCCCCACCAGTCCATTCTCAATCATTAGCAAAGTGATTGAAGGTGTCATCAACAGTGCTAGCAGGCAGCATTTAAAAAAAATTTGCTTACTTACTCATCAATAACCTGGTCACCAATGTCCAGTTTGGATTCTGCCAGGACCACTCGGCTCCAGACCTCATTACAGCCTTGGTCCAAACATGGATAAAAGAGCTGAATTCCAGAGGTGAGGTGAGCGTTACTGCCCTTGATATCAAGGCAGCATTTGACCGAGTGCAGTAAAAGGGGGCGGGGGGCGGGGGGCGGGGGCAGGAGACTCTCCACTGGCTGGAGTCATACCTAGCACAAAGGAAGATGGTTGTGGTGGTTGGAGGTCAATCGTCACAGCCCCAAGACATATCTGCAGGAGTTTCTCAGGACATTGCCCTTGGCCCAACCATCTTCAGCTCCCTCCATCATAGGGCCAGAAGTGGGGATGTTTGCTGATGACTGCGCAGTGTTCAGTGCTATTTGCAACTCATCAGATAATGAAACTGTCCATGCCCACATGCAGCAAGACCTGGATGACATTCAAGCTTTGGTTGATAAATGGCAAGTAGCATTCGCGGCAGGCAATTATTATCTCCAACAAGTGAGACTCTAACCACCGCTCCTTGATATTCAATGGCATTACCATCACCGAATCCCCCATCATCAACATCCTGGGGGGTCAACATTGACCAGAAACGTAACTGGACCAGCCACATAAATACTGTGGCAACAAGAGCCAGTCAGAGACAAATAGCTCACCTCCTGACTCCCCAAAGTCTTTCCACCATCTACAAGGCACAAGTCAGGAGTGTGATGGAATACTCTCCACTTGCCTGGATGAGTGCAACTCCAACAACACTCAAGCTCAACACTGTCCAGGACAAAGCAGTTCACTTCATTGGCACCCCATCCACCACCTTAAACTTTCACTCCTTCTACCACTGGTGTACTCTGGCTGCAGTATGTAGCATGTAACGCTATGGAATTCTCTGCCCCAGAGAGCTGAGGAGGCTGGGTCATTGAATATATTTAAGGTGGAGATAGACAGATTTTTGAGCGATGAGGAAATAAAGGGCTATGCGGAGCGGGTAGGGAAGTGGAGCTGACTCCATGATCAGATCAGCCAGGATCTTATTAAATGGCGGAGCAGGCTGTAGGGGCCAAATGGCCTACTCCTGCTCCTAGTTCTTATGTATCTGATGTACTGCAGTAACTCACCACGGCTTCTTCGGCAGCACCTCCCAAACCTGCAACCTCTACCATCTAGAAGGACAAGGGCAGCAGGTGCATGGGAACACCACCACCTCCTTGTTCCCCTCCAAGTCACACACCATCCTGACTTGGAACTATATAGCCGTTCCTTCATCGTCGCTCGGCCAAAATCCTGGAACTCACTCCCTAACCGCATTATGGGAGTACCTTCAGCAAACTGACTGCAGCAGTTCAAGAAGGCAGCTCACCACCATCTTCTCGAGGGCAATTAGGGATGGGCAATAAATGCTGGCCTTGCCAGCGACGCCCACATGCCATGAACGAATAAAAATAAAATAGCAGTGTTGATGGCAGCTCTAGAATAGTCCATAGCCAGGAGCATTGCATGCCCTCCTGAAAGAAATTGTGGAATTGGGGTGCAGCAGGAATGTAAGAAAGGAAAATATTGTAACTTTAATTCAAAATCTCCAATGGCTTTGCTTAATATTTACTGCCAAATTAGAGTTTAAAATGGCTACTGTAGGCTCTGCAGATAAGAACATAAGAAATAGGAGCAGGAGTAGGCCATTCAATACGATCATGGCTGATGATCTTCCTCAACTCCACCTTCTAGCACTATCCCCATGTCCTTTGGTTTCCTTAGTATCCAAAAATCTATTGATCTCTGTCTTGAATCTTGAATACTCAACGACTGAGTATCCACCGCCCTCTGGGATACAGCATTCCAAAGATTCACAACCCTTTGAGTGAAGAAATTTCTCTTTATCTCAGTCCTAAATAGTCAACCCCTTATTCTGAAACTTGACATCTAGTTCTAGATGCCCCAGCCAGGAGAAACATCCTGCAAAGCCCCTTAAGAATTTAATATGTTTCAATGAGATCAACTCTCATTCTTTTAAATTCTATGGGCTTTGGCCTAGTCTCCTCAATCTATTTTCATAGGACAATCCTCCTCCTGCATCCCGTCTCAGGAATCAGTCTAGTGAACGTTCGTTGCACTCTCTGTAAGGCAAGTATATCCTTCCTTGGGTACGGAGACCAAAACTGTACGCAGTACTCCGGATGTGGTCTCACCAAAGCCCTATATAATTGCAGTAAGACTTCTTTGGGCCGAAATTGCCCCTTCCCTTAAGGCCTGTTACCACTGGAAATTGGCGGCTACGCTGCAGAGTAGAGCGGCTGCCGACTTTTCGTGGAATGGCTGCCGATAGTTCAATTGCCCTGCCGTGGTTTCCCAGCGGTGAGCATCACCACACCACTTCCCCCCCCCCCCCTTTTCCGCAGCGTTGCTGGCCAGCACTGCTACGTGCGTCATCACTGCGCGCATTGCTGAGGTCCCAGGCCGGAAGCAACATTCCGCTTTAAAACTCGTCTGACCCCTCGGCGATGCCAAGAGTTGTTTTTTTGGGTGGTGCATATTTCCTGATGCACACTGTCAGAGTGCCTTAAAGGTGTGTTGTAGTATACTGATTTTTGTGTTGGCGACTTTTTCCTGTTGTTTCACTAGCAGTGCAAGGATACAGTGCACGCTAGTTTGCAAGTGCTGAGGCGCCTCCATCTGCAAGGGTTTCCAAAACATTCAAATAATTAATTATTACTCCTCTTACGCAGACCTATCCTTGCACTATGCCGCAGTGTCACCCCTATGGCTGCCTCATGGCTTTGGGAAGGCTGTTGTGTGTCTGTAGAGGAAGCTACAGATGTCCTTCTCTGACGCCCTCGACCAGCTCTGGCCCTGAAAAGGCTGGCTGCAGACTGGGCCGGATTCTTCTCTGCGCCTTCAGTCGGAAGTGGCTGAAGTGACTCCATGCATGGCAGCAATTGTGGAGTGGCAGGTCTCTGCTCAGGGCTGGTGTGAACCGGAGAACCCACATCAGTATCCTGGTCTAAGGACTCAATGCTACCCCCCCCTCCGGGGCAGCACCCCACCTTCCTGCTGGAGCACAGGCTGGTGGAGTGAGGAGGCACTGTTAGGCTCCCGGTCGACTGTGGTGGACACGGCCAACTGTGGTGGACACGGCCACAGTGGCAGCAATCTGATCTCGCGTAGCCTCTAGCTGAGACTGCATGAAAGCAGCCACACTCTAGAAGCTATCAGAGACGACAGCAGTCAGACACTCCGTGCCCTGTTGTCCAGGGTGCATGAAAGCAGTCTGAACTTCTAGGCAGCAGCCACCTTGTCGAAAGAAGCATAGCCACACTTCCTCGCGCCTTTGCTGCAATGGCAGCTATCACCTCGGGCAAGAGACGAGTCATCGCAGCTGGATCCGCACGGTCACTCTGGGATTCCACCAACGTCTGCACACTGACAGTGATGGTCCCCATGGTGTGCACAGAGCTGTCCACAATATGGGAGGCGGACTCCTCTACGTTCCTGAATACTTGCGACAGCCTCTCGAGCACCCCCTGCATTGCCGCCAAGAGCTCCGATTACATGGCCTCCACCCTTTGTTCATAAGCCCAACATCGATGGGCTCGTTCGAGTCCTCCTCAGTAGGACTCGGCTGCACACTTGCCGCCCTGAGAGATGGCACCCGAGGTTCCCTTTGCCTTTCACCATGCTGCAGCCCACTAGACCCCGGTACTTCACCCGGCATATTGAATGATCTCATCCGATATGCCGCCAGGATCATTCAGGGCATCAACTGTCCTCCTACTGACTGTGACTGCCAGTCGCATCAAGGGTGTCTATTTCACTCATTATGGCACTCTAGGTATCGTCTGGAATCATAAAAGGGAGGAAGGGGTGCTGTGAGGGTGAGGTGCAACATTGCACCATGCAGCAAACAGCTTGCACACAATCATAAGCAATAGCCACGTAGGCTATTGCGCTGTGAGGGAGCGTTGGCATTGCACAAAGACCGTCACTTACCCATGCTGCCCCCAGCGCCATCAGAGCAACTAGCAGCCACAGGCAGTCCAACGTGCGCGCCTACTAGCTGCTGCACCATCTCCTCCAGATTAGTGAGCTGGACATTTTGCGACTCGCCCCCACCAGTGACTTGTTGGTCAGCACGGTGGTGCGCCACCTTGGCCTGCAAAGCAACAAAAGGTTTTTAAGTGACAGTTTCCAGAGGCCTCGGCAATGAGTGCAAGTCTGGGTCGATTACATGCAGCTGTGAATCTTGGATGCAAGGGAGCCTCCACTGTGAGTGTGCACACATACAGGCCTAGTAATCATCAGCTACTTCAGCTACTATGTAGTGTTGGTGAGAAACAAGTTCAGGTGAAGGAGAGTCTGGCAGATGTAATGTGAGGAATTAGGGGAACATGTACTCCCTTTCATCACTCGAATAAGGTCGGTTAGCCTTTTCCTGCATTGGTTGGGGGTGCACTGGTGAATTGAGGTCCCCGAAACCACCTCCGCAATCTCCCTCCCAGGCATCTGTGAAGACGCTCCTACTTGGTCTCCCACCACTTTCAGGGAAGAGTAGCCGCCTCCTTCCCTCCACAGCTTCCATTAGAGTTTCCAGCGTTGCGTCGCTAAAGTGGCTGGCCCTCCTCAAACTTCCCCTTGCAGCTATCTCCTCTGTCATTACACAGCTGCAAAACCTGCCCTTTAAAAAGGCCAGGGAGTAGCTGCATCGTTAGGATCAAATGGTTAGGAGCGGAATTTCACAGTCCAAACGGCACTCTGCTGCCACACCACTGAAATCAGCCCATTACACACCAGTCATTACCACTCCGCTCCGTTTTGGACCCGAAAAGCAGAATTTCCCTCTTAACACCACTCGGCGGTAAGGGACGCTAAAATGCAGTGCATGCGCCCCGTTTCGGGCGGAGGGCAATTTTGGCCCCTTTACTCTGGTACTACAATCCTTTTGTAATAAAAGCTAACAAAACATACCGTTTCCTAATTGCTTGTTGTACCTGCATGTTAACTTTCTGTGATTCGTGTACAAGAACACCCAGGTCCTTCTGAATAACACATTTCCCAATCCCTCAGCATTTAAAAAATATTCTGCTTTTCTATTTTTCCTACCAAAGTGGATAGCTTCTCATTTCACCACGTTATATTGTATCTCCCATGTTCTTGCCCACTCACTTAACCTGTCTACATCTCTTTGTGTTCTGCTCACAGCTTACTTTCCCACCAGCTTTGTATCAGCAGCAAACTTTGATACATTACACTCTGTTCCCTCATCTAAGTCATTGATATAAATTGTAAATGGCTGAGGTCCAAGCACTGATCCTTACAGTACCCCACTTAAAACATTTACGCAGTGAGTTGCAAGAAAGTTCCATCCGCTCTTAAGTTAGCAGATCTCAATTGGAGTGATGAGGAACATTATAGTTGATGCCAGTGCCCCTGAGTTAGGAAGAGGAAAATAGGGCAGCATTCCCATAAATGGTTGCTATCCAGGAAGTACATGTGTGTGAATATCTGATAAATAAGTATGTTCTACAAAGTATAAATCATGCATGGCTTATAAATTTATAAATTCCATAACTTGTTCTGAACAGGCTCAGCTGTGACGCCTCCTTTGGTTGAGTAGTCTGCCAATTTCCACTGTCTAGGCTCATTAATGAATAATAGCCAAGAGTGTCTGCTACATGTGGATCATACTCCAGCAAGGTGTCAGTGCATTCAGGAAACAGGCAGGGAGAAAATTAGCAAAAGGGGAAAAAGAACTGGACTGTAAAAATATAGAACTTCCCCTGCAGAGATGTTCATTGTACTGTGATTCCAAAGTAATTCAGTTATTTATTTGTTCCTTAGGGAATAAAACGTGGTATAATAGAGATGGCAGATTTAGTTGTTATAACCAAAGCTGATGGAGACCTCCTTGTTCCTGCACGAAGGATACAAGCTGAATACACAAGTGCTCTGAAGTTGCTTCCTAATCGGTCCAAGAACTGGAAGCCAAAGGTATATACAAAGTATGAACTCTGCATGTCTTACAAAAAAATTCCTAAACTTGTTCTTGTCCCACCTTAATATTCTTAATGGCAGTGATACAGAATATTTGAATCATGAAAATAGCAGCTACCATATACATATTAATTTTCTTTAGTTGGTGGTTCGTTATCAAAAAGCACATTTTCCCCTTTGAGACTTCTATGCTCTGCAGCATTTTCCTTCAAGAGGCTAAGCAGACCACCTCTATCTAAGCCTCTGCAAATGCCATTCTAAGTCTTGACAATTGTTTTACTAGATTGAGATGCACTTTTCAAAATGTTGATGCATGTTGTGATCATCAGGCATGTCATTGTTAGGAAATTGAACATATTACATATTTTGAACATAAGAACTGATTCCTGCTGTTGTATTGGCACATTCCCCCCTCTCATTGCATGGGCGCCATTCAATTAGGTAAATATGTCCAAGCACTCAACTCTTGATTCTGTGGTAGAAATTCACTCCAAGCATACACATGTCTCATTAGAGCCACTAAAATTATATAAATGAATAGTAATTATTCCCATAATGAATTCCCTGTGGCCCTTTGCAGCACAGCTTCTCATTCACTGATTGCATGTTTAAAGCAGGTGCTGCAAGATCTCCCTGCTGTTTGCTGCAGAACAGCAATCCTTGAAACTGGGACTGCCTGAATTTGCAAGTTGTATTTTTCCTGCTGTTTGGGAGTTATGATACAAGTTTTTCCATTTCTGTTGGTGTAATTGTTTTCTGGTGTTTGCAGTTCTTCTGTAAGTCAGAACTCCTTTGACGCACACCTCTAGCAACAGTATTCTTTCTGCGATTCACTGTCAATCTCAACTACAACCACACTGCTCTGAATGACATTCAATTGATCCTAACAATGACTGACTTAGATTTGGAGGAGGAAGAGGCATTCTGGTGGAGTGAGGAAAGGCAGGTATACTTGCACTTTAAGCATCTGGCACTCGCCCACACTCGCCCCATGCAGAACTACTTCAGCATGTCTGAAGAGATCTGCCTTCGCCATCGCTGCTTCAGGGAGGCTGTCTTCTAGCGACTATCTATAATCACCACTGCATTGAATTTTTACGATACAAGATCTTCATAGTGGGAGGACCAGGTATGGTGGCAAGCTGCTGGTCCTCAATGGGAAACTTGTGACTTGCCTTGGCAATTCCCCTCTTTCTGCTGTGTCATCAGCTGGCCATGCCGCTAGTCCTAGCAGCTTGGCATCATCACTGGCTTGCTGTTGCTCCCTACCTGCAATTCTCTCAGGGAGGTAGCTGGGGGACACAAATGGTTAATCACCTCATCCATCTGTCAGCTGCCCCTTGCAGATGATCATGGATCTTTGTGGAGCTAGATGCTTGATGTTACTAAGCAATGTAAAGCAATCAAAGTTCCCTGAAACAATTACCCCAGCATCTTGAGCCACCTTTAGATTGGAGCCCCAGGTTTTAATAGTGATGGCTACAGTGGGCGTGCAAAACTGCATCTTGAGCCTTCACTCCTCGGGGTTCCCTGCAAGTTACCTGGAGTTATCGTTCACTCCACAAATGAAGCTGTCCCACAAATATTTTAGAATAGCAATATGCAGGTTCTCTACTATTCCATGCAAGGAGTGGTGAAGATTTTTCTGAAGTACTTCTGGTAATTGATCAGTTCAACTCAGTAAGCAACATTGAGAGTGCCCCAGCCCCCTCTTCCTGTTGCTGTACATTTGTTGCACTTGCTACTCCTCACCACTTGGTGCTTCATCAGGCGCTCGCTCCTGACTGTCCTACCTAGTTTTTCTGTTGTGGATGATTCTTTGCTGGTACCTCTGCGATCTGAAGTGCTTGACAGGTGCTCCTGATGGGGCTGCTTCATGCTTCTTCTTAGTCCCAGCAGCAATATCTTGAAAGACACCTACACAAAGTGAAAGGGAACATGTGTTCCATAGGGTAATTGTAGCCAATGCTGTGCACATGGTGGCAAAGCCAGTACTGGTGTGGCTACCTGTCCGTTACTGATGGAATGTAAAGGCCTAGCAAGAAGTTGCTGAAACCACAACTCCCTTGATGGCTCCCACACCAATTATTTGGTGGGCTTGCTCACATGTCAGTTTAGATGTTGGAGGTTAGGTGGTCCAGTATCACGCTCTCTCCTGAACTTTGTGGGTAGCCTTCTCCTAGAAAAACAAAGCAAACAGATGCTTTCAGAATTAGCACGTGCACTCCTATGTCAAAGGATGAGCATGCAAATAGTTTGACAACCTGTAGTGAGAAAATCTGCAAAAGTTCGTTGAGGTAAAAGTAGCCGTTGATTTTACCTGTTAGCAATTTGGAGTTGTAGCTTCATGAGCGTGGTAGTTAGGGATGTAAAATGTGAGGGTTGGGGCTAGTGCCTTGCAGGCTGCATTACAATGTGGCACCATAATGTGGGCCAAGCGCTTGATGCTTGAGGCATTCCTGTCCTTTCAGTGGATGTTCTTCAGTCAACACTACTTAGGCAATCTTCCCCCAGTACAGAGAACTTTTTCTATATTTGCTCCCATAACCTATGAATATGAGAGATTGCATTTGCTTTATTTGCCATCTCTTGCCATGTCTTCTGCACATTAGCTTTATTAGGAGGGTTGCCACAACCCCTAAAATGACCACTTTCCTTAGTACTAGGTCATATAGGCTCTTTTCCATGAAGTTCTTGGAGCTCCACCAGAAATCTTGTTTAAGCAGTCACTTACATCAATAAAACATTCTGTCGTGCTTCCTACCCCACCAACTGAAACAGTGCTCAATGTGGATGTGAAAAATTACCGAACCACATGGAATCGAAAGTCAGGAGACCTCACAGGCAGTGCAGAGAAGGCTTGTCTATTTTATCCCCTCAATCTACCCAGGTTTGGTATTTAAGGGATTGGATGCAATTCAAAGCTTTCTGCCACAATACACCAATATACATTAGCCTTCAGCCTCAGAACAGTGCCATTACTTGCACTACTTTGACTTTCCACTCTGCATACAAAGCATCCAAATGAGATTTTCAATGTAATCCAAATTAGTGGCAAATTTATCAAAAGCATTATCTTGTGGTTTACTTCATGCAAAGACTTGACAAACATTCTGCTAAGGATCCTTACAGCCTTCAGTTACAGAGGATTTATGAGTCTGGGCTGGATTCAAACGCAGGTCTAACAGTTGAAAGGCAGATTGTTGTTCTAAGCAGTGCACCATCCAGTGTACAAATGAATAGTTTGCAGTAGTTGTGAGTTATTAGACAGGAGATGTGTAACTATGTTTGTAGCCAATGCAAGTCTGATCTTGTTGAATACTATTTGTGCATCTATGTAATTCAATCTTACATCTAGCACGCATCCATAATGCGTATAAAAATTGTCCATCATACTTCTAAGTATCATACATACAAAATGTACATCATCTTTGCTCTCGATTGGCTCAAATAACCACTGTCTGTTAAGTTAGCCATGCCAATTGCTGAATATAGACCAAAACCAATAAATTAAGTTGCTCATTTAATTTCAAAGCTACCAATTGGGAGCCAGCAAGTGCTACAAAATGAAAGAATAAAATGGCTAAAACAAAATTTTCAAATTTCTTTTATCAACCATGTTGTTTCCTCAGGTACCTATATACACCTAAATAAATACAATTTATAATGTAAATATAATTTGTATAAAAGTATTTTAACTTCCCCCAAATTGCCTAAATTCTGTTTGAAATTAGCTCTAAGTTTTACCCTCAGAAGCCTTCCCCTGTCAGTGGATTGGGGCTTGAGTTTTGCTCCTTCTTTAGAACTTGCTTTGTACAACTTGGTCTTTCCACCTGCTATTTTTTGAACCACCATGCAAGCAATTCAGTACAGATTGACCCTCCCTTATCCGGAACCCTCGGGACCTGGCCTGTTCTGGATAAGGGATTTTTCCGGACGAGGGGTGATCACGTTAAATTGGATGGTACAGGTACTGAGCAAGGGGATATCGGGGCTGGCTGGCTTGGGGCTGGGAGTGTGGCAAAGAGATCATGGGGTGGGGGGAGGGGGGGGCGGTGGGAGGGAAGAGAGAGGGAGATCTCGAGGTCAGGCCAATGATTGCGGGAGTCAACAGTGAGGAAGGTCTTCAAATTGTTTACGTTGGTGTTCTGCGCATGCGCCTACCCGGTGGCTGGGAATAGTTCTAGACGAAGGGTGGTTCCGGATAAGGGAGGTTCAACCTATATCTTGTTCCTACCACCACCCCACCTCAAAAAGAACATAGTGGTTATACTGTGTGCAGACTCTACTTGACGCACTCTTCAGGTAAATTTATCTTCATAGCGTCTTCAGTCGATCTTTGTGGCACCTCATCTACTCCATGCCACCAGCTTTGTAGCACTGGCACATCGCCTCTAATATACCCTCAATTGGTAGCTGTGCTCCATT
This sequence comes from Pristiophorus japonicus, assembly GCF_044704955.1. Classification (NCBI taxonomy): domain Eukaryota; kingdom Metazoa; phylum Chordata; class Chondrichthyes; family Pristiophoridae; genus Pristiophorus; species Pristiophorus japonicus. The sequence goes on from NC_091978.1 coordinate 292,078,259, forward strand.
CCTAGGCTACGCCTTCCCAGACCTCAGCCTCTGCTTGCCTGGGCTCATGTCCTGTACTGCTTCCTCCTTCACAACCTAGTGCCCTCAGCCTCAATCTTCCTTCTCCATCGGTGTTTCCACACCTAATCATATCCATTCTCCAGTCATCTCCCACTTCAGTGTCATCCTAGCTCTTGCACCTGAAAACCCCATCAATACCTATGATTCCCTACCTGACTATTCACAGGCCCACCTTTCCCAGTTCTCATAGGCCTTGAAATTCCAGAGTATGTCTTAGTCTCCTGCCATAATGGCGACGAGAGATCAGTGGAGGATTATGGCGGAGAACTGAGAGAACCCCCCACCGTGGAATTTCAGGGTTGCAAACTCCAACTTCCTGAGTCTTCCATGTCTGCAGATCTATTTACTTAATTTGCCCTGCCCCCCCAAATTATTCCTTGGCACCAGCACCCTTCACAACCAGTGCTGCCACCCCACAAGTGCCTGTGCCCTGCCTCCACCCAACTGCTATCAGAGCCTATCACCCATAAACTATTTCCTGGCGCAGACTGCAATATTATTGACTGCTCCCATGTCCCAGTGCTGTCATATCAATGTGCACCAATTACTCCTAGGCCCAGCTCTTCCTCACACTCCTTTCTGGCTGCAGCTCCTTCTGCCTGGACCCATGGGCCAAATACAATCATAGAATCATAGAATTTTTTTTTTTATAGCATGGAAGGATACCATTTCGGCCCATCGTGTCCGTGCCAGCCGACAAAGAGCTATCTAGCTCTTGGTCTGTAGCCTTGTAGGTTACGGCACTTCAAGTGCACATCCAAGTACTTTTTAAAAGTGGTAAAGGTTTCTGCCTCTACCACCCTTTCAGGCAGTGAGTTCCAGACCCCCACCAACCTCTGGGTGAAAAGATTTCCCCTTAAATCCCCTCTAAACCTCCTACCAATTACTTTAATTCTATGCCCCCTGGTTGTTGACCCCATGCTAAGGGAAATAGGTCCTTCATATCCACTCTATCTAGGCCCCTCATAATTTTATATACCTCTAAGATCTCCCCTCAGCCTCTTCTGTTCCAAAGAAAATAAACTCAGCCTAACCAATCTTTCCTCATAGCTAAAATTCGCCAGTCCAGGCAACATCTTTGTAAATCTCCTCTGTGCCCTCCCTAGTGCAATCACATCTTTGCTGTAATGTAGAACCCCACTGGAAACAGCTTTCCAGTCACAAAAACACCCATCAACCATTACCCTTTGCTTCCTGCCACTGAGCCAATTTTGGATCCAACTTGCCACTTTGCCTTGGATCCCATGGGCTTTTACTTTCGTGACCAGACTGCCATGTGGGACCTTATCAAAAGCCTTGCTAAAATCCATGTACATTACATCAAACGCACTACACTCATCGACCCTCCTTGTTACCTCCTCAAAAAATTCATTCAAAAATTCAATCCCTTGCTTCCATCTGGCTGCACTCCCTTCATCCCAGACGCTTCCTTGGCTGACCCCCACACTCTTCTGTCTCATTTTGCAGCATGTCTCTCTGGCCAATCCCAGTACCCACCTCTAACCCTCACATGTTCCCCATCATGTTGTATACCCTAAACTTTTATAAAGTTGCATGTTAATATTGAGTACAGCAGTAAAGACATCATTGTGAGAGCGAGGGAGAAAAGAGTGAAGATTTGGAGAAAGATTGAGAGAAGGACTCGAACAGTATTGAGTGTGGACAGGAAATCGCGAGATAGTTGCAGAAAGAGAGAAGCACTTTTTTGTCATGACCAATACCATGGAGGATCAGCTATAGTTGAATATATGGTATAATGATTGTCATTATAAAATGTATGACCTGAAATTCAGTACCGCTGGAAAGCTGGTGTTCCCCCACCTTTTTGTGGCCATTAGTGCCGAAATTTTTGTGTGTCTTGCCCACCCCATATTCGGCTCCGAAAGTGAACATATGGGTTCCAGCGCTAATTAACTCTTCCAAAGTGGATTTTTCAGCAGTGTGGCTGTCTTAATCTGAGCATTATCACCACTGAAAAAGTCAGCATGCAGATAAGGGTTTCTAATGAGCCAGCTGCTCGGCCAGGGTTTGCAGCAAGGCCCTGAGGGGGAAGGAGGTTGGAAGAATGGCTGGCGTAAGAGGTGCAAGGAGAGCCAACAAGTTCACTGATATGGAACTGGAGACACTAATGGACGGTGTAGAGGACAGACTAAGAATACTGTTTCCTGATGTGGGGAGACCTGGCAAACAGGCAGTACATAATGCATGGAGGGAGATTGCAGGGGAGGTGTCGGGCACCTCCATATATATGTGAGGACGCACCCTTCCAGGGTGGTGATGGGTCGACGCCTCCCAGCTCTGGGGCGACGGGGATCCTCCTCCTCCTCCTCCTCCTCCTCCTCAGGTGGTACTGCTGGCTTGACCTCCAGTGGCTGTCCCCTCATGATGACCAGGTTGTGCAGCATGCAGCAGACCGTGATGATTATGGAGACCCGTTGAGAGTACTGCAAGGTGCCACCAGAGTGGTCCAGGCACCAGAACCTCTGTTTAAGGATGCCTATGCACTGCTCGATGCTGCATCTGGCGGCACAATGAGCATCATTGTATGCATGCTCTGGCGCTGTCCTGGGGTTCCGCAGAGAAGTGAGCAGCCAAGTGGACAGGGGATATCCCTTGTCCCAAACAGCCAACCGCAATCCTGATTCGGGCCAGTGAAGACAGCAGGCACACTGGTCTGCTGCTAAATGAACGAATCATGGCTGCTGCCTCCCTTGCCTGCTGACTGGCTGCACGATGCTAATGGCTACGCCTTCTCCTGCGTGCCGTCCTGCTTCTGGCCACCTGTCGCCCTTTCAGCACTCCTCCCATCCTCAGGGTAAACCCTGCAAAGCAGGTCTCTGCAGCCTGCAGGCCTCCACTAAAGAGTCAGACCTGAAAGTTGTACAAAAGTACAGGGGTATGTGCAAACCTCTGAGCAGCAGGTTTAATGGAACCAAAACAATTAATAAAACTAATAAGATAAGTACTATGGATGCATGCTGGAAAATGAAATAAAATCAATAATAAGTAATAAAACTTTTTACCTACCAAAGAGCCCCAGTGGTATCGTATTCGAGCACCGCATTGAAAATCTCGCGGGGCACTGCCGGGAAAAGACCTATCTTTTCCTTGATGAATTTCGTGGTGGTAGTCCCTTTCCAGCGGCCCACACGCTGCAGAGCTCACCGTTGGAAACCTTCCTTTACAGCGGCTTCACTGCGCCATTTCTGGCGGAAGTGAACACCGCTGAAATCCTCCCTGAGCTGAATGTGGCTTGGGGAGGGAAAAGTACCCGACCGCGGCGGGTGATCGATTTTTTTCGATCGACCGCCCAAACTCCGTGGTGCCTGTAGTATCTACCTCCTACCTGCATTGCCATGCCATGGCATGTAAAAAGTGATTTGAATTTAAATTTGAAGTTCCCATAGATATTGAGTAAATCAGTGAAGTTTCGTGAGCAAGCTTGTAAGTTCATGTTGATTGGAAGAATATTTGAGGTACCGTTCATAGAAATATTACGGAAGCTTACAACACAGAAGGAAGCCATTCGACCCATCGGGTCTGTGCCAGCCAAAAAAGAGCTATCCAGCCTAATCTCATTTTCCAGCTCTTGGTCCATAGTCTTGTAGGTTACGGCACTTCAAGTGCATATCCAAGTACTTTTTAAATGCGATGAGTGTTTCAAATTAAACATCATAGGCAGTCCCTTGGAGTCGAGGGTGACTTGCTTCCACATTAAAAATGAGTTCTCGGATAACTGATAAGTCCGATGCGGGAACTGCAGTCTCTGTCGCAGGTTGAAAGGACGTTGGTTAAAGTGCTTTGGTTGTCATGCGCACCTTTCGCCATTTGCGCTTGGTCTGCACTTGCTCCCAGCGAAGAGAATAGAGGTGTTCGGCGCCTTCCCGGATTATATTCTTCCACTTTGAGCGATCTTGCGCCAGGGATTCCCAGGTGTCGGTGGGGATGTTGAACTACTTCAAGGAGGCCTTGAAGCATTTCCTCTGCCCACCTGGGGCTCATTTGCTGTGTCGGAGCTCCGAATAGAGCGTTTGCTTTGGGAGTCTCGTATCGGGCATAAGAACAATGTGGCCCATCCATTGGAGCTGATCGAGCGTTGTCAGTGCTTCGATACTGAGGATGTTGGCCTGGGCGAGAACACTGACGTTGGTGTACCTATCCTGCCAATAAATTTGCAGGATCTTCCGGAGGCAGCGTTGGTGTTTTGATGTCTCTGCTGTATATAATCCATGTCTCAGAAGCATATATGAGGGCAGGTATCACTACTGCTCTGTAGACCATTAGCTTTGTGCCAGTTTTAAGGTTCTGGTCTTCAAACACTCTCTTCCTTAGGCGACCAAAGGCTGCGCTGGCACACTGAAGGCGGTGTTGGACCTTGTCATTGATGTCTGCCCTTGTTGACAATAGGCTCCTGAGGTATGGAAAATGGTCCACGTTATCCAAGGCTTTATCATGGATTTTGATAATCCGGGGGGGGCAATGCTGTGTGGCGGGGGCACCTTTGTTTTACGGATGTTTTAGTGTAAGGCCAATGCTCTCGTACGCTATGGTGAACGTGTTAACGATTGTTTGGAGTTCGTCCTCCGAGTGAGCGCAGACGCAACCATCATCTGCTTATTGTAATTCGATGATGGAGGATGGCACGACCTTGGATCTAGTCTGAAGGCGACGGAGGTTGAACAGTTTCCCGTTTGTTCTATAGATTATCTCCACTCCAGCGGGAAGCTTACTGACGGTGAGATGTAGCATTGCAGTAAGGAAGATCGAGAAGACCGTTGGTGCAGTGACACAGCCTTACTTCATCCCGGTCCATACATGAATTGTGTCTGGTGGATCTGTTGGTCAGGATCACGGCTTGCATGTCATGAAACAAGCGGGGGATGATGACAAATTTTTGAGGACAGCTGAATTTGAAGAGTACGCTCCATAATTCCTCAGTTAACTGTGTCAAAGGCCTTTCAGTTCAAAGAAGGTCATGTACAGAGTTTGGTGGTGTTCCCTGCATTTCTCTTGAATTTGTCACGCGGTGACGATCCTGTCCATTGTGCTCCTTAGTGGGCAGAATCCGCATTGCGACTCTGGGAGAAGCTCTTCTGCCACAGGGAGAAGGTGGTTGAGGAGGATTCTTGTGATAACTTTCCCTGTGGTCGACAGCAGGGAAATGCCTCTGTAGTTACCGCAATTGGACTTATCCCCTTTCTTGAAGATGGTCACGATTATGGTGTCTCTGAGATCCCCTGGCATGCTCTCCTCTTCCAAATAAGAGAAATTACCTCATTCTTTCACGCCAGTAGTGCATCTCCACCATGTTTTCGTGCTTCGGCGGGTATTCCATCTGCTCCTGAGGCCTTGTTCTTCAGTTGTCGAATGGCCTTTTCAACCTCATGCAACTTTGGGGCTGCACTGAGATGGTGGCGCATAGCATGCTGTGGGATGGAGTCGAGTACACTCACATCGAAGACAGAGTCTCGGTTAAGGAGATCTTCAAAGTGCTCTTTCCAACGAGCACTGATTGCCTCTGTCCTCCAATTCACACATTGTTGATTTCCAGAAAGCTATTTCATATGAATGTCCTTTATTTTCTTGTAATTTTCATATGTACAGCCATCTGCAAGAGCGACCCATTTATAAGAAAAGTTTGATGGTATTCATTTTGTAAAATAATACTTATTTTCCTTTCTTTCTCAGGTGATGCGTGTATCTTCAATAAGTGGGGAAGGGATTCCTGAACTCTGGAAGAAAATAGCAGAATTCCACACCACAATGTTTGCAAGTGGTGAGTTGCAAATAAAAAGACAAAAACAACAAAAGGTGTGGATGTGGAACCTGATCAGAGAGAATGTTACTGAGTACTTCTGCAACCATCCAGCTGTCAGGAATAAGATTCCCAGTTTAGAAGATGAGGTTGTCAGTGGTGATATAACTCCTGGTCTAGCAGCCGACATCCTTCTGAAGGCATTTTCAACAAAGAAATAAATATCATACTCTAAATGAAATGTTGTAAATACTGAGTATTATGGATTACATTTTTATGAAGTGAGCAGGATAGTTGCAGAGATCATTTTTAATCATCCAAAGTGTTTTAAAGGAACCATTCCTTGTTGGCTCAATGGGATTGCTGCATAAAAGCATCTTTTATGAAGATTTTCTTGCATTGCTTTACTCAGAATTAAAATCATCATTTGTGTTTGTACAGCATATTTTCTGGACAAGCATGCAATGTGATCCAATTTCATTTGCAAAGCTGGCTGACCATAATTCACTAATCACTTATCGAATCATAGAATGGTTGCAGCACAGATGGAGGCCATTCAGCCCGTCAAGCCCGTGCCGGCTCTCTGCAAGAGCACTTCAACTAGTCCCACTCCCCCGTCCTCTTCCCGTAGCTCTGCAAATTTTTTTCCTTCAGGTTCTTATTCAATTCCCTATTGAAAGCCATGATTGAGTCTGCCTCCACTAGCATCTCAGGTAGTGCATTCCAGATCCTAACCACTCGCTGCGTAAAAAAGTTTTCCCTCATGTCGCCTTTGGTTCTTTTGTCAATCACCTTAAATCTGTGTCCTCTGGTTCTCGACTCGTCCGCCAATGGGAACAGTTTCTATCTGTCATGAATTTGAATACCTCTATCAAATCTCCTCTCAACCTTCTCTGCTTTAAGGAGAACAACAACAACTTTGTCACATGGACTAAATGGTCACTTTTTGCAGCAATAAAAATCTATGAAATAGCTTCTCTTTTTATATTTGCTGGTTTTTACCATTGCTCAACCTCTTGCCTTATCGGGAACAGGGAAATGTTATTTTATTTCTGTATATAATATGTCATATGATTGAGACTAGAAGGTTAATTTTCCAAGTACACGTAGTGCTAAAACATTTCAGAAAATCGCAGTGGCCTTACCTGTGACTTTCTGATATGCATTGTATGTGAGGTCTCCTGCTGCCAGTGCATACACAATTAACCCCCCCCTCCCCACCACAGTTATATTAATTAAACCCTGTACAATAATTATGCATTTAACAAATGTCAAAAACCAACGAGTTCCCGTTACATGACCACATTTTGTTTTTGCATAGGGAAAAAAATAAAAGCATTTATTTCACTGATTGCATTTTATGTGTGGATTATAAAATGTTGGCCTTGAGATTGATTTTATTGGTTGATGTGCCATTCATTTTGGAGGCTTGTTGATTTGGTCCAAGATTGGTCAGCTGGGCTGCAAGTATTGGTAGCCATTCAACACCATCTGTTACCCTTAATTACCTCAAATATTTTCTTTAAAGCTCTCATTCAGAGTTGACCATTTTAAAAATGATTTTAGCTCACACACTGATGCAGAAGCAACCCCTGATATTTTGCAATGCTAGTTTTTATATGACTTTATTTATGTTAATTTGATTTCTTCCTTCTTAACAGGAAGCCATTGATACATTCAAAGTGCATTTCTGAATATTGCAGCCACGGAAACTTCACCTAAATGGCTGTTCTTATCAAGCTTAGACAGTGAGTGACAGTGGACTTTTAGATCATTGTGAATAAGACCGATCTTGTCCTCACCAAATGTTCTAGATTTTCCAGCATGAGTCACTCGTTAACATTCCGGAGTGGGAGCCCTATCTAATCTGATTATTTTCTTCCCTTGCTTGCCCAGAGGTACTGAACCCAACTGGTATTATTCCTACTCCCAGCCTAATTCAGCACAAACCAACAATGAAACCAGGGAACCTCAGGGCTATTACTGACTGAACCTTCAATAACTAACTCCTTTTCTAGCATTTCTATATCTTTATATATATATAGATAAATAGATCAGCTTTCTGCATCTTTTGAGTTCCTTTTTGGAGGTTGGCTTCACTTTTTAGAAAATTGATTTGTAGCTGAAAACCAATCCCAAAGGTCAATTTTTCAAACAATTCAAGATCTAGAGTTGTAAACTGTAACATAGTCATATAGGGCCCAAGTTTCCACAAGAAAAAAAACGGGCGCCCCTCCGAGCTGGGCGCCCGTTTTTCGCGCCTAAAACGGCGCCTAAAAAAATCCTCGGTATTCTCCACCTACTTACAGGTCCTCTGGCCCTCGGCGCAGCCAGCACGAGCTGTGGGGGGGGCGGAGCCAGGTCCCTGCGCTGAAAACAGTGCCGGGACCTCTGCACATGCGCGCTACAGTCTGCACGCAAATGCAGTAGCTCCAGGCGCCGAACTGTGTGGGAGGGGCCCGAAGCACGCAGCCCCTAGCCCTGGCTGAATGGCCTCACTGGGGCTCCTCCCACGGCCAGCTCCTGCTCCCCGCCCCCGACAAGACCCGACACCCGCTCCCCCCCCCCCCCCCGGCCGACCAGACCCCCCCCGCCGACCCGACCCGACCCCCGCTCTCCCCCCCCATCCCGACTGACCTGACCCGACCCGCGCTCCTGTTCCCCGACCCGACTCCCGGACTGGATCCGATCCGACCTGACCTCTCCCTTCCCCCCCCCCCCCTCTCTTTTCCCCCCCCCCCCTCTCTCTCTCCCTCCCCTTTCTCTCTCTCCTCTCTTCTCCCTCTCTCTCTCTCTCTCTCCCCCTCTCTCTCTCTCCCCCTCTCTCTCTCTCCCCCTCTCTCTCTCTCCCCCTCTCTCTCTCTCTCTCCCTCTCTCTCTCTCTCTCTCTCTCGCTCTCTCTCTCTCTCCCGCTCAGCGGCACGAACGGCTGCAGAATTCTCCCTGGCTGAAGCACTTTCACACAGGTAGGAAGATGGTTTATTTAATCTTTTCTTGGCTTATAAATGTTTATTCAGGTTGGATTTATTTGTAGAAGTATAAATAAGGATTTATTGTCGAATTTAATGAGTTCCCTACCCACCTCGTTCTGGACGCCTAAATTGTAACCTGCGCCTGATTTTTTAATGTGTAGAGTAGGTTTTTTCAGTTCTACAAAAATCTTCACTGGCTCCATTCTACTTTAGTTTGGAGTACATTTTCACTGTGGAAACTTTCAAATCAGGCGTCAGTGGCCGGACACGCCCCCTTTTGAAGAAAAAATTCTGTTCTAAACTAGAACTGTTCTACCTGACTAGAACTGCAGAAAAAAAAATGTGGAGAATTGCGATTTCTAAAATAGTCCATTCTCCACCAGTTGCTCCTAAAAATCAGGCGCGAATCATGTGGAAACTTGGGCCCATAGACACAGCTAGGTCAACTTTCAGTTCAATTTTACAGAAGTAGAGGGAAATGTTGAGGGTGAGGAGAATATTCGGGGGCGGGGGGGTAATGCAATAAGTGTGAGAAGAACAATCAATACAGGGATATTTCAGAGAATACTTGGAAGGGGGCGAGCAAGGGATTTGCCCGCCTCCAGTTGTCCTTAAGGTGGTCGTCGGCCGCCTTTTTGAACCGTTGCAGTCCGTATGGTGAAGGTACTCACGGTGCTGTTAGAGAGGAAATTTCAGGATTTTAACCCAATGTCAATGAAGGAAAGGCGATATATTTCCAATTTTCAAGTCAGGGTGGTGCATGATTTGGAGGGGAACTTGGAGGTGGTGGTGTTTCCATGACCCTACTGCCCTTGTCCTTCTAGATGGTAGAGGTCGCGGGTTTAGGAAGTGCTGTCGAAGGAGCCTTGGTGAATTGCTGCAGTGCATCTTGTAGATGATACACACTGCAGCCACGTTGCGCTACTGGTTTGAAGTGAATGTTTAAGGTGGTAGGTGCAGTGTGGATCAAGCGGGCTGCTTTGTCCTGGATGTTGTTGAGCTTTGTTGTTGGAGCTGCACTCATCCAGGCAAGTGGAGTGTATTCCATCACACTCTTGACTTGTGCCTTGTAGATGGTGGAATGGCTTTGGGGAGTTGGGAGCAATGTTCTCTTTTTTTGGCATGCCATTCAAAATACCGCGCATGTATGGTTTTTACATTGAAAAGCTGGCTGCATGGGATCTGTGTAGCACTGCTCAGCCGTGCAGATTAAAATAAATGTTGGTTAGGAGGTGAGTCACTCGCCACAGAATATCTAACCACTGACTTAATGTTTTAGCCACAGTATTTATGTGGCTGATAGTTAAGTTTCTTGTCAATGGACTCCCCCCAATCAGGATGTAAATAGTGAGCGATTAGACAATGGTACTGCTATTGAATGTCAAGTGGAGTAGACTATTTTGTTGGAGATGGTCATTGCATGGCACTTGTGTGACATGCAGGCACGGCTGCTTCCTTATGAGGAGTTGTGAATAGAACTGAATGCTGTCCGATCAGCAGCGAACATCCCCACTTCTGACATTATTATGGAAAGAAGGGCATTGATGAAGCACGGGAAAATGTTTGGGTCTCGGAAACTGCCCTTAGGAACTCCTGCAGTTATGTCCTGGGACTGAGATCGCCTCCAATAATAACCATATTGCTTTGTGCTAGGTATGACTCCAACCAGTGGAGCATTTTCCCCTGATCCCCATTGACTTCAATTTTACTAGGGCTCCTTGGTGCCACACTCTGTCAAATGCTGCTTTGATATCAAGGACGGTCACTCTCGCCTCACCTCTGGAATTCAGCTCTTCTGTCCATGTTTGGACCAAGGCTAAAATGGACCAAGTGATCCTGGCGGAACCCAAACGGAGCATCGGTGAACAGGTTATTGGTGTGCAAGTCCTGCTTGATAGCACTGTTGCCGTTACCTATCCATCATCATCATCATAGGCAGTCCCTTGGAATCGAGGAAGACTTGGCTTCCACTCCTGAAGTGAGTTCTTTGGTGGCTGAACAGTCCAATACGAGATCCATTGACTCTGTCACAGGTGGGACAGATAGTCGTTGAGGGAGGGGGTGGATGGGACTGATTTGCCGCACGCTCTTTCCGCTGCCTGCGCTTGATTTCTGCATGCTCTCGCCGTTGAGACTCGAGGTGCTCAGCACCCTCTCGGATGCACTTCCTCCACTTAGGGCAGTCTTGGGCCAAGGGCAGTCTTGGGCCAGGGACTCCCAGGTGCCAATGGGAATGTCGCACTTTATCAGGGAGGCTTTGAGGGTTTACTTGTAGCGTTTCCGCTGCCCACCTTTGGCATGTTTGCCATGAAGGAGCTCCGAGTAGAGCACTTGCTTTGGGAGTCTCATGTCTGGCATGTGAGCTATGTGGCCTGCCCAGCGGAGCTGATTGAGTGTGGTCAGTGCTTCAATGCTGGGGATGTTAACCTGAATGAGGACGCTGATGTTGGTGCGCCTGTCCTCCCAGGGGATTTGTAGGATCTTGCAGAGACACGTTGGTGATATTTCTCCAGCAACTTGAGGTGTCTACTGTACATGGTCCATGTCTCTGAGCCATACAGGAGGGCAGGTATTACTACAGCCCTGTAGACCATGAGCTTGGTGGCAGTTTTGAGGGTCTGGTTTTCAAACACTCTTTTCCTCAGGCGGCCGAAGGCTGCACTGGTGCACTGGAGGCGGTGTTGGATCTCGTCATTGATGCCTGCTCTTGTTGATAGGAGGCTCCCAAGATATGGGAAGTGGTTCACAGTGTCCAGAGCCGCGCCGTGGATCTTGATGACTGGGGGGGGCAGTGCTGTGCGGTGAGGACAGGCTGGTGTCGGACTTTTGTCTTACGGATGTTTAGCGTAAGGCCCATGCTTTCATATGCCTCAGTAAATACGTCAACTATGTCCTGGAGTGCAGCCTCTATGTGCGCAGACGCAGGCGTTATTCGCATACTGTAGCTCGACGACAGAGGTTGGGGTGGTCTTGGATCTGGCCTGGAGACGGCACAGGTCGAACAGGTTCCCTCTGATTCTGTAGTTTAGTTCCACTCCAGCGGGGAGCTTGTTGACTGTGAGATGGAGCATGGCGGCGAGAAAGATTGAGAAGAGGGTTGGGGCGATGACTCAGCCCTGCTTGACCTCACTCCGGACGTGGATTGGGTCTGTGGTGGATCCGTTGGTAAGGATCACGGACTGCATGTCGTCGTGGAGCAGGCGGAGGATGGTGGCGAACTTTTGGGGGCATCCGAAATGGAGGAGGACGCTCCATAGACCCTCGCGGTTGACAGTGTCAAAGGCCTTTGTAAGGTCGAAGAAGACCATGTATAAGGGCTGGCGCTGTTCCCTGCATTTTTCCTGTAGCTGCAGCGCTGCAAAAATCGTGTCCGTTGTGCACCGTAGGGGACGAAATCCACACTGTGACTCCGGGAGGAACTTTTTGGCCACGGGAAGAAGACAGTTGAGGAGGACTCTAGCGACGGATTTCCCAGTGGCTGATAGCAGGGAGATTCCTCTGTAGTTGCCGCAGTCGGACTTATCCCCTTTTTTAAAGATGGTCACGATTGCTGCTTCTCTTGAGATCCCCCGGCATGCTCTCCTCCCTCCAGATGAGAGAGATGAGGTTGTGTATTCGCGCCAGCAGTGCCTCTCCGTCATACTTCAGTGCCTCAGCAGGGATTCTGTCCGCACCCGTAGTCTTGTTGTTTTTAAGCTGTCTTACAGCTTTTTCTACCTCGTGCAGCGTTGAGGTCTCACTGAAGTGGTGGCGGGTAGCATGCTGCGGGATGGAGTTGAGAACACTCGAGTCAAAGGCAGAGTCTCGATTGAGGAGATCTTCGAAGTGCTCCTTCCAGCGGGCCCTGACTGCCTCGGTGTCTTTGATGAGTGTTTCACCGTTCTTGGCCAGCAGTGGGGTGGGGCCTTGGGTGTTTGGCCTGTGGGTGGCCTTGACTGCGATGAAGAATCCTTGTACATCATGGTTGTCGGCCAGCTGCTGTATCTCCTGTGCTTTCTCCATCCACCACCTGTTCCTTAGGGCCCGGATTTTTTGTTGGACCTCAGCCTTGAGCGGTCTGTAATGCTGCTTTGCTGCTTCCCGCGTTGGGTTGTTGTTTAATGCTCAGAAATGCCCTGCGCTTGCGATCTATTAGCTCTTGGATCTCCTGATCATTCTCATCAAACCAGTCCTGGTGTTTCCTGGTTGAGTAACCTTTGCAGGCATTGATTATGGAGGCCTGAAGGGAAGACCAAGCGCTGTGGGCATTCTGCGTCTCGGGGTCGTCAAGGCACGCCAGGTTAGCTGTGAGGCGCTGGCTGTATAGGGCTCTCAGCTTGGTCCTTAAGTGCTCCGGCATTGACTTTTTTGTGGCACTGTTTCGACTGCCCTCTCCGCTTTGGGGCTATGTTGACGTCGATGATGGATCGGATTAGGCCTTACCCTTCCATCACTTTGTTGATGATTGAGAATAGACTGATGGGTGGTAATTGGCAGGATTAGATTGTCCTGATTTTGTGAAAAGGGCATACCTGGGCAATTTTTCACTTTGTTTGGTAGATATCAGTGTTATAGCTGTAATGGACGGCATGTACGACATCTGCGTCTGCATACATACAGAGGCTGAACTCCAAGTCATAGTCAACGTATTTACTGAGGCGTATGAAAGCATGGGCCTTACGCTAAACATCCATAAGACAAAGATCCTCCACCAGCCTATCCTCGCCGCACAGCACTCCCCTGCCCCCCACCCAGTCATCAAGATCCACGGCACGGCCCTGGACAACGTGGACCATTTCCCATACCTCGGGGAGCCTCTTATCAATAAGAGCAGACATTGATGACGAGATTCAACACCGCCTCCAGCGCAGCCTTAGGGCCGCCCGAGGAAAAGAGTGAAGACCAGGCCCTCAAATCCACCACCAAGCTCATGGTCTACAGGGCTGTAGTAATACCTGCCCTCCTGTATGGCTCAGAGACATGGACCATGTACAGTAGACACCTCAGGTTGCTGGAGAAATACCACCAACAATGTCTCCGCAGGATCTTACAAATCCCCTGGGAGAACAGACACACCAACGTTAGCGTCCTCGACCAGGCCAACCTCCCCAGCATTGACGCACTGACCACACTTTATCAGCTCCTCTGGGCAGGTCACATCATTCACATGCCAGACACGAGGCTCCCAAAGCAAGCACTCTACTCAGAACTCCTTCACGGCAAGCGAGCCAAAGGTGGGCAGAGGAAACATTATAAGGACATCCTCAAAGCGTCCCTGAAAGTGCAACATCCCCACCGGCACCTGGGAGTCCCTGGTCAAAGACCACCCTAAATGGAGGAAGTGCATCCGGGAGGGCGCCGAGCACCTTGAGTCTCATTGCCGAGAGCATGCAGAAATCAAGCGCAGGCAGCAGAAAGAGCTTGCGGCAAACTAGTCCAATCCACTCTTTCCCTCAACGACCATCTGTCCCACCTGTGACAGGGATTGTGGTTCTCGTATTGGACTGTTCAGCCACATAAGGACCTATTTTTTAAGAGTAGAAGCAAGTCTTCCTCGATTCCGAAGTACTGCCTATGATGATGATGATGAGCTGTACTGGAACAGCAAGGCTAGAGGCGGCTAATTTTAGAGCATAAGTCGTCAGCACTACAGTCGGGCAGTTATCGGGGCCCATAGCCTTTGCTGTATTCCGTGTGCTCAGCTCTTTGTTCATACTACAACAACAATAACAACTTGTATTTATAGAGCACCTTTAACCTACTGAAACGTCCGAAGACGCTTCACAGGAGTATTATGAGATAAAAAATTTGACACCGAGCTGCATAAGTAGAAATTGGCGCAGGTAACCAAACGCTTGGTCAAAGAGGTATGCTTTAAGGAGCGTCTTGAAGGAGGAAAGTGAGGCTGAGAAGTTTAGGTAGGGAGTTCCAGAGCTTGGGGCCGAGGCAACAGAAGGCACGGCCACCAATATAGACTAGCCAAGTCTAGAGGTAACAAAGTCATGGATGAGGGCTTTAGCAGCAAATGAGGTGAGGCAAGGGCAGAGATGGGTGATGTTATGGAGGTAGAAAAGACGGTCTTAGTTATGCTGCGGGTATGTAGTTGAAAGCTAATTTCAGGGTTAACTTTGACACCAAGGTTGCTAACAGTCTGGTTCAGCCTCAGACAGAAGTTCGGGAGAGAGATGGAGTCAGTGGCTAGGGAATGGAGTTTGTGTCGGGGGCCGAAAACAATGGCTTCGGTCTTCCCACTATTCAATGGAGAAAATTTCTGCTCATCAGAACTGGATGTCAGACAAGCAGTCTGACAATTTAGTGACCATGGAGGGGTTGAGAGAAATGGTATTGAGGTAGAGCTGGGTTTCATCAGTATACATGTGGAAACGGATGCTGTGTTTTCAGATGATGTCGCCAAGGGGCAACATGCAGGTGAGAAATAGGAGGGGGCCAAGGACAGTCCTTGGGGGACACCAGAGGTAATGATGCGGCAGTGGGAAGAGAAACCATTGCAGGTGATTCTCTGGTCACGATTAGATAGATAAGAATGGAACCAGGCAAGTGCAGTCCCACCCAACTGGATGACAGTGGAGAGGCGTTGGAGAAGGATAGAGTGGTCAACCGTGTCAAAGGCTGCAGACAATTCATGACGGACGAGAGGACGTTTGGCCCAGTGGGCTAGGGGAAGGAAGGGAAGAGGCAGAAGTCAACGACAACTTGTATTTACATAGCACCTTTTAACGTAGTAAAACATCCCAAGGCGCTTTACAAGAGTATTAAAGGACAAAAAATTTGACATCGAGCCACATAAGGAGAAATTATGATAGATGACCAAAAGGAGGTCGGTTTTAAGGAGCATCTTAAAAGAAGAAAGAGAGGCGGAGAAGTTTA
This sequence comes from Pristiophorus japonicus, assembly GCF_044704955.1. NCBI lineage: Eukaryota > Metazoa > Chordata > Chondrichthyes > Pristiophoridae > Pristiophorus > Pristiophorus japonicus. Next base: position 292,093,913 of record NC_091978.1, read on the forward strand.
GGGAGGGATTTCCAGAGCTTAGGACCTAGGCAACAGAAGGCAGACCACCAATGGTTCACATGGAGTGAATCGAATGGGCAGAAGACTGGCTTCTGTGATGTTGGGGACCTCAGGAGAATGATCATCCACTCAGCACTTCTGGCTGAAGATGGTTGTGAATGCTTCAGCCTTGTCTTTTGCAATCATGTACTGGGCTCCGCCACAACTGAGGATGGATATGTTAATTGAGCCTACTCCTTCCTTGGGGGATGGTAGCACTGGTTGTGAAGTATGCTGCGTCATGACGCTACACATTGAAGTGAAATACAATTCTGCTGATGGCCCACAGCGTTTCATGGATGCCCAGTTTTGAGTTGCTGGATCTGTTCTGAATATGTCCCATTTGGCAAAGTGGTTTTGCCACAGAACATGGAGATTGTTCTCTGTGTGAAGATGGGATGTCGTCTCCATAAGGACTCTACGGTGGTCACTCCTGCCAATATCTGACGGGTCGATTAGCAAGGATGAAGTCAAGCAGGGTTTTCTCCCGTGTCGGTTTTCCCACCATCTGCCTCTCACAATTTTGACACAAGTCCCCATATGTTAGTGGGGAGGACTTTGCAGGGTCATCTGGGCTAGGTATGCCTTTGTAGTATTCAAATCCAATGCCTAGGTCAGTGTCATGTGGTCCTTCAGGTTTTAAGTCCGGTTCCGTCCAGCGGTACTGTGATCAGGGTTTCCAGTATTGTGCTTTTAAACTAATATTACATGGCAGGCTAACCTATTGTGGGTTATATTTTCATCTTCATCACCAGGGTAGTAATCTGGCAGAGCGAATTGCTCCCTCTTTATTTCATTCCGTTGTGTATAAACTCTAAAGCAGCACAATAAAAACAAAGGAAAAGGAATGATTTTATTTCATAAGTATGATTGTATATTTTTCTAAGCATCACTGCCAATTTCAAATATTGCAGTGTTTTAAGAAAACTAACAGATTCTTTCAAAAATAAAGATCTTAAAGCTTCGTTTGTGTGGGAAAATGAAGCTTTGGTCATCATGTTGGCCAACAGAAAGGTCAAAATGACTACCCGTGGAGGATTGAAATTACATTTAGGGAAACTAATTCGTGCTGGGGGGAAGCAAGAGCAGGACTGAGGGAGATGGAAATGGACCAGGACTATTTTCAATTTTGATCGCTAGTGAGAGGACAAAGCCTCACAGCTTCCATCATCACTTGCATACTTCTGAGTTTATTAAGAATCTGCAGTGTCCTTGATGTAAGATGTAATTTTGTAACTTGAATGGTCACACTAACTGATCCAAAAGTCTGGTTGGTTTCCCAAAACTAAAAATTAAGTCTTCAAGGCATTCCTTATGTGTTGGTCAGAAAGAGATTAGACCCAAGCCTAATCAGCAGAACCAATCAATGATTTTACTTGGTTCTTTTTTTAAGGAAGGTATAGGGGAGAGGAACTACTTTCAATAGAAAGAACTCTCCTAAGCTGCATGGTCAATAAATGGTATGCAATACTTGTACTTTAATTTTTAATTTCCTTCCTGTTAGACCTACTATTTCAGATCATTACACATAATTGATAGCTCATATGCTAATGTTAGGGATGAGATTAATATAGAGGGCTCCCATAGAAATGCAGCTCTGCATCCAGATTGTTCCTTGTGCAGTGTTTATCTGTTCAACAGATGGAACTAATTTCTGACTATTTTAGGAACCAAGTATTATTTGAAAACTTTCTAAAATAAGATTTCACGAGATTCAATAATATCTTTTCTCTAATCAGACTAATGATGTGTTTCTGATCTTGGGCAAGGTGAAAATTATATCTGTATAAAATTATCCTGCAAGAAACATTGACTTCAGAGATTAATAAGTTAAAGATTACCTTCTATTCCTAGGTAATGCAGTATTAGTGGAACAGAGGCAGTTTTATTTTGAGATAACTGTCAACAGCTGCCGAATGGTATTGACAGCATTCTTTAATATAACTGGGGAAATTAGAAGCAATTATGCTTTATATTTTATATTTATATTTAATAACACTATCAGTAACTTGTCTGCAAACTGGGCAGGAATAGAAAATAAATATATTGGTTTTCTTTAAAGCACTGAAATATTTGCAATTGGCAGCCCTGCTTAGAAAAGTATATAACTATACTTATGCAATAAAATCATTCCTTTTCCTTGGGTTTTTATTGTGCTGTTTTAGAGCTTATACACAATGGAATGAAATAAAGAGGATCACACGGCACTGACGTACACATCGGATTCGAACACGCCAAAGGCGCACCTAGCCCAGATGACCCTGCAAAGTTCTTGTCACTAACCTATGGGGTCTTGTGGCAAAATTGGGAGAGCTGGCCTTCAGGTTTTAATTCAGGTTCCATCCAGTGACATTAAGACAACATAATCCGGTATTGTACTTTTAATCTAACATTACATGGCAGGCTAACCCATTGGTACACAGTACTATAGATGAACAGTGTGGTGTTTTAAAAAGATTGCAAAAGTGCATCATAAATATATAACATTAAAAACGAAAGACTACTTGAAGTTTCAAGATGCAGTGGAATATAGAAGTTGGGGGAAAAAAACTAAAATTGAAGAGGGTGCATGGAGGGTATTGGTATGATTTTAAAAAAAATAACCTTAGTAAGACCACATTTAAAGAAAGACTAGCATTTATATAGCGCCTTTCACAACCTCAGAACATTCCAAAGTGCTTTACAGCCAATACTTATACTATTGTAGAGAGGGTACCGTGCAAATTCACTATGATGCTCTTCAAGAGATATGGAAACAGATTGTAAAAGCTTCTATAGGTATGTAAAAAGGAAGAGATTAGTGAAAGTAAACGTGGGTCCCCTACAGACAGAGACAGAAGAAATTATAATGGGGAATAAGGAAATGGAAGAGACTTTAAATAAATATTTTATATCTGTCTACACAGTAGAATACACAAATAACATTCTCGAAATATCATCATCATCATCATCATAGGCAGTCCCTCGGAGTCGAGGAAGACTTACTTCCACTCCTAAAGTGAGTTCTTTGGTGGCTGAACAGTCACAGATCCTGTCACAGGTGGGACAGACATTCGCCGGTGGAAGGGGGGGGAGGTGGGACTGATTTTGCGCTCGCTCCTTCCGCTGCCTGCGCCTGACCTCTTCACGCACGCTGCGTTAAGTTTCGAAGAGCTCAACGCCCTCCCGGATGCACTTTCTCCACCGAGGGCGGTCTTTGGCCAGGGACTCCCAGGTGTCAGTGGTGATGTTGCACTTTACCAGGGAGGCTTTGAGGGTGTCCTTGTAATGTTTCCGCTGCTCATTTGTCATGAAGGAGCTCGGCATAGAGCAATTGCTTAGGGAGTCTCGTGTCTGGCATGCGAACTATGTGGCCTGCCCAGCCAAGCTGGTCGAGTGTGGTCAGTGCTTCAATGCTGGGGATGTTGGCCTGGATGAGGACACTGATGTTGGTGCGCCTGTCCTCCCAAGGGATTTGTAGGATCTTGCGGAGACATCGTTGGTGATATATCCCCAGTGACTTGAGGTGTCTTCTGTGCATCGTCCATGCCTCTGATCCTCTACAGGAGGACAGGAACCACTACAGCCCTGTAGACCATGAGCTTGGTGGTAGATTTGAGGGCCTCGTCTTCGAACACTCTTTTCCTCAGGCAGCCAAAGGCTGCACTGGCGCACTGGAGGCGATTGTTGAATCTCCGTATCAATGTCTGCTTTTGTTGATAGGCTCCCGAGATATGGGAAGTGGTCCACGTTGTCGAGGGCCGCGCCATGAATCTTGATGACTGGGGACAGTGTTGTGCGGTGAGGACAGGCTGATGGAGAACCTTTGTCTTACAGATGTTAAGTGTAAGGCCCATGCTTTCATATGCCTCGGTGAATACATCGACTATATCCTGGAGTTCAGCCTCAGAATGTGCACAGATGCAGGCGCCGTCCGCATACCGTAGCTCAACGACAGAGGTTGGGGTGATCTTGGACCTGGCCTGGTTGCGGCGTAGGTTAAACAGCTTCCCACTGGTTCTGTAGTTTAGTTCCACTCCAGCGGGGAGCTTGTTGACTGTGAGGTGGAGCATGGCAGTGAGGAAGATTGGGAAGAGGGTTGGAGCGATGACGCAGCCCTGTTTGACCCCGGTCCGGACATGGATTGGATCTGTAATGGATCCGCTGGTAAGGATCACGGCCTGCATGTCGTCGTGGAGCAGGTGAAGGATGTTGACAAACTTTTGGGGGCATCCAAAACGGAGGAGGAAGCTCCATAAGCCCTCACGGTTGACGGTGACAAAAACCTTTGTAAGATCGAAAAAATGCTGCCTGCATTTTTCCTGCAGCTGTCGCGCTGCAAAGATCACGTCCATTGTGCCCCATAGGGGACAAAATCCACACTGTGATTCCGGGAGGAGCTCCTCGGCCACAGGGAGAAGACGATTGAGAACTCTAGTGACAACCTTCTCAGTGGCTAATAGCAGGGAGATTCCCCCGTAGTTGCCGCAGTCGGACTTGTCCCCGTTCTTAAAGCTGGTCACGATCACTGCATCTCTGAGGTTTCCCAGCATTCTCTCCTCCCTCCAAATGAGAGAGATGAGGTCATGTATCTGCCCCAACAGCGCCTCTCCGTCATACTTTAGCGCCTCAGCAGGAGTTCCATCTGCACCCATAGCCTTGTTATTCTTGAGCTGTTTTATGGCTTTGTCTACCTCGTGCAGCGTTGGGGTTTCGCTGAGGTGGTGGCGGGTCGCATGCTGCGGGATAAAGTTGAGAACACTCGAGTCGAAGGCAGAGTCTCAATTGAGGGGATCTTTAAAATGCTCCTTCCAGTGGGCCCTGACAACCTCGGTGTCCTTGATGAGTGTTTCCTCGTTCTTCGCCAGGAGTGGGGTAGGGCCTTGGGACTTTAGGCTGTAGGTGGCCTTGACTGCAATGAAGAATCCTCGTATATCGTGGCTGTCGGCCGGTTGTTGTATCTCCTGTGCTTTCTCCATCCACTACCTGTTCTTTAGGTCCCGGGTTTTTTGTTGGATCTCTGCCTTGAGCTGTCTGTAACGTTGCTTTGCAGCTCCCGAGTTGGGTTGTTGCTTGAGGCTCAGAAATGCGCTGCTCATACGATCTATTAGTTCTTGGATCTCTTGATCATTTTCATCAAACCAATCCTGGTGTTTTCTGGTTGAGTAACCAAGTGTCTCTTCACAGGCACCGGTTATGGAGGCCTGGAGGGCAGACCAAGCACTGTGGGCATTCAGCATCTCGGGGTCATCAAGGCACGCCAGATTAGCTGTGAGGCGCTGGCTGTATAGGACTCTCTTCGCTAGGTCTTTAAGTGCCCCAGCATTAACTTTTTTGCGGCACTGCTTCTGCTGCCCTTCTGCTTTGGGGCTATGTTAATATCGATAATGGATCGGATTAGGCGATGGTCTGTCCAGCAGTCGTCTGCTCCTGTCATGGCACGGGTGATGCCTGGCTCGGACGATGACATAGTCGAGCAGATGCCAGTGTTTGGAGCGAGGGTGTTGCCACGATGCCTTGTATTTGTCTCTCTGGCAGAACAGGGTGTTGGTGATGAGGAGTTCGTGTTCTAGACATTTTATTTAGCAGTAGGGTACGTTGGAGTTGGCTTTCTCTACCCCCTCTCTGTCAATAACGTCTCCCCAGAGGGCTGTGTCTTTGCCGACCCTGGAATTAAAGTCACCCAGGAGGATCAATTTGTCGCCCGTGGGGACGCGGGACAGGGATGTCTCGAGGTTGGAATAAAAACCCTTTTTAGCCTCATCCGTTGCATCGAGTGTTGGGGAGTATGTACTGATGACTGTGGTGCATTGGTTCCAGGATAGGGTAAGGCAAAGAATCATGAGGCGTTCGTTAACCCCGCAGGGGTTGTCTTTGAGGTGGTCAACCAGTTCATTTTAGACGGCGAAGCCGACTCCATGAAGACGGCATTCTTCCTCTGGTTTTCCTTTCCAGAAAAATATGTAACCTCCACCATAGAAACATAGAAAATAGGTGCAGGAGTAGGCCATTCAGCCCTTCGAGCCTGCACTACCATTTAATAAGATCATGGCTGGTCATTCACCTCATTACCCCTTTCCTGCTTTCTCTCCATACCCCTTGATCCCTTTAGCCGTAAGGGCCATATCTAACTCCCTCTTGAATATATCCAATGAACTGGCAACAACAACTCTCTGCAGTAGGGAATTCCACAGGTTAACAACTCTCTGAGTGAAGAAGTTTCTCCTCAACTCAGTCCTAAATGGCTTAATCCTTATCCTTAGACTATGTCCCCTGGTCCTGGACTTCCCCAACATCGTGAACATTCTTCCTGTATCTAACCTGTCCAGTCCCGTCAGAATTTTATATGTTTCTTTGAGATCCCCTCTCATCCTTCTAAACTCCAGTGAATACAGGCCAAGTCGATCCAGTCTCTCCTCATATGTCAGTCCAGCCATCCCGGGAATCAGTCAGGTGAACCTTCGCTGCACTCCCTCAATAGCAAGAACGTCCTGCCTCAGATTAAGAGGCCAAAACTGAACACTATGTTCCAGGTGAGTCCTTGCCTCCAGATGAGGCCTCGCCAAGGCTCTGTACAACTGCAGTAAGAACTCCCTGCTCCTATACTCAAATCCCCAAGCTATGAAGGCCAACATACCATTTGCTTCTTGACTGCTGTACCTGCATGCCAACTTTCAGTGACTGATGTACCATGACACCCAGGTCTCGTTGCACCTCCTCTTCCTAATCTGCTGCCATTCAGATAATATTCTGCCTTCGTGTTTTTGCCACCAAAGTGGATAACCTCACATTTATCCACATTATACTGCATCTGCCACGTGTTTGCTCACTCACCTAACCTGTCCAAGTCAGCCTGCAGCCTTTTAGCGTCCTCCTCACAGCTCTCACCGCCACCCAGCTTAGTGTCATTTGCAAACTTGGAGATATTACACTCAATTTCCGCATCCAAATCATTAATGTATGTTGTAAATAGCCGTGGTCCCAGCACTGAGCCCTGCGGCACCCCACTTGTCACTGTCTGCCATTCTGTAAAGGACCCATTTATCCCGACTCTTTGCTTCCTGTCTGCCAACCAGCTCTCTACCCACGTCAGCACATTACTCCCAATACCGTGTGCTTTAATTTTGCACACTAATCTCTTGTGTGGGACCTTGTCAAAAGCCTTTTGAAAGTTCAAATACACCACATCCACTGGTTCTCCCTTGTCCACTCTACCAGTTACATTCTCAAAAAATTCTAGAAGATTTGACAAGCAGGATTTCCCTTTCATGAATCCATGCTGACTTGGACTGATACCGTCACTGCTTTCCAAATGTGCTACAATTTCATCTTTAATAATTAATTCCAACATTTTCCCCACTACTGTTGTCAGGCTATAATTACCTGCTTTCTCTCTCCCTCCTTTCTTAAAAAGTGGTGTTACATTAGCTACCCTCCAATTCATAGGAACCGATCCAGAGTCGATAGACTGTTGGAAAATGATCACCAATGCATCCACTATTTCTAGGGCTACTTCCTTAAGTACTCTGGGATGCAGACTATCAGGCCCCGGGGATTTATCGGCCTTCAATCCCATCAATTTCACGAACACAATTTCCCGCCTAATATGGATTTCCTTCAGTTCCTCCTTCCCACTAGACACTCGGTCCCCTAGTATTTCCTGAAGGTCATTCGTGTCTTCCTTCGTGAAGACAGAATCAAGGTATTTGTTTAACTGGTCTGCCATTTCTTTGTTCCCCCATTATAAATTCACCTAAATCTGATTGCAAGGCACCTACGTTTGTTTTCACTAATTTTTTCTCTTCACACATCTATAGAAGCTTTTGCAGTCAGTTTTAATGTTGCCAGCAAGCTTCCTCTCATACTTTATTTTCCCCCTCCTAATTAAACCCTTTGTCCTCCTCTGCTGTATTACAAAATTCTCCCAGTCCTCAGGTTTGCTGCTTTTTCTGGCCAATTTATATGCCTCTTCCTTGGATTTAACACTATCCTTAATTTCCCTTATTAGCCACGGTTGAGCCACCTTCCCCATTTTATTTTTACTCCAGACAGGGATGTACAATTGTTGAAGTTCATCCATGTGAGCTTTAAATGTTTGCCTATTCACCGTCAACCCTTTAAGTATCACTCGCCAGTCTATCCTAGCCAATTCACGTCTTATACCATCGAAGTTACCTTTCCTTAAGTTCAGGACCCTAGTCTCTGAATTAACTGTGTCACTCTCCATTTTAATAAAGTATTCTACCATATCATGGTCACTCTTCCCCAAGGGGCCTCGCAGAACAAGATTGTTAATTAGTCCTTTCTCATTACACATCACCCAGTCCAGGATGGCCAGCCCTCTAGTTGGTTCCTCGACATATTGGTCTAGGAAACCATCCCTAATACATTCCAGGAAATCCTCCTCCACTGCATTGCTATCAGTTTGGTTAGCCCAATCTGTATGTAGATTAAAGTCGCCCATGATAACTGCTGTACCTTTATTGCACGCATCCCTAATTTCTTGTTTGATGCTGTCCCCAACCTCACTACTACTGCTTGGTGGTCTGTACACAACTCCCACTCGCGTTTTCTGCCCTTTGGTATTCCGTAGCTCCACCCATACCAATTCCACATCATCCAAGCTAATGTCCTTCCTTACTATTGCATTAATTTCCACTTTAACCAGCAACGCCACCCCACCTCCTTTTCCTTTCTGTCTGTCCTTCCTAAATGTAGAATACGTTGAGTTTCCAGCCTTGGTCACCCTGGAGCCATGTGTCCGTGATGCCAATTACATCATATCCGTTAACTGCTATTTGTGCAGTTAATTCGTCCACCTTATTCTGAATATGCCTCGCATGACACCCTTTGCCCCTTTATAATTTTGATGTAATGTGGCCCTTTTTGCTTTTTGCCTTGGGTTTCTCTGCCCTCCACTTTTACTTTTCTTCTTTCTATCTTTTGCTTCTGCCCTGATTCTACTTCCCTCTGTCTCCCTGCATAGGTTCCCATCCCCCAGCCATATTAGTTTAACTCCTCCCCAACAACACTAGCAAACACTCCCCCTAGGACATTTGATTCCAGTCCTGCTCAGGTGCAGACCGTCCAATTTGTACTGGTCCCACCTCCCCCAGAACTGGTTCCAATGTCCCAGGAATTTGAATCAATCCCTTCTGCACCACTCCTCAAGCCACATATTCATCTGAGCTAACCTGCGATTCCTACTCTAACTAGCACGTGGCACTGGTAGCAATCCTGAGATTACTACTTTTGAGGTCCTACTTTTTAAATTTAGTTCCTAGCTCCCTAAATTCGTCTTGTAGGACCTCAGCCCATTTTTTACCTATATCGTTGGTACCTATATGCACCACGACAACTTGCTGTTCACCCTCCCTCTTCAAAATGTCCTGCACCCGCTCCGAGACATCCTTGACCCTTGCACCAGGGAGGCAAAATACCATCCTGGAGTCTCGGTTGTGGCCGCAGAAACACCTATTTATTCCTCTTACAATAGAATCCCCTATCACTATAGCTCTCCCACTCTTTTTCCTGCCCTCCTGTGCAGCAGAGCCACCCACGGTGCCATGAACTTGGCTGCTGCTGCTCTCCTCTGATGAGTCACCCCCCTCAACAGTAGCCAAAGCGGTGTATCTGTTTTGCAGGGGGATGATCGCAGGGACCCCTGCACTATCTTCCTTGCACTGCTCTTCCTGTTGGTCACCCATACCCTATCTGGCTGTGTACCCTTTACCTGCGGTGTGGCCAACTCATTAAACGTGCTATTCACATCATTCTCAGCATCGTGGATGCTCCAGAGTAAATCCATCCGCAGTACCAGTGCTGCAATGCGGTCTGTCAGGTGCTGCAGGCGGATGCACTTCCTGCACATGTTCCTTGAGCTGGTCTTCCCCTGCTCGCCGGGTCTCGCTTAGAGCGGCGATGTCGATGTCAAAATGTCTAAGTTCCCGGGCAATTATGGCAGTGCTGTTGCTGTTGGAATTGTCCATGAGGGTCCTGATGTTCCGGGTCCCGAACTTCATACTGACGAAGTGGAAGATGCCTGTGCGTGAGTTCTTTTAACCTGGGGTGCCCGCTGAACACCGGCAACCACACGGGCTTAGCTGAGCAATGTCTTGGTCCAGTGGCAAGGGGTCTAAGACGACTGGAGACCAGCCTAATTGCTTACGGCGAGGTGTTGGCCGCAAGCTCGGCGCTGAGTAACGCCATTGATGGTAGATGGCCCGAGGTTTGGTTGGGGGCAGGCATTAGGAAGGTCAGCTGTCCGCTGGGGTTCCGAGGGATGTTTTGGAGAGTTCCTTCCAAGGTTAAAAAATCCCCCAAAGGTTTTCAAGTTTTAAAAGTATTTCCAAATTTAAAAAAAAGTTACACAGGTTGATTGAAGGTTTAATAAATAGATTAAGAGTTGATTTAAAAGTTGATTTTTAAAAAAAAAAAGTCTAAAATGTAAATCAAGTTGTTTAACTTTAGTGTTCACCGCTAGCGACCCCGTCGTTGGGCCGGACCGGCTGGTTGAAGAGACCTGGAGTGCGAGGCTGGGTCCGGCCCTCTGATCAAAAGGACCTGGAGTGCGAGGCTGGGTCAAGCCGGCTGGCTAAAGGGACCCGGAGTGTGTCGTTGGGCCGGGCTGGCTGGCCGAAGGGACCCAGAAATAGGGAACCAAGAGACCAACGAGAATGAGGAACTTAAATAAATTAGTATTAGTAAAGAAGTAGTACGGGAGAAATTAATAGGACTAAAAGCTGAAAACTCCCCTGGACCTGATTGCCTATGGTTTTAAAAGAGGTGGCTACAGAGATAGTGGATGAATTGGTTTTGATCTTCCAGAATGCCCTAGTTTCTAGAACGGTCCCTGTGGATTGGGAGGTAGCAAACCTAAAACCGCTATTCAAGAAAGGAGGGAGAGAGAAAACATGGAGCTATAGACTAGTTAGCCTGACATCAGTAGTAGGGAAAATGCTAGAATCTATTATTAAGGACATGGTAACAGGGTAGAAAAATCATAATATGATTGGGCAGATTTAACACTGATTTTTGAAAGGGAAATTGTGTTTGACAAATCTGTTTTTGAGGTTGTAACTAGCAGAGTTGATAAGGGAGAATCAGTGGATGTAGTGTATTTGGATTTTCAAAAAGCATTTGATAAGGTACCACACGAGGTTATTACAGAAAATTAGGGTTCATGGTATTTCGGGGTAATATATTAACATGGCTTGAGGATTGGTTAACTGACAGAAAACAGAGAGTAGGAGTAAATAGGTCATTTTCGGGTTGGCAGACTAACTAGTGGGGTACCACAAGGATCAGTGGTTCGGCCTTAGCTATTTACAATCTATATCAATGATTCAGATGAGGAGACAGAGTGTAATGTATCTCAAGTTTGATAATGTTACAAAGTTAGGGGGGGAAAGTAAGCTGTGAGGAAGACGCAAAGAGGCAGCAAAGGGATATAGACAGGTGAGTGGGCAAGAAAATGAAAATAGAATATAATGTGGAGACATGTGAAGTCATCCACTTTGGCAGGAAAAATTGAAAAGTAGAATACTTTTTTAAATGGTGAGAGACTGGAAAATATTGGTATTCAGAGGGATCTGGGAGTCCTTGTACACAAATCACAGAAAGTTAACAGGCAGGTACAGCAAGCAATTAAGAAAGTAAATGGTATGTTCGTCTTTATTAGAAAGGGTTTGGAGTACAAGAGTAAAAAAGTCTCACTACAATAATTATCATCATCATCACAGGCAGTCCCTCAAAATCGAGGAAACTTGCTTCCACTCAAAGTGAGTTCTCAGGTGCCTGTGCAATCCAATGCGGGAATTACAATCTCAACAGGTGGGGCAGACAGTGATTGATGGACAGGGTGGGTGGGGAGTCTGGTTTGCCGCACACTCCTTCCACTCTGCGTTTGATTTCTGCATGCTCTCGGCGATGAGACTCGAGGTGCTCAACGTCCTCCCAGATGCTGTTCCTCCACTTTGGGCGGTCTTGGGCCAGGGATTCCCAGGTGCCGGTGCGATGTTGTACTTTATCAAGGAGGCTTTGAGAGTGTGCTTGAAACGTTTCCTCTGCTCAGTTGGGTCTTGCTTGCCGTGTGGAAGTTCTGAGTCGAGCGTTTGCTTAGGGAGTCTCGTGTCAGACATGCAGACGATAAGGCCCGCCCAATGGAGCTGGTCAAGTGTGGTCAATGCTTCGATGCTGGGAATGTTGGCCTGAGCGAGAACACTGACGTTGGTGCATCTATCTTCCCAGTGGATTTGCAGGATCTTGCGGAGGCAGTGCTGGTGTGGTACTTCTCCAGTGCTTTGAGGTGCCTACTGCATATAGTCCACGCCTCTGAGTCATATAGGAGGACGGGTATCACTACTGCCCTGTAGACCAGAAGCTTGGTGCCAGATTTGAGGTCCTGGTCTTCAAACACACTCTACCTCAGGCGACCGAAGGCTGCACTGGCACCTGGAGGCGGTGTTGGACCTCGTCATCGATGTCTGCCCTTGCCAATAGTAGGCTCCCGAGATATGGAAAATGGTTCACGTTGTCCAAGGCCGCACCTTGGATTTTTATATAGGGCTGTGGACAATTATGTAGGGCCTTCGTGAGACCACACCGAGAGTACTGTGTTCAGTTTTGGTCTCCTTACCTAAGGAAGGATATACTTGTTTTACAGGGAGTGCTACGAACATAAGAAATAGGAGTAGGCCATTCAGCCCCTCGAGCCTGCTCCGCACTTCAATACGATTATGGCTGATCTGATCTTGGCCTCAACTCCACTTTCCTGCCTGTTCCCCATAACCCTTGACTTCCCTGTCGTTCAAAAATATGTCTATCTCCACCTTGAATATATTCAATGACTCAGCCTCCAGGTGTGGTCTCACCAACACCCTGTACAGTTGTAGCAAGACTTTGCTACTTTTATACTTCATTCCCCTTGCAATAAAAGCCAACATTCCATTTGCCTTCCTAATTACTTGCTGTACTTGCATGCTAACTTTTTGTGTTTCATGTACAAGGACACCCAGATCCCTTTGTACCTCAGCATTCTGTAGTCTCTCTCCATTTAAATAATAATTTTCTTTTCTATCCTTCCTATCAAAGTGGATAACCTTCATTTTTCCACATTATACTCCATCTGCCAAATTTTTGCCCACTCACTTAACCTCTCTATATCCCTTTGCAGCGTCGTTGTGTTCTCCTGACAACTTGCTTTCCCACCTATCTTTGTATCGTCAGCAAATTTGGCTACAGTACACTGGGTCCCTTCATCCATTAATACAGATTGTAAATAATTAAAGCCCCAACACTGATCCCTGTGTCACCCTACTAGTTACAATTTGCTAACCTGAAAATGACCTATTTATCCCGACTTATCCCGAACGAAGTTTCACCTGACTGATTTATGGGATGAGGGGATGGTCCTATGAGGAGAGATTGAGTAGACTAGGCCTATACTTCCCCAGAGTTTAGAAGAATGAGAGATGATCTCATTGAAACATATACAATTCTTAAAGGGATTGACAGGGTAAATGCTGGGAGGATATTTCTTCTGACTGGGGAGTTTAGAAATAGGGGGTCACAGACAGTCTTAGAATAAGGGGCCAGCTATTTAAGACTGAGAAGAGGAGAAATTTCTTAACTCAAAAGGTCTGTGAATCTTTGGAATTCTTTACCCCAGTGAGCTGTGGATGCTCAGTCGTTGCATATATTCAAGACAGAGATTGCTAGATTTTTGGTTACTAAGGGAATCAAGGAATATGGGGATAGTGCAGGAAGGTGGAATTGACATGGAAGATCAGCCATCATATTGAATGGCGGAGCAGGCTCGAAAGGCTGAGTGGCCTATTCCTGCTCCTATTTCTTATTTTCTTTGCTGCTTGGTATAAAGAAATTAAAGGGTAGGACCTCAAAGGTAGTAATCTCTGGGTTACTACCAGTGCCATGTGCTAATGAGTATAAGAATAGAAGGATAGAGAGGATGAACACATGGCTGGAAAGTTGGTGTAGGAGGGAGGGCTTTTAAATTCTTGAGGCATTGGGACTGCTTTTGGGGGAGATGGGACCTGTACAAACCAGACGGGTTGCACCTCAACAGCGCCGGGACCAATATCCTCGTGGGGAGTTTTGCTAATGCTGTTATGGAGAGTTTAAACTAGCTTGGCAAGGGATGGGAACCTGAGAACGAATTCAAAAGGGAAGGAAGTAAAGCAAAAATAGTAAGAATCTAGAAAGTGAATCTGTAAGACAGAGGAAACGGGGCTTGGTATGTAGTAAGCAAGGAGGTCTTCCTGTGCTGAATGGTATATACTTTAATGCAAGGAGTATAGCGAATAAGACGGATGAGCTAAGAGCACAGGTAGACACTTGGGAGTATGACATTATAGCCATTACAGAAACATGGCTGAAAGAGGGCAAGTTTGGCAGATCAATAGTCCTGGCTACAGGATTTTTAGACAACATGGGCGGGGGGGGGGGGCGGGGGGTGTTGCGGTACTGATTAAAGAAACTATTACAGTGGTGAGGAGGGATGATATGTTAGAGGGATCATCAAATGAGGCCATATGAGTCGAATTGAAAAATAAAAAAGGGGCGATCACACTGCTGGGCGTCTATTATAGACCCCCAACAGTGGGAGGGAGATAGAGGAGCAAATATGTAGGCAAATTGCTGTGAAGTCCAAAAACCATAGGGTAGCAATAGTAGAGGATTTTAACTATCCAAATATTGATTGGGACAAATTTAGTGTGAAGGGTATAGAGGATGCGGAATTCTTGAAATGCATTCAAGAGAACTTTTTTAGTCAGTATGTAGCAAGCCCAACATGAGGGAGGGCGGTCTTGGATTTAGTTTTTGGGAATGAAGCTGGGCAGATTGAAGGGGTATTAGTGGGAGAGCACTTGGGTGCCAGTGACCATAATTCAGTCAGATTCAAGTTGGTTATGGATAAGGACAAGAATAGGCCTGGAATAAAAGTTCTGAATTGGGGAAAAGCTAATTTTGCTAAGTTAAGGAGTGATTTGGCCATAGTGGACTGGAAACAGCTACTTGTGGGTAATTCAGTGTCAGAACAGTGGGAGGCATTTAAGGGGGAGATCTGGAAGGCTCAGGTGAAACATGTGCCCTTAAAGAAAAAGGCTGGGTAAAATAATTCTACAGTCCCCTGGATGTCTAGGGACTTACAGGGGAGGATTAAAAAAAAAAGGGATGCTTATGTCATATATCAACGGCTAAGTACTATAGAATCTTTAGAGGAATATAGAAAGTTAAGAGGCAAAATTAAAAAGGATATTAGGAATGCTGAGAGAGAGCACGAGAAATTCTTAGCCAGTAAAATTAAGGAAAACCCTAAGATGTTCTATAAATATATTAAGAGTAAGAGGGTAACTAGAGAACGGGTAGGGCCCATTAGAGACCATGAGGGTAATCTTTGTGTGGAGGCGGAAGATGTTGGGAGGGTTCTGAATGAATACTTTGCGTCTGTTTTCACAAAGGAAAGGGGCAATGTAGATACTGCTATCGAGGAGGAGTGTGATATTCTGGATGAAATAAATATAGTGAGAGAGGAAGATTTAAGGGGTTGAGCAGCTTTGAAAGTAGAAATGTCCCCAGGCCCGGATGAAATGCATCCCAGGCTGTTGAGCAAAGTAAAAGAGAAAATAGCAGAGGCCTTGACCATCATTTTCCAATCCTCTTTGGATCTGGGCATGGTGCCAGAGGATTGGAGGACTGCTGATGTAGTACCCTTGTTTAAGAAGGGAGAAAGGGATAGGTCAAGTAATTACAGGCCTGTCAGCCCACCCTCAGTGGTGGGGAAATTATTGGAAAAAGTCTTGAAAGACAGAATAAATCTGCATTTGGAAAGGCAAGGATTAATTAAGGACAGTCAGCACGGATTTGTTAAGGGAAGATCGTGTCTGACTAACCTGATTGAATTTTTTGAGGAGGTAACCAAGAGGGTCAATGAGGGTAGTGCATATATATGGACTTTAGCAAAGCTTTTGATACGGTCCCACATGGTAGACCGGTCATGAAGGTTAAAGCCCATGGGATCCAAGTTGGATCCAAAATTGGCTTGGAGGTAGGAAGCAAAGGGTGATGATTGATGGATGTTTTTGTGATTGGAAGGATGTTTCCAGTGGGGTTACGCAGGGCTCAGTACTGGGTCCCTTTTTGTGGTTTATATCAACGATTTAGATTTGAGTATAGGGAGTATGATTAAGAAGTTTGCAGACGACACTAAACTTGGCTGTGTGGTTGATAATGAAGAGGAAAGTCATGGGCTGCAGGAGGATATCAATCTACTGGTCAGTTGGGCAGAGCAGTGACAAATGGAATTTAATTCAGAAAAGTGTGGGGTGATGCACTTTGGGAGGACTAATAAGGAAAGGGTATACACATTAAGCGGTAGGCCGCTTAATAGTGTAGATGAACAAAGGGACCTTGGAGTGCTTGTCCACAGATCCCTGAAAGTAGCACGCCAGGTGGTTAAGAAGGCATACGGAATGCTTGCCTTTATTAGCCGAGGCATAGAATATAAGAGCAGGGAGGTTATGCTTAAATTGTATAATACTTTGGTTAGGCCACAGCTGGAGTATTGCGTGCCGATCTGGTCGTCGTATTATAGGAAGGATGTGATTGCACTAGAGAGGATGCAGAGGAGATTTACTAGGATGCTGCCTGGAATGGAGAATCTTAGTTATGAGGAAAGATTGGATAGGCTGGGTTTGTTCTCATCGGAACAGAGGAGGTTGAGAGGAGATCTCCTTGAGGTGTACAAAATATTGAGGGGCCTGGACATAGTGGATAGTAAGGGCCTATTTCTATTGGTGGAGGGGTCTGTTATGAGGGGGTATAGTTTTAAGGTGGTTGGTGGAAGGTTTAGAGGGGATTTAAGGGGGGGCTTCTTTACACAGAGGGTTATGGGGATCTAGAACTCGCTACCTGGAAGAGTGGTGGATGCAGAAACCCTCACCACTTTTAAGAGATGGTTGGATGGGCACTTACAGTGCAGTAACCTGCAGGGTTATGGACCTAGAGCTGGTAATTGGGATTAGACTGGATGACCTTTTGTTGGACGGAGCAGATATAATGGTAAGTACTACAGGGAATAGAATACAGCCAGGGTGATCTCCTGGACTAGTTTTGATCCCCTGGATGGGTCGGAGAGGAATTTTCCCAGATTTTTTCTCCCTAAATTGGCCTGGGTTTTTATCTGGCTTTTGCCTCTTCCAGGAGATCGCATGGCTCCGGTTGGGGTGGAGTGTTATCTCAGACCTGCTCTGCATTTCAATGTGTAACTAGTTTTGTGTTTGCATATTTGCACAATTGTGACACCCTTTATGTTTTAGTATAAAGAGTGTCACAATTGTGGTGAGGCGGACTGGTTGGGCTGGGTGCTCTTTGCCTTTCCGTCATTGTTCATAGGTTTATATGTAACCTTTAGGGCTGCTGACCAAGGGCCATGCGGCTCTTTTGTCGGCCGGCGCGGACACAAAGGGCTGAAATGGCCTCCTGTGCTGTAAATTTCTATGTTTCTAAATACAAATATGAAGAAAGACTTTCTTTAAAACAGGAGATTACAGGGTGATTTAGACAGAGGTGTTTAAAATTTTGATGGAATGGGATAGAATGGATAGAAACAGACAGTTTCTCATGGTTGAGGAACCTAAAATGAAAGAACTTAGATATAAGATTAAATGCAAAAGATTTAGGACAGAGAGCAGGAGAGACATTTTTACGCAGAGTGTGCGTTGCAGAGTTAACGATTGAAGCAGAGATCATAGTAACAATTAAAAGTAGTTAGTTGAAGGAAAGGGGAACAAAGGGATAGAGGAATAGGCAGGCATATAGGATTAGGACCATTACTTACGTGGAGGATAAGCATCAACACGAACTGGTTGAGCTCAATGATTTGTTTCCTTGTTATAATTTCTGTGTAGTAAGCTCATCTGAGACCTACATTTTTGTGAGTCTTGGAGCTCCCATTAGATTCAATGCCGTACACACATGGAGCCAGTTCTATGCAGCTAATTGTCTGTGCACACTAATTTGCTTCATGATGCAAATATGCAAACACAAAACTAGTTATACATTGAAATGCAGAGCAGGTCTGAGATATCATGAATATATTTCAGATCCCACCTTTGAAACAATGGAGATAATTTTAACCCCCAAAAACAGGTGGATTTGGGTCGGGTTGAATGTTAAACTTAAAAAAAAAGTCTGAAACCTGAACCCAATCTACCTGGAACCCACCCAATTCAGGTTTTAACGGAGGCAGGACGAGGGGAGGGGTGGCCAATCCACTTGAATCCTCCAGGAGGTGGGCCGCTCATTTACATATTTTAATAAGGCTACACACGTTAGATTTTATCTCTGTTCCAGCTTTAATGCTGGTCGATCGGGTTTACTGGGTCTTGGGAAATCCAGCAGCTAAAGGGAGGTGAGGACTGCTGCGTGAGGAGGTAAGTACTTTTCCGACACTGCTTGTGGGCCAAGAAGAGCAGGAGTGCTTCCCCCTCCCAACCTCCGAAGCTAACCTACTTCTCTCACCGTGATCAGACACCTCACGTTCACTGACACCCCTGGTAATCTCCCCCCCCCAGCCCCCTCCACAGACAATCACTGCCACCATGTGATCATCAATCCTCCCGCCCCCCCCCCCCCCCCGGGCTATCACTGCCCACCTTCCCCCTGCGATCACCGATCCTTCATCTCTGCCCCCGATCTTGCTTCGACCCCTGTGATCACTCCCCGACCATCCAAACCACGCAGTACCTGCCGCCCCTCACCCCAGTCCAACCCCCCCCCCCCCCCCCCAGTCCATGCCTCCCTTTAGAGTATGGAAACAGGAGGAGAGAGCAGATAAATGTGTGGCTGGAGAGATGGTGCAGGAAGGAAGGCTTCAGATTCGTGGGACATTGGGCCAGACTAAATATTCCTGGATATAAGGTGTTCTCCAGGGTCAATAGGACCACTGCTTTTTTTGAAAATATATTAATGATTTGGACTTGGGTGTACAGGACACAATTTCAAAATTTGCAGATGACACAACACTTGGAAGTATAATGAACAGTGAGGAGGATAGTGATAGACTTCAAGAGTACATAGACAGGCTGGTGGAATGGTAGGGCATGTGGCAGATGAAATTTAACGCAGAAAAGGGCGATGTGATACATTTTGGTAGGAAGAACGAGGAGAGGCAATATAAACTAAAGGGTACAATTCTAAAGTGGGTGCATCAACCAAGAGACCTGGAGGTATATGTGCACAATTCATTGAAAGTGGCAGGGCAGGTTGAGAAAGCAATTAAAAAAAGCTTACTGGCTCCTGGGCTTCATAAATAGAGGCATAAGAGTACAAAAGCAAGGATGTTATGATGAACCTTTTATAAAACATTGGTCCGACCCTAACTGGAGTATTGTGCTCATTTCTGGGCACCACACTTTAGGAAGGATGTGAAGGCCTTAGAGAGGGTGCAGAAAAGATTTACAAGAATGGCTCCAGGGATGAGGGATTTCAGTTATGTGGATAGAATCATAGAGTCATAGAAATTTACAGCACGAAAGGAGGCCATTTTGGCCCATCATGTCCACGCCAGCTGACCAAGAGCTATCCAGCCTAATCCAATATACCAGCTCTTGGTCCGTAGCCCTGTAGGTTACAGCATTTTAAGTGCACATCCAAGATTCTTTTAAATGTGGTGAGGGTTCCTGCCTCTACCATTCTTTCAGGCAGTGAGTTCCAGACCTCCACCGCCCTCTGGGTGAAGACATTTCCCTCATATCTCCTCTAAACCTCCTCCAATTGCATTAAATATATGCCACATGGTTGACCCCTCTGCCAAGGGAAACAGGTCCTTCCTATCAACTCTATCCAGGCCCCTCATAATTTTATACACCTCAATCAGGTCTGCCCTTAGCCACCTCTGTTCCAAAGAAAACAGACCCAGCATCTCCAATCTTTCCTCAGCCAAAATTCTCCAGTCTAGGCAACATTCTTGTAAATCTCCTCAGCATCCTTTCCAGTGCAATCACATCTTTCCTGTAATGTGCTGACCAGAACTGCACACAGTCATCATCTTCATAGGCAGTCCCTCGGAGTCGAGGATGATTTGCTTCCACTCTAAAAGTGAGTTCTCAGGTCACTGAGGAGTCCAAAGCAGGACCGACAATCTCTCTCTCAGGTGGGCAGACAGTGGTTGAAGGAAAGGGTGGGTTGTCGCACATTCCTTCCGCTGTCTACGCTTGGTTTCTGCTAGTTGTCGGCGATGGGACGGGAGGTACTCAGCACCCTCACAGATGCTGTTTCTTCATTTTGGACGGTTGTGGGCCAGGGATTCCCAGGAGTCGGTGGGGATGTTGCACTTTATCAAGGGGGCTTTGAGGGTGTCCTTGAAGCGTTTCCTCTGCGCACCTGGGGCTCGCTTGCCGTGTCGAAGCTCCGCATAGAGCACTTGCTTTGGGAGTCTCATGTCGGGCATGTGGACGATGTGGCCCGCCCAATGGAGCTGATCAAGCGTGATCAGTGCTTCAATGCTGAGGATGTTGGCCTGAGTGAGAACACTGACGTTGGTGCGCCTATCGTGCCAATGGATTTGCAGGGTCTTGCCGAGGCAGCGCTGGTGGTACTTTTCCAGCGTTTTGAGGTGTCTATAATATAGTCCACCTCTCTGAGCCATATAGGAGGGCGGGTATCACTACTGCCCTGTAGACCATAAGCTTGGTGCCGGATTTGAGGCCCTGGTCTTCAAACACACTCTTCCTCAGGCAACCGAAGGTTGTGCTGGCGCACTGAAGGCTGACAGTAGGCTCCTGAGGTATGGAAAATGGTCCACGTTGTTCAAGGCCTCGTCGTGGATTTTGATAATCGGTGGGCAGTGCTGTGTGGCGGGGTCAGGTTGGTAGAGGACCTTTACGGGTGGTTAGCATAAGGCCCATGCTCTCATATGCCTCGGTGAAGGTGTTGACGATGGCTTGGAGTTCAGCCTCCGTGTGCGTAGACGCAAGCGTCATCTGCGCACTGTAGTTCAATGATAGAGGATGGGATGACGTTGGAGCTTGCTAAAGATGAGCTGAAGCATTGCAGCAAAGAGCGTTGGTGCGATAACGCAGGCTTGCTTGACCCCGGCCCAGATGTGGATTGGGTCTGTAGTGGATCCATTGGTCAGGATCACGGCTTGCATGTCATCGTGGAGCAGACGGAGGATGGTGACAAACATTTGAGGGCAGCCGATATGGAGGAGGACACTCCATAATCCCTCACGGTTGACAGTGTCAAAGGCCTTTGTGAGGTCAAAGAAGGCCATGTACAAGGGTTGGTGCTGTTCCCTGCATTTCTCTTGTAGTTGTCGCGCGGTGAAGATCATGTCTGTTGTACCCTTTAATGAATGGAATCCACATTGCAACTCTGGAAGGAGCTCTTCAGCCACAGGGAGAAGACGATTGAGGAGGATTCTTGCGATGACTGACTATCTGTTGCCATCCTACACCTTTTCTCCCCCAATCTCCCCCCTCCACTGCTTAAATTTCCGCTGGACTTAATAGTGGCTGCACTTCTTTACCCTTAAAGTACAAACCCATGTTGCAAGGGTAGCTACCTGAGTCCACTGCCCATCCCCCAACCATGCCTGCCCTTCACCTCCATCAGTGACCGCTGGATCTCAACCCAAATCGTTATACAACCTACCGGACTTTCCTGCTGCCAGGACTTTGCTCCCCTACTAGTAGCTGGCTCAGCTACTCCTCGCAGACACCGTCGGTGTCCAGGGGAGCCCCCAACCAACTCTCACGTTTGGATCCCACTCAGTACTTATTCACCAACCTGTTATGTATGTAAACATTGTAACTGTGTAAGACTTGCCACGAGAGGGCGCAATTGTTGGAGGCCCAAGGGTCACCTGCACACCTCGTGCAAGGGAGTATAAAAGGTTGTCTGCCGTGCTGCTTAGGCACTCTGGAGTTGTATTAAAGAGACTAAGGTCACATCAGTTTTAGCTCACATTACTCAGTCTTGTGGAGTTCTTCCATACTTAACAATTGGCGCCGAATAACAGATTCTGAACTTTCACGCGGTCATGGCTGCCATTGGTATTTTAGAGAGATTTGTAGAGGGTGATGATTGGGAAGCCTTCGTTGAGCGTCTCGACCAATACTTCGTGGCCAACGAACTGGATGGGGATGATAAAGCGATCAAGCGCAGGGCGATTCTCCTCACCTTGTGTGGCTCCACAATATATAGCCTCATCAAGAATCCACTAGCACCGGAGAAACCAACGGAGAAGACATATACAGAGTTGTGTACGCTGGTTCGGAACCACCTCAAGCCAAAGGAGAGCATCTTAATGGCCAGGTATCGCTTCTACATGCACCACCGCTCCAAGGGCCAGGAAATGGCGAGTTATGTCGCCGACCTGAGACGCCTTGCAGGAACTTGCGAATTTGCTGGAGTTTTGGGGGAAATGCTGCGGGACTTTTTTGTGCTTGGCATCGGCCTTGATGTCATTCTTCGCAAGCTGCTGGCCGCCGAATCCCTAGACCTGAGCAAAGCCATCACGATAGCCCAGGCATTCATATCCATGAGTAATAATACCAGACAGATATCTTCCCAGCATCGAAGCTCACCGGCAAGTACTGTGCATAAAATAACGTCACTAGCAGGCAGAACTGCATATGGCAGGGCCTACACGTCTGCAGCTGCAAGACCTAGGATGACAGAGTCCGCCATAGAGCGTGAATGCAAATACATTAGCACCATGTTGGCGCTGCGGGGGGTAATCATCGAGCCCATCAATGTCGATTCAAGCACTACGTGTGCAAAGGCTGCGAAACAAGAGGTACCTCCAGCAAACATGACAGAGTCGGCAGAGGATGATCAATCTGGCGCGGATCACGCAGAACAAACGAGAGGCAACTCAACCAGAGGAAGAAGTGTATGGGGTACACATCTTCACCACAAGAGCCCTCCTATCATGTTGAAAGTCAAATTGAACGGTATTCCAGTATCAATGGAGTTGGACACGGGGGCGAGTCAGTCAATTATGAGCCAGAAGGCTTTTGAGAAACTGTGGGGCAGCAAGGCCCAAACTGAGCCCAATTCAGACAAAGCTGCGCGCCTACACCAAATAGCTCATACCAGTTATTGGCAGTGCGGCAGTTAAGGTATCATACGATGGAGCTGTGCATGATTTATCACTGTGGATTGTACCAGGCCCAACACTATTCAGCAGAAACTGGCTGGGAAAGATTCGATGGAACTGGGACGACATCAAAGCACTATCTTCAGTGGATGATGCCTCATGCGCCCAAGTGTTGAGCAAGTTTCCGTCGCTATTTGAACCAGGCATCGGCAACTTCACAGGTGCCAAGGTGCAGATCCATCTAGCCCCCGATGCAAGGCCCGTTCATTACAAGGCTCGAGCGGTTCCATAAATGATGAGGGAGAAAGTCGAGATCGAACTGGACAGACTTCAACGAGAGGGAATCATATCGCCAGTTGAGTTTAACGAGTGGGCCAGTCCGATTGTTCTGGTGTTGAAAAACGATGGTACGGTCAGAATCTGCGGAGACTACAAGGTAACGATCAAGCGAGTCGCGTTACAAGACCAGTACCCGTTACCCAAGGCGGATGACCTGTTCGCAATGTTAGTGGGGGGGGAGGGGAGTCGTTCACCAAGTTGGACCTAACCTCTGCCTACATGACACAGGAGCTGGCTGAATCTTTGAAAAGATTGACGTGCATCAACATGCACAAAGGACTGTTTATATACCACAAGTACCCTTTTGGGATTTGCTCGGCTGCTGCCATCTTCCAGAGGAACATGGAGAGTCTGCTGAAATCAGTTCCATGCACCGTTGTGTTTCAAGACAACATCCTGATCACCGGTCGTGACACCACTGAACACCTGCACAACCTGGAAGAGGTTCTAAGTCAATTAGACAGAGTGGGACTCGGGCTGAAACGCTCCAAGTGTGTTTTCCTGGCGCCAGAGGTCGAATTTTTGGGGAGAAAGATTGCGGCAGACGGCATCAGAACTCAAAGACAGAGGCCATCACGAATGCACCCAGACCATAGAATGTGACCGAGCTGCATTCGTTCCTGGGACTCCTCAACTATTTTGGTAACTTTATACCTGGGTTAAGCACTTTGCTGGAACCGTTGCACATGCTGCTAGGTAAGGGTGACAACTGGGTTTGGGGTAAATCTCAAGACAGCCTTTGAGAAGGCCTGAAACCTAATAAGTTACTTGTACTGTATGACCCGTGTAAACGATTAGTACTAGCTTGTGATGCATCTTCTTACGGGGTCGGCTGTGTGTTACATCAAACCAATGTATCGGGCAAACTTCAACCGGTTGCATACGCGTCGAGAAGTCTGTCTAAGGCTGAAAGAGCCTACAGTATGGTGGAGAAAGAGGTGTTAGCATGTGTATATGGGGTTAAGAAAATGCACCAATACCTATTTGGACTTCGGTTTGAGCTTGAAACCGACCACAAACCGCTCATTTCGCGTTTTCAGAAAGCAAAGGGATAAACATCAATGCTTCGTCCCGCACCCAAAGATGGGCACTAACATTGCCCGTCTATGACTATGTTATCTGCCACAGACCAGGCACGGAGAACTGTGCTGATCTCCTCAGTCAGCTACCATTGCCCACTACCGGGGTGGAAATGGCGCAGCCCGCAGACTTGCTTCTGGTCATGGATGCTTTTGAGAGCAAGGGGTCACCTGTCACTGTTCGCCAGATCCGGACCTGGACCAGCCAGGTTCCTGCACTATCACTTGTAAAAAGTTGCGTCCT
Organism: Pristiophorus japonicus; assembly: GCF_044704955.1. Taxonomy (NCBI): domain Eukaryota; kingdom Metazoa; phylum Chordata; class Chondrichthyes; family Pristiophoridae; genus Pristiophorus; species Pristiophorus japonicus. The sequence goes on from NC_091978.1 coordinate 292,118,721, forward strand.
CAATGGGAGCTGGTCGGCCATTCCCGGGAAAATGCAAGATGAAATTAAGCCGTTTCACCGACGCAAAGATGAAATGTCCATCCAGTCGGATTGTCTCTTATGGGGTAATCGAGCGGTTTTGCCAAAAAAAGGCAGGGAAACGTTTATACACGACCTACACTACCCACCCAGGCATAGACATGATGAAGGCTATAGCCAGGTCGCATGTTTGGTGGCCCGGCATTGACTCGGACTTAGAGTCATGCGTACACCAGTGCAATACGTGCTCACAATTGAGCAATGCACCAAGGGATGCTCCATTCAGGCTGTGGTCATGGCTCTCCAAACCGTGGTCCAGGATCCATGTAGATTTTGCTGGCCCCTTTCTCGGAAAGATGTTTTTAGTTGTAGTGGATGCTTACTCTAAATGGATTGAATGCGTAATCATGTCATCCAGCACATCCACTGGCCTCCGGGCTATGTTCGCCACCCATGGCTTGCCCGAAGTCCTTGTCAGTGACAATGGACCATGTTTCAGCAGTTCGGAATTCAACGAGTTTATGACCCGTAATGGCATCAAGCATGTCAGGTCTGCCCCGTTTAAGCCCGCATCCAACGGTCAAGCGGAACGGGCAGTCCAAACTATCAAGCACAGCTTGAAACGCGTGATGGAAGGCTCCTTGCAGACCCGCTTATCTCGGGTTCTGCTCAGCTACCGGATGTGACCCCACTCGCTCACTGGGGTTCCCCCTGAAGAATTGTTAATGAAGAGGGCACTCAAAACCGGGCTCTCCCTAGTCCACCTGGATCTAAATGATCATGTGGAAACCCGGCGTCACCGGCAAAACATGTACCACGGCCGCGAGCTGATGTTAACGACCCTGTGTTTGTCTTTAATTACGGCCATGGTCCTAATGGGTCGCTGGCACTGTCTTGGCCAAGGAGGGGAGTAGTGTGTTTATAGTCAAACTATTGAATGGACAAACGTGCAGAAAGCAACTGGATCAGACCAAACTGCGGTTCACCGACAACCAGGAACAACCTGAAGAGGACATTACCATCATCGTTCCACCAACACATACCCAACCAGCAATCGACCTCACGGTTAATCAAGAGAATAAACCCACCATTCCCAACAGTCCTGTCAGACCAGCCGCGCCGCAGTGCAGCAATGGCCCAACCAACTCACCCATGCCAGGGTATGAACTCAGACGATCAGCCAGGGGGCATGGGGCCCCGGATGGTCTCAACTTGTAAATAATTTGTATCAAAGACTTTTGCGGGGGGCGGGGGGGCGGCAAGAAGAGTGATGTTATGTATGTAAACATTGTAACTGTGTAAGACTTGCCACCAGAGGGTGCAATTGTTGGAGGCCCAAGTGTCACCTGCACAACTCATGCAAGGGAGTATAAAAGGTTGTTTGCCATGGAACAAGGAAATGGCAGACCAATTGAACAAATACTTTGGTTCTGTCTTCACTAAGGAAAACCTCACGAAAATACTAGGGGACCGAGAGTCTTGCGAGAAGGGGGAACTGAGGGAAATCCTTATTAGTCAGGAAATGGTGTTAGGGAAATTGATGGGATTGAAGGCCGATAAATCCCCAGGGCCTGATCGTCTGCATCCCAGAGTACTTAAGGAAGTGGCCCTAGAAATAGTAGATGCATTGGTGGTCATTTTCCAACATTCCATGGACTCTGGATCAGTTCCTGTGGATTGGAGGGTAGCTAATGTAACATCACGTTTTAAAAAAGGGAGGGAGAGAGAAAATCGGGAATTATAGACCGGTTAGCCTGACAGCAGTAGTGGGGAAAATGTTGGAATCAATTATTAAAGATGTAATAGCATTTGGAAAGCAGTGACAGGATCAGTCCAAGTCAGCATGGATTTATGAAAGGGAAATCAAGCTTGACTAATCTTCTAGAATTTTTTGAGGATGTAACTAGTAGAGTGGATAAGGGAGAACCAGTGGATGTGGTGTATTTGGACTTTCAAAAGGCTTTTGACAAGGTCCCACACAAGAGATTAGTGTGCAAAATTAAGGCACATGGTATTGGAGGTAATGTATTGACGTGGATAGAGAACTGGTTGGCAGACAGGAAGCAAAGAGTGGGAATAAACGGGTCCTTTTCAGAATGGCAGGCAGTGACTAGTGGAGTACCGCAAGGTTCAGTGCTGGGACCCCAGCTATTTACAATATCTATGAATGATTTAGACGAAGGAATTAAATGTAATATCTCCAAGTTTGCAGATGACACTAAGCTGGGTGGCAGTATGAGCTGTGAGGAGGATGCTAAGAGGCTGCAGAGTGACTTGGACAGGTTAGGTGAGTGGGCAAATGCATGGCAGATGCAGTATAATGTGGATAAATGTGAGGTTATCCACTTTGGTGGCAAAAGCAGGAAGCCAGATTATTATCTGAATGGTGACAGATTTGTAAAAGGGGAGGTGCAATGAGACCTGGGTGTCAAGCTACATCAGTCATTGAAAGTAGGCATGCAGGTACAGCAGGCAGTAAAGAAAGCAACTGGCATGTTGGCCTTCATAGCGAGAGGATTTGATTATAGGAGCAGAGAGGTCTTACTGCAGTTGTACAGGGCCTTGGTGAGACCACACCTTGAGTATCGTGTGCAGTTTTGGTCTCCTAATCTGAGGAAGGACATTCTTGCTATTGAGGGAGTGCAGCGAAGGAACACCAGACTGATTCCCGGGATGGCAGGACTGACATATGAAGAAAGACTGGATCGACTAGGCTTATATTCACTGGAATTTAGAAGAATGAGAGGGGATCTCATAGAAACATATAAAATTCTGACAGGATTGGACAGGTTAGATGCAGGAAGAATGTTCCCGTTGTTGGGGAGGTCCAGAACCAGGGGTCACAGTCTAAGGATAAGGAGTAAGTCAATTAGGACTGAGATGAGGAGACACTTTTTCACCCAGAGAATTTTGAACCTATGGAATTCTCTACTACAGAAAGTTGTTGAATCCAGTTTTTTGGATATATTTAAAGGGGAGTTAGATGTGGCCCTTATGGCTAAAGGGATCAGGGGTTATGGAATTGCATGATCAGCCATAATCATATTGAATGGTGGTGCAGGCTCGAAGGGCCGAATGGCCTGCTCCTGCACCTAGTTTCTATGTTTCTAAGCTGCTTAGGCACTCTGGAGTTGTAGTAAAGAGACTAAGGTCACATCAGTTTTAGCTCACAGTACTCAGTCTTGTGGAGTTCTTCCATACTTAACACAACTGTTTCCTCTAAGTAGCGTGGTGTGCCTGTCCCGGGGTCAGCTTTTCATCGAGCCAACCCGATCCCATTGGCGTCTTGGCTTCCGTTCAGCCGCTGGTCCCGCTCAACTGCAGAGGCGAAAACAGCTGGAGGAATCGTGGTGGACACATGCGTGTAATGGCGGCGGCCATGCTCTCTCCTGCGACCCACCGTGAAGCAACGATGGAGCGGGGTGCAGCCAAGAAGCGCAAGCGGGGCATCAGTGTTTGCCCTCAGCCAGGAACTAATACCTGGGAGAGTGAAGCATTGCCTCAAGTCTCTCACTTTCACTTTCCACACCTCGGATTTCTCAGCATCTCTCTCAAAGGTGCTGCTCAGTGCTGAGCTTACGGCTCACATCCTACCAGAGGCATCTAGGCGCATACAGTAGAGTCTGGTCTCTAGTCGTCTTGGATTCCCTTGTCACTGGGCCAAGACCTCGCTAGTTAAGCCCATGTGGTAGCTGGTGTTCAACGGCCACCCCACGTTAAAAGAACTCGCACATAGGCATCTTCCACCTTCAAAATAAAATTCGGGACCTGGAACGTCAGGACTCTCATGGACAACCCCAACAGTGACAAACGACTGCTATCTGCTATCGTTGCCCGGGAACTCAGACACTTTGACGTTGACATCGCTGCCCTAAGCGAGACCCGGCGGGCAAGGGAAGGCCAGCTCAAAGTGCAAGGTGGTGGTTACTCCTTCGTCTAGAAACGCAAACCAGAAGAAGAATGCCGCCTCCATGAGTTGGCTTCGCCATCAAGAATGAGCTGGGCTGTCTCAGAAACTCCTCCTGCAGTATAAGCGAACGTCTCATGACTCTTCGGCTGACTCTAGCCTGGAACCAGTATGCTACGGTCATCAGCGCGTACGTCCCAACACTGGACGCTACAGACGAGACCAAAGAGGAATTTTACTCCAGCCTTGAACAATCCCTGTCCCGAGTCCCAATGGCCGAGAAGCTGATCCTTCTTGGCGATTTCAACACCAGAGTCGGAAAGGACACAGACCTCTGGGAAGGTGTGATCGGCAGAGAGGAGGGTAGGGAAAACAGACTCCCAACGGTACCCTGCTCTTGATGAAATGCCTAGAACATGGTCTTGCCATTACCAACACCTTGTTCCATCAGAGGGACAAGTACAAGGCATCTTGGCAGCACCCTCGCTCCAAGCATTGGCACCTGCTCGACTACATCATCGTTCAAGCGAGGGACCGCAAGGACGTGCGCATCACCCACTCCATGACAGGAGCTGACGACTGCTGGATGGATCACCCGCCTAATCCGCTCCATCATTAACATCAATATTAACATCAATTTGCACACAGTACTCCAGCTGCAGCCTAACCAGTGTTTTATACAGTTCAAGCATAACCTCCTTGCTCTTGTCTTTATTAGTCGAGGCATGGAATACAAGTATTCCAAATGCCTTCTTAACCACCCTATCTACCTAGCCTGCTGCCTTTAGGGATCTGTGGACCTGCACTCCAAGGTACCTTTGTGCCTCTACACTTTTCAGTGTTGTACCATTTAATGCGTATTCCCTTTCCTTGTTTGACCTCCCCAAATTTATTACCTCACACTTATCCGGATTGAATTCCATTTGTCACTGTTCTGTTCACCTGACCAGTACATTGATGTACTCCTGCAGTCCGCAGTGGTCGGAGGAGCAGGGGCCGGAGGTGGAGCGAGCAGCGGCCTATAAAGGCCCAGCGTGAGTCCAGGGATCGGCAGCAGTCGGAGGAGCAGTGGCTGGAGGTGGAGCGAGCAGCGGCTTATAAAGGCTCAGCGGGAGTCCGGGAATTGGCAGCAGGTGGAGCGAGCAATGTCCTATAAAGGCCCAGCGGGAGTCCGGGGATCGGCGGCAGTCGGAGGAGCAGCGGGCGGAGGTGGAATGAGCAGCGGCCTATAACGGCCCAGCGGGAATCGTATCGCCGGCAGTCAGAGGAGCAGCGGCCAGAGTTTGAGCGAGCAGCGACCAGCTAGTGCAGGGTCAAAAGTAAGAAAGAAGTAAAAAGTAATCGAAGGGTGATGTCACAGCCAAGAGGGTAAGTGATTGGCTGGTTGAGTGGTGACTAGTTTTCTTTTTCTTTATCTTTCATCTTGTTCTTAGCAGTAAAAAACCTTTGGCATTGTTGCCAAATTAAGTAATTTGGGGGTTAAGTCATGGCAGGACAGCTCAGACCCGTGTCATGCTCCTCCTGTGCTATGTGGGAAGTCAGGGACGCTTCCAGTGTCCCTGACGACTACATGTGCGGGAAGTGTATCCAGCTGCAGCTCCTGACAGACTGCATTGCGGCACTGGAGTTGCGCATGGATTCACTCTGGAGCATCCGCGATGCTGAGGATGTCGTGAATAGCACGTTTAGTGAGTTGGTTACACCGCAGGCAAAGGTTACATAGGCAGATAGGGAATGGGTGACCATCAGGAAGAGCAGTGGAAGGAAGGTAGTACAGGGGTCCCCTGCGGGCATCTCCCTCCAAAACAGATACACCTCCTTGGGTACTGTTGGGGGAGATGACTCATTAGGGGAAGGCAGCAGCAGCCAAGTCCATGGCACCAGGGGTGGCTCTGCTGCACAGGAGGGCAGGAAAAAGAGTGGGAGAGCTATAGTGATAGGGGATTGTATTGTAAGGGGAATAGGTAGGCGTTTCTGCGGCTGCAAACGAGACTCCAGGATGGTATGTTGCCTCCCTGGTGCAAGGGTCAAGGATGTCTCGGAGCAGCTGCAGTGCATTCTGGAGGGGAAGGGTGAACAGCCAGCTGTCGTGGCACATATAGATACCAACGATATAGGTAAAAAACGGGATGAGGTCCTACAAGCTGAGTTTAGGGAGCTAGGAGTTAAATTTAAAAAGTAAGACCTCAAAGGCACGCTACCAGTGCCACATGCAAGTCAGAGTAGGAATCGCAGGATAGCTCAGATGAATACATGACTTGAGGAGTGGTGCAGAAGGGAGTGATTCAAATTCCTGGGACATTGGAACTGGTTCTGGGGGAGGTGGGACCAGTACAAATCGGATGGTCTGCACCTGGGCAGGAGCGGAACCAATGTCCTGGGGGGAGTGTTTGCTCGTACTGTTGGGGAAGGGTTAAACTAATATTGCAGGGGGATGGGAACCTATGCAGGGAGACAGAGGGAAGTAGAATGAGGGCAGAAGCAAAAGATAGAAAGAAGAAAAGTAAAAGTGGAGGGCAGAGAAATCCAAGGCAAAAATCAAAAAGGGCCACATTATAGCAAGGTTCTAAAGGGGCAAAGTGTGTTAAAAAGACAAGCCTGAAGGCTCTGTGCCTCAATGCGAGGAGTATTCGTAATAAGGTGAACGAATTAACTGCACAGGCAGCAGTTAATGAATATGATACAATTGGCATGACGGAGACATGGCTCCAGGGTGACCAAGGCTGGGAACTCAACATCCAGGGGTATTCATCATTCAGGGGGGATACACAGAAAGGAAAAGGAGGTGGGATAGCGTTGCTGATTAAAGAGGAAATTAATGCAATAGTAAGGAAGGACATTAGCTTGGATGATGTGGAATCTGTATGGGTGGAGCTGCGGAATACCAAAGGGCAGAAAACGCTAGTGGGAGTTGTGTACAGACCACCAAACAGTAGTAGTGAGGTTGGGGACAGCATCAAACAAGAAATTAGGGATGAGTGCAATAAAGGTACAGCAGTTATCATGGGCGACTTTAATCTACATATAGATTGGGCTAACCAAACTGGTAGCAATACAGTGGAGGAGGATTTCCTGGAGTGTATTAGGGATGGTTTTCCAGACCAACATGTCGAGGAACCAACTAGAGGGTTGGCCATCCTAGACTGGGTGATGTGTAATGAGAAAGGACTAATTAACAATCTTGTTCTGCGAGGCACCTTGGGGAAGAGTGACCATAATATGGTAGAATTCTTCATTAAGATGGAGAGTGACACAGTTAATTCAGAGACTAGGGTCCTGAACTTAACTTGGTATGAGATGTGAATTGACTAGAATAGACTGGCGAATGATACTTAAAGGGTTGACGGTGGATAGGCAATGGCAGATATTTAAAGATCACATGGATGAACTTCAACAATTGTATATCCCTGTCTGGAGTAAAAATAAAACGGGGAAGGTGGCTCAACCGTGGCTAACAAGGGAAATTAGGGATAGTGTTAAATCCAAGGAAGAGGCATATAAATTGGCCAGAAAAAGCAGCAAACCTGAGGACTGGGAGAAATTTAGAATTCAGCAGAGGAGGACAAAGTGTTTAATTAGGAGGGGGAAAATAGAGTATGAGAGGAAGCTTACTGGGAACATAAAAACTGACTGGAAAAGCTTCTATAGATATGTGAAGAGAAAAAGATTAGTGAAGTCAAATGTAGGTCCCTTGTAGTCAGAATCAGGTGAATTTATAATGGGGAACAAAGAAATGGCAGACCAATTGAACAAATACTTTGGTTCTGTCTTCACGAAGGAAGACACAAATAACCTTCCGGAAATACTAGGGGACCGAGGGTCTAGCGAGAAGGAAGAACTGAAGGAAATCCTTATTTGTCAGAAAATTGTGTTAGGGAAATTGATGGGATTGAAGGCCGATAAATCTCCCGGGCCTGATAGTCTGCATCGCAGAGTACTTAAGGAAGTGGACCTAGAAATAGTGGATGCATTGGTGATCATTTTCCAACAGTCTATCGACTCTGGATCAGTTCCTATGGACTGGAGGGTAGGTAATGTATCAGCACTTTTTAAAAAAGGAGGGAGAGAGAAAGCGGGGAATTATCGACTGGTTAGCCTGACATCAGTAGTGGGGAAAATGTTGGAATCAATTATTAAAGATGAAATAGCAGCGCATTTGGAAAGCAGTGACAGGATCGGTCCAAGCCAGCATGGATTTATAAAAGGGAAATCATGCTTGACAAATCTTCTAGAATTTTTTGAGGATGTAACTAGTAGAGTGGACAAGGGAGAACCAGTGGATGTGATGTATTTGGACTTTCAAAATGCTTTTGACAAGGTCCCACACAAGAGATTAGTGCCCAAAATTAAAGCACATGGTATTGGAGGTAATGTATTGACGTGGATAGAGAACTGGTTGGCAGACAGGAAGCAGAGAGCAGGGACAAACGGGTCCTTCTCAGAAAGGCAGGCAATGACGAGTGGGTACCGCAGGGCTCAGTGCTGGGACCCCAGCTGTTTACAATATACATTCATGATTTAGATGAAGGAATTGAGTGTAATATCTCCAAGTTTGCAGATGACACTAAGCTGGGTGGCGGTGTGAGCTGTGAGGAGGATGCTAAGAAGCTGCAGGGTGACTTGGACAGGCTAGGTGAATGGGCAAATGCATGGCAAATGCAGTATAATATGGATAAATGTGAGGTTATGGCAAAAACATGAAGGCAGACTATTATCTGAATGGCGGCAGATTAGGAAAAGGGGAGGTGCAACGAGACCTGGGTGTCATGGTACATCTGTCATTGAAAGTTGGCATGCAGGTACAGCAGGCGGTGAAGAAGGCAAATGGTATGTTGGCCTTCATAGCTAGGGGATTTGAGTATAGGAGCAGGGAGGTCTTACTGCAGTTGGACAGGGCCTTGGTGAGGCCTCACCTGGAATATTGGTCTCCTAATCTGAGGAAGAACGTTCTTGCTATTGAGGGAGTGCAGCGAAGGTTCACCAGACTGATTCCCGGGATGGCAGGACTGACATATGAGGAGAGACTGGATCAACTTGGCCTGTATTCGCTGGAGTTTAGAAGAATGAGAGGGGATCTCATAGAAACATATAAAATTCTGACGGGACTGGACAGGTTAGATGCAGGAAGAATGTTCCCGATGTTGGGGAAGTCCAGAACCAGGGGTCACAGTCTAAGGCTAAGTGGTAAGCCATTTAGGACCGAGATGAAGAGAAACTTCTTCACTCAGAGAGTTGTTAACCTGTGGAATTCTCTACCGCAGAGAGTTGTTGATGGCAGTTCGTTAGATATATTCAAGAGGGAGTTAGAATGGCCCTGACGGTTAAAGGGATCAAGGGGTATGGAGAGAAAGCAGGAAAGGGGTACTGAGGTGAATGATCAGCCATGATCTTATTGAATGATGGTGCAGGCTCGAATGGTCGAATGGCCTACTCCTGCACCTATTTTCTATGTTTCATCATTATCAACCACACAGCCTATTTTAGTGACATCTGTAAACTTCTTAATCATACACCCAACATTTGTCGAAGTCATTGATGTATATCACAAAAAGCAAGCGACCCAGCACTGAGCCTTGCTAAACCTCACTCGATACAGCCTTCCAGTCACAAAAGCACCCTTTGCTTCCTGCCTCCGAGCCAATTTTGTATCCAACTTGCCACTTTGCCTTTTTAAACAACATTAGCAGTCCTCCAATCTCTGGCACCACACCTATAGCCAAAGAGGATTGGAAAATGATGTTCAGAGCCTCTGCTATTTCCTCTTTTGCTTCTCTTAACAGCATGGGATACATTTCATCCAGGCCTGGGGATTTATCCACTTTCAAAGCTGCTACTCCCCTTTATACTTCCTCTTTCACTATGTTTATCTCGTCTAAAATTTCCCACTCCTCCTCCCTCATTGCAAAGTCTGCATCATTCCTCTCTTTTGTGAAATAGGATGCAAAGTATTCATTAAGAATCCTACCCACATCTTCCGCCTCCACACACAGATTTCCTTTATGATCTCTAATAGACCCCACTCATTCTCTAGTTAGCTTCTTGCTTTTAATGTATTTATAAAACATCCTTGGGTTTTCCCTGAGTTTACTTGCCAACATTCTTTCATGCTCTCTCTTTGCTTTCCTGATATCTTTTTTAACTGCACCCCTGCACTTCTTATACTCCTCTCGAGTTTCTGCAGTGTTGAGTTCTCGGTATCTGTCATAAGCTTTACTTTTTTTCTTTATCTTACCCTGTATTATTGGATAGACTGGAGAAGCTGGGGTTGTTCTCCTTAGAGCAGAGAAGGTTGAGAGGAGATTCAATAGAGGTGTTCAAAATCATGAAGGGTCTAGACAGAGTAGATAGAGAGAAAATCTACCCATTGGCGGAAAGGTTGAGAACCAGAGGTCACAAATTTAAGGTGATTGGCAGAAGAACCAAAGGCGACACGAGGAAAAACTTCTTTACGCAGTGAGTGGTTAGGATTTGGAATGCACTGTCTGAGAGGGTGGTGGAGGTAGACTCTATCATATCTTTCAGAAGGGAATTGGATAAGTAGCTGAAGGAAAGAAAATTGTCGGGCTACGGGGAAAGGACAGGGTGTGGGACTAGCTGAAATGCTCTTGCCGAGAAGCTGGCACGGGTTCGACAGGCCAAAAACCTGCCTGTGCTGTTATGATTCTATGATATTTGATAACTCACTATCAGAGAATGCTATGATAAATCTAGGGTGTCATGTCAGTGCACTACTGAGGGAGTGCTTCATGTTTGGAAGTACTGTGGGCAATCTTGGAAACAGGCTCGAAGTTGGCAGAGCAGCCACATTGTCTGCCCAAAACCAGTGCGGGAGCCACAATCCATTTTTGGTTCGGGCATCATTTTAATTTTGCTTGTGAGTTGCATACACCAATCAATGCCTCGCTACAGCTTGCCGGTTGTTGGGGTGGGGAAGATCAGCTGTGTCCCAAGCTGAGATGGGTGGCAGATTGAGTCAGTGGTGGGGTGGGGTAGGGGGGCGCAGTCCCAGGGCTCAGAGTGTCTTTTGCAGGTCCCAGAGAAATGAGTGGAGCATGCATTGTAAACATTCTCCCTATTTCTACTTAAAAATTGCATTTGGCGTCTACAACCCCGAATTGGATATTTAAGCACTCTCTTGCCAGAAATAGGCAGAGATATGCTGCTCGACCATTTACAGCCTTGCCTGAAAATTGCACTAGCTATGGCCTCAATGAGGGGCGATGTGGTGGTGGTGATCTACTATGTCACCTTAGATTTTAACCAGCCTTATAAGCGACTTAATTCTCCTCAGACACAAGATTTGTTTAAAAATTAAGGATGGTTAGATTTTTTTTTAATCTTCTTACCAATTTTCTCCCATTCCTCAGAGCATGGACACTTCCACGGCTGCCTTGCTGACCCTATCCTCATCCAATGGCCACACACATTCACTCAGGAATGTTCCATATTCAGTTGCTGCTTTGCGTTTAGTCAGCTGATCTCAGCTGGGGCAGTGGTAGGAACATAGGAACAGGAGAGGGCATTTAGTCCCTTGAGCCTGTTCTGCCATTCAGTGAGATCATTTGTGACCTTACTCCATATTGGTAGGGGCACCAAAATCAGAATCCCTCAATTGTAACGAGTTAAAATCTGTTCTTAGCTGCTACTCAATAACTCCTGTTGCATGTGCGTGTGCAGATGTTGAACGAACACAAGTTCGGGTTTGTTGTGATGCCCGTTACAGCTGAAGTAAAAACAATTAAAAGTTGATTTTCCGAGTCCTGACCTGTTGCCAACCTGTATTGGAAAATCGTGGAGATATTGCCCCTAGTTTCCTGATAAGGGTTGGGAGCGGTCAAGGGTCCAGAAAATCTACCCTTTACTGTCAAGGCTCACACATGAATACCCACCATTTGGGGAATTGACCTCTACGGAATTGTACCCCAACAAGTAACATAGGAGTATGCCATTCAGCCCCTTGAGCCTGTTCCACCATTCCATTAGATCATGGCTGATCTGTATCTTAACTCCATTTACTCGCCTTGGTTCTGTAACCCTTGATACCCTTTGTTAGCAGATTTCCTTGGTGGTTAGTGTAATAGAGCTCCCCCCCTAGTGGACTATTGCTCCTCCTAGTGTACTACTGTGGAATGCTACTACTGATGTTGTAAGGGATATACAGTTGTAGCAGTCAAAGAGCAGACAGATAGGTGGTCAGAACACAATGCTGAAGATAGTGAACTGATCAGTATTAGGAGGGTCTGAGGAATCGGTGATGGTATGGATTATAATTGCCTATTGTATGTAACACTTGCTTATGTAGGCATAACACACTTATAACGAATTAAAACTGTATGGGTAATTCATCCTTAACCTTAGTAACACATAACAAAACAGCAGAAGTCGGCAGTTACAATTTTGATTAGAAGTCTCTGAGGAAGTATTGTGTTCCTAACACAGATGAGACTGCACACAGGGAGGTTAAAGTAACAGTGACCTCAGTCTTTATTAAGACACTCTAGCGTGAGGAACAGGCCTTGGGGGGGGCCGGCTTATATACAGTGCTCCCAAGGGATGCTGGGATCCCTTGGGACTTCAGTGGATGCGCTCCCTGGTAGCGGAACATGGGAGTGCATGCTTTACAGATACACAACATCAACCCCCCCCCCGCCGCCCGCCCCGCCAAAGTCAAAGTGAAAACTATTTACAAGGTGAGGCGGTCGGGAGCCTTTCTTTCCCTGGTGGACCGCCTCGATACAAATGTCTGTTCTGGTGTGTTGGCTGTGCCCTCGCTGGGCTAGTGTGTTGTTGGCTCTGCTGGGTGAGCCTGGCCTTGCTGGGCTGTTGGGCATGATGGGTTCGATTTCCTGGTCCGGGGTGGTGTCGTTGATCCTTTGGGTGTGTGTTGTGGGCTCGAAAAAGGTGGTGTCTGCTGTGGGTTGTTCAGGGCAGTCTGTGAACTGCAGCCTCATTTGGTCCAGGTGCTTTCTGCAAATTTGTCCATTGTCTAGTTTGACTACAAAACCCTACTCCCTTCTTTAGCTATCATCGTGCCCGCGATCCACTTGGGACCATGTCCATAGTTTCGCACATACACAGGGTCATTCAGATCAATTTCCCGTGACACAGTGGCGTGACCATCGTTTACATTTTTTGCTGCCGGCTGCTCTACCTGATCATGCAGGTTGAGGTGAACCACCGAGAGTCTGGTTTTAAGAGTCCTTTTCATGAGTAGCTCAGCTGGGGGCGCCCCTGTGAGCGAGTGGGGTCTCGTGCGGTAGCTGAGCAGTACTCGGGACAGGCGGGTTTGGAGTGAGCCTTCTGTGACTTGTTTAAGGCTCTGTTTGATTGTTTATACTGCCCGCTCTGTCTGCCCATTGGAGGGTGGATTAAATGGGGCCGAGGTGACATGTTTGATTCCCATTGCGGGTCATGAATTCTTTAAATTTGGCACTGGTGAAACATGGCCAGTTGTCACTGACCAGTATGTCAGGCAGGCCGTGGGTGGCAAACATGGCCCTCAGGCTTTCAATGGTGGCGGTGGCGGTGCTTCCCGACATTATTTCACATTCAATCTATTTTGAAAAAGCATCCACCACCACCAGGAACATTTTACCGAGAAAAGGGCCCGCATAGTCGACATGGATCCTCGACCGTGGTCTGGAGCGCCAGGACCACAAACTTAGTGGTGCCTCTCTGGGCGCATTGCTCAACTGAGCACACACGCTGCAATGCCGTACACAGGACTCTTAAGTCAGAGTCGATACAGGGCCACCACACGTGGGATCTGGCTATCGCTTTCATCATTACTATACCCGGGTGTGTGCTGTCGAAATCCGAGATGAATGTCTCCCTGCCCTTTTTGGGTAGTGCTACGCGGTTACCCCACAACAGGCAGTCTGCCTGAATGGACAGCTCGTCCTTTCACCGCTGGAACGACTTGATTAGCTCTTGCATTTCAACGGGGATGCTGGTCCAGCTCCCATGCAGTACACAGTTTTTTACTTGGGACAGCAGAGGATCTTGGCTGGTCCAAGTCCTAATCTGGCGGGCCGTGACAGGTGACTTATCATTTTCACACGCTTCCATGACCATCAACAAGTCTGCGGGTTGCGCCACCATCAACAAGTTTGCAGGCTGCGCCATTTCCCCCCCCCCCCCCCCCCCCCCCCGTGGTGGGCAATGGGAGCCGACTGAGAGCATCCGCACAGTTCTCGGTGCCTGACCTGTGGCGGATGGTATAGTTATACGCTGATAGCGCGAGTGCCCACCTTTTGTATGCGGGCTGAGGCTTTAGTATTTATCCCCTTGTTTTCAGCGAACAGAGATATGAAGGGCTTGTGATCGGTTTCCAGCTCGAATTTGAGGCCAAACAGGCACTGATGCATTTTCTTTACCCCGAACACACACACTAATGCCTCTTTCTCAATCATGCTGTAGGCCCTCTTGGCCTTAGACAAGCTCCTGGAGGCATAGGCGACAGGTTGCAACTTACACGCAACGTTAGCTTGTTGTAATACACACCCGACTCCGTACGACAACGCATCACATGCTAGCACGAGTCTTTTACACGGGTTATACAATACAAGCAGCTTGTTGGAGCCTAAAATGTTTCTGGATTTCTCAAAAGCAATTACTTGTTTTTTTTTCCCATACCCAGTTCTCACCTTTACACAATAACACATGTAGGGGCTCGAAGAAGGTGCTTAACCCCGGAAGGAAGTTACCAAAATAGTTGAGGAGTCCCAGGAACGACCGCAGCTCCGTGATGTTTTGTAGCTTGGGCGCGTTCCTGATAGCCTCTGTCTTGGTGTCTGTGGGCCGAATGCCGTCCGCTGCGATCTTTCTCCCCAAAAACTCAATTTCTGTTGCCATGAAGATGCATTTCGACCTCTTCAGCCGCAGCCCTACGCAATCCAGTCGCTGGAGGACCTCCTCCAGGTTTTGTAGGTGCTTGACTGTGTCCCGACCCGTGAGCAATATGTCGTCCTGAAAAGCCACCGTGTGTGGTACCGACTTGAGTAGGCTCTCCATGTTTCTCTGGAAGATCGCTGCAGCCGACTGAATTCCAAACGGGCATCTGTTGTAGATGAACAGTCCCTTTTGCGTGTTGATGCAGGTGAGGCCCTTCGAAAACTCTTCCAGCTCCTGCGTCATGTAGGCCGAAGTCAGGGCGAGCTTGGTAAACGTCTTGCCTCTTGCCAGTGTCGCAAATAAGCCGTCTGCCTTAGGTAGTGGGTATTGGTCCTGTAGCGAGAAACGATTAATAGTTACTTTATAATCGCTGCAAATCCTGACTGTGCCATCACTTTTGAGTACTGGAACAATCGGGCTGGCCCACTCGCTGAATTCCACTGGGGAGATGATGCCCTCGCGTTGCAGCCTGTCCAGCTCGATTTCCACTCTCTCCCTCATCATGTGAGGTACCGCTCGCGCCTTGTGGTGAATGGATCGTGCCTCTGGGACCAAGTGGATCCGCACCTTTGCCCCGGAAAAGTTTCCAATGCCTGGCTCAAAAAGGGAAGGAAATTTGTAAAGAACCTGGGTACATGTGGCCTCGTCGACATGTGATAGCGCTCGGGTGTCATCCCAATTCCAGCAGATTTTGCCCAGCCAGCTCCTTCCAAGCAGTGTGGGGCCATCGCCCGGGACAATCCAGGGTGGCAGTTCGTGCACCATACCCTCGTAGGTGACCTTGACCATGGTGCTGCCCAGGACAGTGATGAGCTCTTTGGTGTACATTCTCAGTTTCGTGTGGGTGGGGCTCAGGGCTGGTCTGAGTGCTTGTTGCACCACAGTCTCGCAAACATTTTTTTACTCATGACGGATTGGCTAGCGCCCGTGTCCAGTTCCATGGCTATGGGTAAGCCATTCAATTTTACGTTTAGCATTATAGGTGGACATTTCATCTCAAATGTGTGCACCCCGTGTACTTCAGCATCTGCCTCCTCTCTCTCAGGATCGAAATTGCTTTGATCCACCATGGACCGATCTTTCTCTGCCACGTGGTGGTTAGCAGATTTTTCAGAAAACATACCGTTTGAAGCGGCATGAATAGGCTGAATGGAAGCCTCCACAAAGCCAACAAGGTGTGAATTGCCTCGCATTCATCCTTTGTTGCGGACTCTGAGTCATCTGGGTCACCTGAGGCCTGTTGGCAGTTGCAGACTCGTAGTTTCTGCCCTGTACATTTCTGCTCGCAAACACAGTTCCAGTTAATTTATGAACATTTCTAGCACTTGTGTGCTGAGAGATTTGTTTGGGGTTATCACTGGTGGACATAAACACCTGTGCTATCGCAATGGCCTTACTGAGGGTCGGTGTCTCTAGAGTCAAAAGTTTTCGTAGGATGGTCTCGTGGCCAATGCCCAGGACAAAAAAGTCTCTGAGCATCTGCTCCAGGTAGCCATCAAACTCACATTGTCCTGCAAGTCGCCTTAACTCGGCGACGTAGCTCGCCACTTCCTGACCTTCAGATCTCTGGTACGTGAAGAACCGATACCTCGCCATCAGCACGCTCTCCCTCGGGTTAAGATGCTCCCGAACCAGTGTACACAAGCTCCTCATATGACTTATCTGTAGGTTTCACTGGAGCCAGAAGATTCTTCATGAGGCTGTAGGTCGGTGCCCTGCAGACCGTGAGAAGGACCCCTCTCCTTTTTGCAGCGCTTCCTTCTCCGTCCAGCTCGTTGGCTACAAAGTACTGGTCTAGCCGTTCGACATAGGCTTCCCAGTCCTCACCCTCCGAGAACCTCTCCAGGATGCCCACAGCTTGCGTTGGATTCATATACTCATCGCCAGTTATTATGTTCCTAACACAGATGAGACTGCTCACAGGGAGGTTAAAGTAACAGTGACCTCAGTCTTTATTAAGACACTCCAGCGTGAGGAACAGGCCTTGGGGGGGGCTGGCTTATATACAGTGCTCCCAAGGGATGCTGGGATCCGTTGGGATTTCAGGGGATGCGCTCGCTGGTGGCGGAACATGGGAGTTCATGCTTTACAGGTACACAAGAGGAAGAGATAAGAAAGCCAGTATTTTGGAACAGTTACTTCAGGCGTCATAGACTATGGCAAAGCGTAAATCACGGAACAAACACAATTAACATATGGGAGATGGACAATTGCATGCACCACTCAGAGCCAATCTGATAAGAGACGACAAATCATTGTAACTCAGCTGATAGCAATAGATCTATCGATGATTTTGTAGGAGGGTAGCTCCTCTCCAAAACCTGTATAAATTATACTTGAAACCTCTTGTATTTTGAAGGTTCCACGATTGAACTTTCCGTTGCATTTGTTCGAAATAAAACCGCTTGAGCCTCAGGTTTCGTTTGTTTGATTCCGTGGTCGTTAGACGGAGGGCGAAAGGTGAAGTGTCGATTACCTATATCAGGTAGTCCGCCCCGAGGGAGAGAAGTCTTCCTTTTACTCCAACAGATGTAAATAATAAAGGATCATGTGCAAAGTCACATGATAACAGTTTTCCATATTAAAGCCATCTTATAAAGTGTATATGTTGATGATGATGTAGGAATATATCACATTGGCAATGAGGCTAGGATAATCAGATTCCCTAGCTGAAATTTCTGTTGATGGATGATCCAGCCAACCGGCAGAGACTTTGAGTGGTTTATTATTTTGCAGAATAGTTAAAAATCCAAGGTAAATTACAAGCCCACTTGGCTGAACTGTCAACATTGCCAGAGTCCAGATGGCTGTGCCTATGCGAATAATAGGGCACTTGGGTGAGTTCGATAATGACTGAGACTTATATGTGGAGCAGCTAGAAATGTTTTTCACCGCAAATAGTATCGTCGAAGTCCCCGATAATGAAAATCATAACCGGCTGGTTTTAGAAAGAAAATGGGTTATTTTCTTGACTGAAGCAGGCCTCGAGGTGTATGAAACCCCGAAAAATGTGTTTGTTCCCGTCAAGCCAAAGGGCACACCACTGACAGAGAAGTTAAAACAGCATTATAGTCCTGAACCCCTGGAAATTGCTGAAAGTTATCGTTTCGGAGCACGAGATCAATTGAATGATGAGGGTACCCGTGAGTACATTGCAGCTTTAAAAAAGCTATCCATTCAATGTAATTTCGGAAACTTTCAGGACCACTCATTGCATGACTGCTTTGTTTGTGGGACGAAAAATGTTGACAACCCCTAACTTGACTTTTGATTTAGTTTGTCAGACAGCTATGTTGATGGATATGGCCGAACAATACTGCCGAGAATTTCACACCATTTCCAGTCGTTAGACAACCGAGATGAGTCGTCTTCAGGTTAAAAGTAAAAGTTAGTTGGGCCCCAAGGCCTCAGCAAGTGGCCAAGGTAACAGCGTATTGATGTCATGCTATCAGTGCCTGGGACATCACATTGCTCAAAGTTGTCCATATGTGAAGGCAGAGTGTTTCTACTGCAAGAAAACTGGGCATTTTGCAAAGGCATGCTGACTGAAGAGTAAACCGATGTTCAATGCTAGAAGTAGAAATCTCCAGAGACTACATAGCATTGAAGAGAAGCAACAGGACAAGGCGGTTCTAGAGATACACATCATCAGGAGCACAAGGGTATCTAACAGCGATTCGCGAAGCAGCGTCATCCAAGTAGGCATTGCAGGAACCAGGATATCCATGGAAATTGACACGTGCATCCGTGAGCGTAGTCCCGGAATCGCTATATCTCGACAAGTTGCATGATTTTCCACTGGAGAAATCTAAGATAGAGTTGTGAGGCTACTCAGGAGAGCAAATCCCAGTTGTAGGACATATCACCATACCGGTGAAATACAAAGATCAGTTCAGATCTGGCCTCTCATAGTAGTGGCAGGATAGGTAGAAATTGTTTGGGATCACTGAAGCTGGATTGGAATGAGATTTTTCGTGTGGAAATGAAATTTGCATCGAAAGATGACGTCATCGAGCAGTATCTGAAGGTGTTCCGCAAAACAGGCAGTCCGATCCAAGACTTCAATGCGAGCATCAGAGTGCAGAAGGACACTAGACCAGTTTACTGCAAGCCACGTCCCGTACAATATGTACTCGAGGAGAAAATTGAGCAAGAACTCAAAAGACTAGAAAATGAGAACATTATCTCTATGGTAGATCTAAGTAATGCTGATGCTATGTCCACATTAACATCCCCATCATAAGAAACACCCAATAGGGAAGAAGTGTTCTATTGTTCATACATTGATGAACTGCCAGTCACAGCTGAAGAGATTGGTAGAAAACCAAATCTGACCCATTATGTCAAAGTTATATAATTACATAGCAAATGGCTGGCCAAACCAGGTATCAGAAAAATATTCATCCATACTTTGTAGGAATGAATTATCAGTGGATAAAGATTGTATCATATGGGGTGCAAGAGTAGTTATTCCAAATAAGTTCAGGTCCAAATTATTAGGAGATCTTCATGACCAGCACCTTGGCATGTGCTTGACCAAGAGTTTTGCATGCAGTTACTTATGGTCACCAGGTCTGGATAAAGATAGAGTATATCGTTAGTCAGTGTACAACATGTCAATCGGTAAGCAAGAAACCACCATCAGTACCATTACAGCCATGGAAATGGCCTCCCAGGGTGTGGCAAAGGTTACATGTAGATTTTACTGAGCTAGAAGGACAACAATTGTTCATTGTGATTGATAGTCATTCGAAGTGGATAGAGGTGTTTCCGATGTGGAAAATAACAACAAATAAAACACTAGGCAATTTGCGTAGATTGTTTTCTTCATATGACCTCCCAGAAAAAATTGTGTCTGATAATGGGCTGCAATTTTGTTCAGAAGAATTTGCACAGTTCATGAGCAGAAACGGTGTGAAAGATACCAAAGTTCCATTGTACCACCCTGCTTCAAATGGTGCAGCAGAGCGCACAGTACAAATTGTAAAACGTGCCCTCATCAAGCAAATGTTGGATCCAAATCCAAAGAAATGGCAGTTGTCGTTGGACCACAAATTGGCAAATTTTCTAATTACTTATCGGAACACTCCTCATACAACTACTGGTAGAACACCAGCAGAGTTGTTTCTTAAATGACAACCACGAACCAGGTTCTCGTTGTTAAAGCCAATCTTGGCACAGTCAGTGGAAGAGAAACGATCAAGACAGAAAGAGAATCATGATAGCCATAGAGTAAGAGAAAGAAGTGTGAAATTGAATCAGAAGGTGAGAGTGAAGCACCATCACCATAAATGGTTAAAGTGATTACTAGGAAGAGTAGTGAAGATATGTGGCCCTCATACATATTTGGTCATGATGTTTGAGCATGGAACTGTTAGGTTTGTTCACATTGATCATGGAAGGAGTTGAAAATCTATTGATTCGATTATTTCTGATGAGTCAGATAGTCTTGTTACAAGTAGAGTACCAGTAGCAAATCCTACATCAGATATACTAGAAACAATTCCAAGAGAAAGTCAGAATTTAAGTCTGAGTCCGAGTCAGGCAGACAATCAGTCTGAAGTTGTAGAGAGTCAAAATGTAGATCAAGGGTTGCCCTTCGAGAAAATCTCTCCTCAGGCTCAGCCTAGAATGAGTCTAAGTTTGACACCAAATTTGGAAAGTTCTGTTCGAGAGCGAAGGTATCCGCTTCGAAACAGAAAACCAGTGGTTAAGTTTGATTTGTAAATATGGAAAAATAAGTCTATCTTTTGTTGTGTATAACCATATAAGTTATGTATCATTATTATGTTGTTATGATTATTTCTTCAATAAGGAGGGAGAAGTGTAATGGAGCTCCCCCTGTTGACTACTGCTCCACCTAGTGGACTACTGATGTAATGCAACTACTGATGTAAATAATAAAAGGGTCATGTGGCAATGTCACATGATGACAGTTTTCTGTATTGGAGCCATCTTGTAGAGTGTGTTTGTTAATGATGTCATAAGAATATATCAGAGGATTTCCTTGGTGGTTACCGTCGCAACAAAGGTCCAGCGACAATAACTCCGCTTATGATTCACACACGAGTGTTTTTCATAATAATGTGCTTTATTACATTGACTAATAAGAGTATTAGATTTTAGTGTTGTATTAAAAGACTTGATAACATTCTAACACCTTTACCTAACAAATATCTATCAATCTCAGTTTTGACATTTTCAATTGATCTAGCCTCAACAGCTTTTTGCAGGAGTTCCAGATTTCCACTACCCTTTAAGAACATAAGAACATAAGAATTAGGAACAGGAGTAGGCCATCTAGCCCCTCGAGCCTGCTCCGCCACTCAACAAGATCATGGCTGATCTGGCCGTGGACTCAGCTCCACTTACCCGCCCGCTCCCTGTAACCCTTAATTCCTTTATTGGTTAAAAATCTATCTATCTGTGATTTGAATACATTCAATGAGCTAGCCTCAACTGCTTCCCTGGGCAGAGAATTCCACAGATTCACAACCCTCTGGGAGAAGAAATTCCTTCTCAACTCCGTTTTAAATTGGCTCCCCCGTATTTTGAGGCTGTGCCCCCTAGTTCTAGTCTCCCCGACCAGTTTCTATAAGATCACCCCCTCATCCTTCTGAACTCCAACGAGTAAAGACCCAGTCTGCTCAATCTATCATCATAAGCTAACCCTCTCATCTCTGGAATCAGCCTAGTGAATCGTCTCTGTACCCCCTCCAAAGCTAGTATATCCTTCCTTAAGTAAGGTGACCAAAACTGCACGCAGTACTCCAGGTGCGGCCTCACCAATACCCTGTACAGTTGCAGCAGGACCTCCCTGCTTTTGTACTCCATCCCTCTCGCAATGAAGGCCAACATTCCATTCGCCTTCCTGATTACCTGCTGCACCTGCAAACTAACTTTTTGGGATTCATGCACAAGGACCCCCAGGTCCCTCTGCACCGCAGCATGTTGTAATTTCTCCCCATTCAAATAACATTCCCTTTTACTGTTTTTTTTTCCCAAGGTGGATGACCTCACATTTTCCGACATTGTATTCCATCTGCCAAACCTTAGCCCATTCGCTTAACCTATCTAAATCTTTTTGCAGCCTCTTCCAGGTCATCTATGTATATTGTAAACAGTTGTGGTCCCAGCACCGATCCCTGTGGCACACCACTAACCACCGATTTCCAACCCGAAAAGGACCCATTTATCCCAACTCTCTTCTTTCTGTTAGCCAGCCAATTCTCTATCCATGCTAATACATTTCCTCTGACTCTGCGTACCTTTATTTTCTGCAGTAACCTTTTGTGTGGCACCTTATCGAATGCCTTTTGGAAATCTAAATACACCACATCCATCGGTACACCTCTATCCACCATGCTCGTTATATCCTCAAAGAATTCCAGTAAATTAGTTAAACATGATTTCCCCTTCATGAATCCATGTTGCGTCTGCTTGATTGCGCTATTCCTATCTAGATGTCCCGCTATTTCTTCCTTAATGATAGCTTCAAGCATTTTCTCCACTACAGATGTTAAACTAACCGGCCTATAGTTACCTGCCTTTTGTCTGCCCCCTTTTTTAAACAGAGGTGTTACATTAGCTGCTTTCCAATCCGATGGTACCTCCCCAGAGTCCAGAGAATTTTGGTAGATTATAACGAATGCATCTGGTATAACTTCCGCCATTTCTTTTAATACCCTGGGATGCATTTCATCAGGACCAGGGGACTTGTCTACCTTGAGATCCATTAGCCTGTCCAGCACTACCCCCCCTAGTGATAGTGATTGTCTCAAGGTCCCCCCCTTCCCACATTCCCGTGTGTGAAGAAGTGCTCCCTGATATCACCCTGAACGGCTTAGCTCTAACTTTAAGGTTACGCCCTCTTGTTCTGGATTCTCCCACCAGAGGAAATAGTTTCTCTATATCTACCCTATCAATTCATGTTAAACACCTCAATTATATTATTCCTTAATCTTCTATATTCAAGGGAATATAAACCTAATCTATGCAAGCTGACCTCATAATTTACCCCTTTTGCGCCAGTATAATTTTGGGGAATCTGCCCTGCATCCCCTCCAAGGTCAATATATCCTTCCTGAGCTGTGATGCCAAGAACTGAACACAGTACTCTAGATGCAGTCTAACCAGAGCTTTATACAATTGTAGTGTAACTTACACCCCTTTGTAATGAGCTATTCGTGAGGGGCAGTTCTTTTTACTTTCCTGTCTTGTCATTTTCATGTTCTTGGCTGCCAGTTCTTGTAATGGAATGAGTGATCCAGATACGGCGAGGCACCTGCTGGTTGCTTAGCAAAAGATATCAACAAAGCTAGTCACAACTCAATGCTCTGTTGTAATAATCAACTCTGCTCTGGTTCAAAATTGTATTTTTGTAAAACACACGTTTTGTTCATCAATAATTATTTAAGATAGCAAAAAATTCTCTGTGATCTGTTTCTGATCACCCTCCAATCCACCATCTGAAGAAAGGCTCTGCTCAAGTGGAAACTACATACTTTCAAATGTCATTCAGACGTTTAGATCCTGAGGAGTTTGACAAAATCAGACAGAAAGCAAGCACTGCCTGGACTGGAGAATACAAGAATCGATTAAGAAGTGTTACTACTTATTCAGCAGAACACAGAAAAAAACAGCTGGATGAACCAACCCAGAGCCGAGTCCGACCGAACTCCCCAACCAGACTACACAGACCCCATCCACCAGAGTAAGGAATAATCTCAGAAGGAGTAACCATTTTTAATGGGCAGTTTTTAAACAATTGTTAGACTACCTGTGAAATTGATTACTAAACCATTTCTGGGAATAAAATAATACATTATTTGTATAGTTACAGAAAACTTCTCATTTACTTCTGCTTTTGGATAAAGCAATGATCCAGATATAATATAATTTTAACTTTAATTATTAAGTGTTACAGATTGTAATAACTTAGGAAAATGGTCCAACTAAACAGGTATTTTCTTAAGTAATTCAAGAAACTGAGCAAAACCTAGTAGGCTACATTAACACACAATCCTGTAGATTAATTATGAATTATAAACCAGTCAGCTTAACATCGGTGGTAGGAAAAATAATGGAATCCCTACTAAAAGAGAAAATAAAGGAACATCTAGAAACCAAAAATCTAATCACGAATAGGCAGCATGGATTTCAAATGGGAAAGTCTTGCTTGACCAACCTCATTGAATTTTTTGAAGAGGTAACAGAGAGAGTAGACAATGGTAATGCTGTAGAAGTAATTTATCTAAATTTTCAAGAGGCCTTCGATAAGGTACTGCATAATAGACTGATGAACAAGGTCAGAGAATGCGGAGTCAGGGGACAAGTAGTAGAATGGATAGCTAGCTGGCTTCAAGGCAGAAAGCAGAGAGTAGGGGTAAAAGATGGCAGAAGGTGGGTAGTGGTGTTCCACAAGGCTCAGTGCTGGGACTATTGTTCACAATTTACATTAACGATTTAGACTTTGGAATCAAAAACACAATTTCTAAATTTGCAGATGACACCAAATTGGTTGGGCGATAGTCAATACTGAGGAGGACTGCAACAAATTACAGGAGGACATTAATAAACTTGCAGAATGGGCATATAATTGGCAAATGAAGTTCAACAGAGATAAATGTGAGGTATTACATTTTGGTAAGAAGAATAGGGAGGTCACTTATTACTTAGAGGGTGAGAGTCTAGGTGGAGTAGAGAAAAGCAAAAATAAAGCCTTGGATTTATATAGTGTCGTTCAGGACCATCGGATGTCTCAAAGGGCTTTATAGCCAATTAAGTACTTTTGGAGTGTAGTCACTGGAGAACAAAGGGATCTTGGAGTACAAATACACAAATCACTAAAAGTTGCGACACAGGTTAGCAAGGCCATAAAAAAAGCAAGCCAAGCACTAGGGTTTATTCCTAGAGGCATAGAATTGAAAAGTAGTGAAGTTATGTTAAACCTGTATCGAACCTTGGTTAGACCACACTTGGTGCCCGTAATTCATTGACATGAATGCAAAGAGGAAGCAAAGAGTAGGAGTAAATGGGTACTTTTCAGAATGGCAGGCAGTGACTAGTGGGGTACCGCAAGGTTCTGTGCTGGGGCCCCAGCTGTTTACACTGTACATTAATGATTTAAATGAGGGGATTAAATGTAGTATCTCCAAATTTGCGGATGACACTAAGTTGGGTGGCAGTGTGAGCTGCGAGGAGGATGCTGTGAGGCTGCAGAGCGACTTGGATAGGTTAGGTGAGTGGGCAAATGCATGGCAGATGAAGTATAATGTGGATAAATGTGAGGTTATCCACTTTGGTGGTAAAAACAGAGAGACAGACTATTATCTGAATGGTGACAGATTAGGAAAAGGGGAGGTGCAAAGAGACCTGGGTGTCATGGTACATCAGTCATTGAAGGTTGGCATGCAGGTGCAGCAGGCGGTTAAGAAAGCAAATGGCATGTTGGCCTTCATAGCAAGGGGATTTGAGTACAGGGGCAAGGAGGTGTTGCTACAGTTGTACAGGGCATTGGTGAGGCCACACCTGGAGTATTGTGTACAGTTTTGGTCTCCTAACCTGAGGAAGGACATTCTTGCTATTGAGGGAGTGCAGCGAAGGTTCACCAGACTGATTCCCGGGATGGCGGGACTGACCTATCAAGAAAGACTGGATCAACTGGGCTTGTATTCACTGGAGTTCAGAAGAATGAGAGGGGACCTCATAGAAACGTTTAAAATTATGACGGGGTTAGACAGGTTAGATGCAGGAAGAATGTTCCCAATGTTGGGGAAGTCCAGAACCAGAGGTCACAGTCTAAGGATAAGGGGTAAGCCATTTAGGACCGAGATGCGGAGGAACTTCTTCACCCAGAGAGTGGTGAACCTGTGGAATTCTCTACCACAGAAAGTTGTTGAGGCCAATTCACTAAATATATTCAAAAAGGAGTTAGATGAGGTCCTTACTACTCGGGGGATCAAGGGGTATGGCGAGAAAGCAGGAATGGGGTACTGAAGTTGAATGTTCAGCCATGAACTCATTGAATGGCGGTGCAGGCTAGAAGGGCCGAATGGCCTACTCCTGCACCTATTTTCTATGTTTCTATGTTTCTATACCGCTCGCTTACCACCGAGAAATACAAGTTTCAGCAAAAAACAGGTACCTACCGCCGACATACTGCTCAGCGGTAGATTCATTATTGACATAATGCCGGGCAGTCTGAACACTGTCCGCTCATGTAGAGCCACCCACATACCGCCGAAAAGTGCAAGTTTCATGACATATCGCCGATATACCGCCGTCTGTCCTAGGGAAGGTGCTTTAAGTGGATCTTAAGTGGGCGGTATGGACACAGAGCTGACAGATATAATTGTTGCACAGATGTGTGGCATGTTTGATATTACGCAGATCTTTATAGTTCTCCACAGTTTGATGTATTTTTAAATGATTGGTTTTCTAGTATTTTCTAGTGTTAGTCAATAATGCAGTTTGAATTGCAATATAATCACTGAGTCTGGAAATTGTGTGGTCTAATAAAGCCTTATTTACTCCTTTATTAATGAACTATAATAAACATTTTATTTGTCTCTCTCACCCCCAATCTTTGGTCGGTGCTTTTCGGGGGCGGAGTTGACAGCCTCACACACGTGCACAACTCAGGAGCCGATGATTCCTGAGTCGGAAGGCCTCCGCCGCTGCACTCTGCTCCCGCTCCTGCCGAGTAAAGCGGGATGAATCTCCCGCCCACTCGGCCTAAGTGGTACCGGGCAGTAAAAAGCAAGCACCACCCGGGTACTGCCGAAAAATGGGCGGAACTCAGCTTTCATCAATTTCGGCCTGTTATAGTACTGCTTAGTTCTGGTCGCCATATTATAAAAAGGATATAGAAGCACTTGAGAGGGTGCAGAGAAGATTTACAAGAATGATACCAGAAACGCGAGGGTGTACATATCAAGAAAGAATGAACAGGCTGCGTTTCTTTTCTCTTGAAAAAAGAAGGCTGAGGGATGACCAAACAGAGATCTTTAAAATTATGAAAGGTTTTGATCGAGTGGATACAGAGAGAATGTTTCCATGTGCGGAAGAAACATAGAAACATAGAAAATAGGTGCAGGAGTAGGCGATTCGGCCCTTCGAGCCTACACCACCATTCAATAAGATCATGGCTGATCATGTACAATAGACACACCAGCGATGTCTCCGCAAGATCCTGCAAATCCCCTGGGAGGACAGCCACACAAACGTTAGCGTCGTCGTCCAGGTCAACATCCCCAGCATTGAAGCACTGACCACATTTGATCAGCTCCGCTGGGCAGGCCACATAGTTCACATGCCAGACACGAGACTCCCAAAGCAAGTGCTCTACTTGGAACTCGTCCACGGCAAATGAGCCAAAGGCGGGCAGAGGAAACATTACAAGGACACCCTCAAAGCCTCCCTGATAAAGTGTGACATCCCCACTGACACCTGGGAGTCCCTGGCCATAGACCGCCCTAAGTGGAGGAAGTGCATTCGGGAGGGCGCTGAGCTCCTCGAGTATTGTCGCCGAGAGCATGCAGAAATCAAGCGCAGGCAGTGGAAGGAGCGTGCAGCAATCCAGGCTCCCTGCCCACCCTTTCCCTCAATGACTATCTGTCCCACCTGAGACAGAGACTATGGTTCTCGTATTGGACTGTACAGCCACCTAAGAACTCATGCTAAGAGTGGAAGCAAGTCTTCCTCGATTCCGAGGGACTGCCTATGATGATGATGATGATGATGATGATGATGGCTGATCATTCACCTCAGTACCCCTTTCCTGCTTTCCCTCCATACCCTTTGATCCCTTTAGCAGTCAGGGCCATATTTAATTCCCCCTTAAATATATCTAATGAACTGGCATTAACAACTCTCTACGGTAGAGAATTCCACAGATTAATAACTCTCTGAGTGAAGAAGTTTCTCCTCATCTTGGTCCTAAATGGCTTACCCCTTATCCTTAGACTATGACCCCTGGTTCTAGACTTTCCCAACATCGGGAACATTCTACCTGCATCTAACCTGTCTAGTCCCGTCAGAATTTTATGTTTCTATGAGATCCCCTCCCATTCTTCTAAACTCCAGTGAATACAGGCCCAGTCGATCTAGTCTCTCCTAATATGTCAGTCCTGCCATCCCGGGAATCAGACTGGTGAACCTTCGCTGCACTCCCTCAATAGCAAGAACGTCCTTCTTCAGATTAGGAGACCAAAACTGAACACAATATTCCAGGTGAGGCCTCACCAAGGCCCTGTACAACTGCATTAAGACCTTCCTCCTCCTATACTCAAATCTCCTAGCTATGAAGGCCAACATGCCATTTGCCTTCTTCACCACCTGCTGTACCTGCATGCCAACTTTCAATGACTGATGTACCATGACACCAGGTCTCGTTGCGCCTCCCCTTTTCCTAATCTGCCGCCATCAGATAATATTCTGCCTTCATGTTTTTGCCACCAAAGTGGATAACCTCACATTTATCCACATTATACTGCATGTGCTATGCATTTGCCCACTCACCTAACCTGTCACCTTGCAGCCTCTTAGCATCCTCTTCACAGCTCACACCGTCACCCAGCTTAGTGTCATCTGCAAACTTGGCGATATTACACTTAATTCCTTCATCTAAATCATTGATGTATATTGTAAATAGCTGGGGTCCCAGCACTGAGCCCTGCGGCACCCCACTAGTCACTGCCTGCCATTCTGAGAAGGACCCGTTTATCCCTACTCTCTGATTCCTGTCTGCCAAGCAGTTCTGTATCCACCTCCAATACCATGTGCTTTAATTTTGCACTCTAATCTCTTGTGTGGGACCTTGTCAAAAGCCTTTTGAAAGTCCAAATACACTACATCCACTGGTTCTCCCTTGTCCACTCTACTAGTTACATCCTCAAAAAATTCTAGAAGATTTGTCAAGCATGCTTTTCTTTTCATAAATCCATGCTGACTTGGACTGATCCTGTCACTACTTTCCAAATGTGCTGCTATTTCATCTTTAATAATTGATTCCAACATTTTTTCACTACTGATGTCAGGCTAACCGGTCTATAATTATCCGTTTTCTCTCCCAATCCTTTTTTAAAAAGTGGTGTTACATTAGCTACCCTCCAGTCCATAGGAACTGATCCAGATTCGATACACTGTTGGAAAATGATCACCAATGGATCCACTATTTCTAGGGCATAACTAAAGGCCATCAATATAAGATAGACACCAAGAAATCCAATAGGGAATTCAGAAGAATATTATTTACCCAAAAAGTGGTGAGAATATGGAACTCACTACCTCAAGGAGTGGTAGAAGCGAATAGTACCGATGCATTTAAGAGGAGGCTAGACAAGCATATGAAGGAAAAGGGAATAGAAGGTTAAGTGGATAGATTTAGATGAGGAAAGACGGGCAGAGGCTCGAGTGGAGCATAAATGCCTGAATGGAATGGTTGGGCCGTACATCCTCGGTCATCATAGGCAGTCCCTCGGAATCGAGGAAGACTTGCTTCCACTCTAAACATGAGTCCTTAGGTGGCTGAACAGTCCAATATGAGAACCATAGTCCCTGTCACAGGTGGGACAGATAGTCGTTGAGGGAAAGGGTGGGTGGGACTGGTTTGCCACAATCTTTTTCCGCTGCCTGTGCTTGATTTCTGCATGCTCTCGGAGATGAGACTCGAGGTGCTCGGCGCACTCCTGGATGCACTTCCTCCACTTTAGTGTGGTCTTTGGCCAGGGACTCCCAAATGTCAGTGGGGCTGTTGCATTTTATCAGGGAGGCTTTGAGGGTGTCCTTGTAACGTTTCCTCTGCCCTCCTTTGACTCGTTTGCCGTGAAGAAGTTCCGAGTAGAGCGCTTGGTTTGAGAGTCTTGTGTCTGGCATGCGAACGGTGTGGCCTGCCCAGCGGAGCTGATCAAGTGTGGTCTGTGCTTCAGTGCTGGGGATGTTGGCCTGGTCGAGGACGCTAACATTGGTTCGTCTGTCCTCGTAGAGGAATTGCAGGATTTTGCGGAGACATTGTTGGTAGTATTTCTCCAGCGACTAGAAGCATATACTGTACATTGTCTATGTCTCTGAGCCATACAGGAGGGCGGGTATTACTACAGCCCTGTAGACCATGAGCTTGGTGGCAAATTTGAGGGCCTGGTCTTCGAGCACTCTTTTCCTAAGACGGCCAAAGGCTGCACTGGTGCACTGGAGGCGGTGTTGAATCTCGTCATCAATGTCTGCTCTTGTTGATAAGAGGCTCCCGAGGTATGGGAAATGGTCCACGTTGTCCAGGGTCGCGCCGTGGATCTTGATGACTGGGGGGCAGTGCTGTGTGGCGAGGACAGGCTGGTGGAGGACCTTTGTCTTATGGATGTTTAGAGTAAGGCCCATGCTTTCGTACACCTCAGTAAATACGTTGACTATGACTTGGAGTTCAGCCTCTGTATGTGCGCAGACGCAGGCGTCGTCCGCGTACTGTAGCTCGACGACGGAGGTTGGGGTGGTCTTGGACCTGGCCTGGAGATGACGAAGGTTGAACAGGTTCCCACTGGTTCTGTAGTTTAGTTCCACTCCAGCGGGGAGCTTGTCGACTGAGGTGGAGCATGGCAGCGAGGAAGATTGAGAAGAGGGTTGGGGCGATGACGCAACCCTGTTTGACCCCGGTCTAGACATGGATTGGGTCTGTAATGGATCCATTGGTAAGGAATCCTAGGTGATCCTATGTAAGATAGTTCCCTCTTGATGGTACACTGGCAACTTGAACCATAACCGTATAGGAGATAGCTTAATTATTATGAATGAATGTTAAACCTGAATATTGTGCGCCATCATGATTTTCTCAAAAGGACATTGAGATGAAAACTAGAAAGTATTTTAAATTTGCGAAGTAAAAAATAATGAATTTATCGTGATCAAATATTCTAGTCAAATCCCTGTGAAGTGGCAGGACACAGTTTTGTGCCCTTAATTTCCTACTGTACAGGGTCAACTGACGCCAGTCAGATCAGTGGTAGAAGTGCTACAGTTGGCCTCAGCACCTTTTCAAATGAGAGTGGAAAATTGACCAGGGCTCCCACTCCTGATTTCTCTTCAGCGATGCCTCTTGGAAGACAGAAAAGGTCAGGATCAGGCTTGGCTGTGATGCTCCCTGTAGTACAATAACCTGCCAACACCAGGGCCCTAGATTTCCGTGGGGCCAGAAACACACTCCCACTGTACAGTGTAGCCACAGGGAAGTCAGACAGGACCCAGATAAGCCAGGTGCCAGCCCAGGCTGTGAATTTCCAATGAAGCCTCAGGGAGACGAACCTCTCAACCCCAAACATGGCTCATGACTGGAGAGGGCAGAGCCAAAGAGAGTGAATTCCCATACCAGGAGTTTTCTTGGTTCTGACTTCTCTAACTCTCAGCGACCCATACGTAAGGATGAACCAAGCAAAGAGATTATTTGAGTAGCAGAGCCCACCTGGGTTCTGGCCTGGACCTCCAATCAAAATAACAGCACCATTTGTACTGTTGGTCCCCTTATAAAAGGAGTTTAATTAAAACTTTTTTTTTTACCAGCGGCACTAGCTACTAAAAGAGCAGCTTGCCAGTGTCTTTTCCCCTCTGCCGGCATGTGCCCATAGTGATGTGAACATCTGCCAGTAGCATGCAAATTAAATTACCTTTCTCTGACTCCAGATACTATGGTGGGATCAGGAGCTGGGATCAAAAGTGCCTGGAGGAACTTAAGGAGGTGAGAGCAGAGGAATGAAATGTATTAGCATTTATTGAGGGAAAGGTTGGAAGCTAAAATGTGGCAGCAGCTGAGGAGGTGAAAGGTGTAAGGAGAAAGTGAAGGAGCAATGGCATAAAAGATACCAACTTGAACTGGGATGGTGGTGGTGAGTGCTTGTGTGAACTGAGGGAGAAGAGGGAGTGCCCACATGGGGAAGAGGAGGTTCAAGGGAGAAAAAGCCTCTGTAAATTGGAGGGAGATAGTTAGAGAGGGAGTACCCACGTTAGTTTGAGAAGTGAGTAGAGGGAGGGAGTGCCTCTGTGATAGCGCAGATTGACTATTGAGGCAGTTTTTGGGGAAATTATGCTCTGGTTGGTCTATCGAATATGGATAATCCAAATTGTTAACTTTTTAAAAAAACAATACATAATTTTAATGCTGAAATTCAAAATGTATCTGGGGGAGCATACCTCCAGATCACCCCCTCCCCAGCAATATGTGCATCAGTGTGTGTGTGTGTGCGGGATAACTTTTGAAAGAAGTGTGTATGATTTTAGAATATTTGTTTGCATCCATACTGTCTAGGTTCACATATGCTTTGCTATTTTGGATAAGTCAATAACTCTTGGGATCGAGCTTATTGCAAATAACTTTTTGGGTTTAATGGAATAATCCATATAATAGCTATCTATGCAAGAGCGCTCATAACATAAGGTTTAACATAATGATTGAGTGAGGCAGTAAGACAAAAAAACAAGTAATAGATTGGAAAATAACTATTTTTGAGGGGATGAGAATTGAACTAGGATAGATAAACAAAATAAATATTGACAAGTAAAAAGATAGAACAACAGTGGGAAATATTTTAAAAGATGATGAATAAAGTTCAGGAGAAATATATTCCGATAAAAAACAAGAACAAACTAGCCAATAATGAAAGTCCATGGATGAATAAAGAAAAAGGCATGTACTAAGCACATAGACAATAAAATAGAGGATGACAAAAGGGAATACAAAGAGGTTAGGAAAGAAGTAAAAAAAAAGTTAGGAATGCAAAGAGGAGCTATAAAATTAAATGATCAAGGAATATAAAAAGAAATAGTAAAGTATTCAGCAGACAAATCAACAACAAATGTAAAATCAGGAAAGGGATAGGGCCACTAATGGATGCACAAGATAAACACATAGGTAGTGACAGCAAAATGATAGAAATATTGCATAATTACTTTCCCTCAGTATTTACCAAGAAGACTAACAGGGTAGACATGACATTAGAAGAAGAGATCAAAAATGATATCAAGCCATTTAAGATAGAAAGGGTGGAGATAATTGATAAACTGGTCAAACTTAGAGAGGATAAAACCTCTGGCCAGGATGGATTGTTCCATGCAAACTAAAAGAAGTTAGGGTAGGAATAGCGGAGGCATTATTACACATATATATAAAAAATCATTAGAAAAGGGAATCGTGACCGAGGACTAGTAGACAGCTAATATTATTCCTATATTTAAAAATGGAGATTGAACAAGTCCAGCGAACTACAGAGCAGTTCGCTTAACATTGGTGGTAGGAAAGATAATGGAAATGTTATTCAAAAATGTAATAAAAAAACATCTTAAAAACTGAAAATATAATGAAGAATAGTCATCACAGATTTCAAAAGGGAAGGTCATGCTTGACCAACTTTATTAAGTTCTTTGAAGAAGTAGCAGAAAGAGTAGACAAGGGACATTTAGTAGATGTAATATATTTGGATTTTCAAAAGGCCTTCAATAATACTGCATAGTGGGGTAGCATTGCTGGTTAAAGAGGAGATTAATGCAATAGTTAGGAAGGACATTAGCTTGGATGATGTGGAATCTATATGGGTAGAGCTGCAGAAAACCAAAGGGCAAAAAACGTTAGTGGGAGTTGTGTACAGACCTCCAAACAATAGTAGTGATGTTGGGGAGGGCATCAAACAGGAAATTAAGGGCGCATGCAATAAGGATGCAGCAGTTATAATGGATGACTTTAATATGCACATAGATTGGGCTAACCAAACTGGAAGCAATACGGTGGAGGAGGATTTCCTGGAGTGCATAAGGGATGGTTTTCTAGACCAATATGTCGAGGAACCAACTAGGGGGGAGGCCATCTTAGACTGGGTGTTGTGTAATGAGAGAGGATTAATTAGCAATCTCGTTGTGCGAGGCCCCTTGGGGAAGAGTGACCATAATATGGTGGAATTCTGCATTAGGATGGAGAATGAAACAGTTAATTCAGAGACCATGGTCCAGAACTTAAAGAAGAGTAACTTTGAAGGTATGAGGCGTGAATTGGCTAGGATAGATTGGCGAATGATGCTTAAAGGGTTGACTGTGGATGGGCAATGGCAGACATTTAGAGACCGCATGGATGAACTATAACAATTGTACATTCCTGTCTGGCGTAAAAATAAAAAAGGGAAGGTGGCTCAACCGTGGCTATCAAGGGAAATCAGGGATAGTATTAAAGCCAAGGAAGTGGCATACAAATTGGCCAGAAATAGCAGCGAACCCGGGGACTGGGAGAAATTTAGAACTCAGCAGAGGAGGACAAAGGGTTTGATTAGGGCAGGGAAAATGGAGCACGAGAAGAAGCTTGCAGGGAACATTAAGGCGGATTGCAAAAGCTTCTATAGATATGTAAAGAGAAAAAGGTTAGTAAAGACAAACGTAGGTCCCCTGCAGTCAGAATCAGGGGAAGTCATAACGGGCAACAAAGAAATGGCGGACCAATTGAACAAGTACTTTGATTCGGTATTCACTAAGGAGGACACAAACAACCTTCCGGATATAAAAGGGGTCAGAGGGTCTAGTAAGGAGGAGGAACTGAGGGAAATCCTTATTAGTCGGGAAATTGTGTTGGGGAAATTGATGGGATTGAAGGCCGATAAATCCCCAGGGCCTGATGGACTGCATCCCAGAGTACTTAAGGAGGTGGCCTTGGAAATAGCGGATGCATTGACAGTCATTTTCCAACATTCCATTGATTCTGGATCAGTTCCTATGGAGTGGAGGGTAGCCAATGTAACCCCACTTTTTAAAAAAGGAGGGAGAGAGAAAACAGGGAATTATAGACCGGTCAGCCTGACATCTGTAGTGGGTAAAATGATGGAATCAATTATTAAGGATGTCATAGCAGCGCATTTGGAAAGAGATGACATGATAGGTCCAAGTCAGCATGGATTTGTGAAAGGGAAATCATGCTTGACAAATCTTCTGGAATTTTTTGAGGATGTTTCCAGTAGAGTGGACAAGGGAGAACCAGTTGATGTGGTATATTTGGACTTTCAGAAGACTTTCGACAAGGTCCCACACAAGAGATTAATGTGCAAAGTTAAAACACATGGGATTGGGGATAGTGTGCTGACATGGATTGAGAACTGGTTGTCAGACAGGAAGCAAAGAGTAGGAGTAAATGGGTACTTTTCAGAATGGCAGGCAGTGACTAGTGGGGTACCGCAAGGTTCTGTGCTGGGGCCCCAGCTGTTTACACTGTACATTAATGATTCAGACGAGGGGATTAAATGTAGTATCTCCAAATTTGCGGATGACACGAAGTTGGGTGGCAGTGTGAGCTGCAAGGAGGATGCTATGAGGCTGCAGAGTGACTTGGATAGGTTAGGTGAGTGGGCAAATGCATGGCAG
The DNA here is from genome assembly GCF_044704955.1 of Pristiophorus japonicus. Lineage (NCBI taxonomy): Eukaryota > Metazoa > Chordata > Chondrichthyes > Pristiophoridae > Pristiophorus > Pristiophorus japonicus. The sequence goes on from NC_091978.1 coordinate 292,153,915, forward strand.
ATGAAGTATAATGTGGATAAATGTGAGGTTATCCACTTTGGTGGTAAAAACAGAGAGACAGATTATTATCTGAATGGTGACAGATTAGGAAAAGGGGAAGTGCAACGAGACCTGGGTGTCATGGTACATCAGTCATTGAAGGTTGGCATGCAGGTACAGCAGGCGATTAAGAAAGCAAATGGCATGTTGGCCTTCATAGCGAGGGGATTTGAGTACAGGGACAGGGAGGTGTTGCTACAGTTGTACAGGGCCTTGGTGAGGCCACACCTGGAGTATTGTGTACAGTTTTGGTCTCCTAACCTGAGGAAGGACATTCTTGCTATTGAGGGAGTGCAGCGAAGGTTCACCAGACTGATTCCCGGGATGGCGGGACTGACCTATCAAGAAAGACTGGATCAACTGGGCTTGTATTCACTGGAGTTCAGAAGAATGAGAGGGGACCTCATAGAAACGTTTAAAATTCTGATGGGTTTAAACAGGTTAGATGCAGGAAGAATGTTCCCAATGTTGGGGAAGTCCAGAACCAGGGGTCACAGTCTAAGGATAAGGGGTAAGCCATTTAGGACCGAGATGAGGAGAAACTTCTTCACCCAGAGAGTGGTGAACCTGTGGAATTCTCTACCACAGAAAGTTGTTGAGGCCAATTCACTAAATATATTCAAAAAGGAGTTAGATGAAGTCCTTACTACCAGGGGGTCAAGAGGTATGGCGAGAAAGCAGGAAGGGGGTACTGAAGTTGCATGTTCAGCCATGAACTCATTGGACGGCGGTGCAGGCTAGAAGGGCCGAATGGCCTACTCCTCCACCTATTTTCTATGTTTCTATGTTTCTATAGTAGACTCATGACTAAGGTCAGGAACATGTGGAGTCAGGGGCCAAGTGGTGAATGGATAGCAGGCTGGCTATAAAACAGAAAACAGTGAGTAGATATTTACTCAGGATGGTAGAAGATGGGAAGTGGTGTTCCACAGGGATTGGTGCTGGGGCCTTTGTTGTTCACGATTCATATAAATGATTTGGACTCTGGAATGAACTTCAAAATTTTCAGATGTCACCAAACTCTGGGGTATAGTTAATACTGAGGAGGAGTGTGATAAAATACAAGACGACATTAATAATGTTGGAATCGAACATGAAGGAAGAAATAGCGCATTTGGAAAGTGGTGACAGGATCGGATCAAGTCAGCATGGATTTATGAAAGGGAAATCATGTTTGACGAATCTTCTGGAATTCTTTGAGGCTGTAACTAGCAGAGTGGACAAGGGAGAACCATTGATTGTAGCGTATTTGGACTTTCAGAAGGCTTTTGACAAGGTACCGCACAAGAGATTGTTGTGCAAAGTCAAAGCACATGGTATTGGGGGTAATATACTGACGTGGATAGGGAACTGGTTGGCAGACAGAAAGCAGAGAGTCGGGATAAACGGGTCCTTTTCAGAATGGCAGGGAGTGACTAGTGGAGTGCCGCAGGGCTCAGTGCTGTGACCCCAGCTCTTTACAATACACATTAACGATTTGGATGAAGGAATCGAGTGTAATATCTCCAAGTTTGCAGATGACACTAAACTGGGTGGCGGTGTGAGCTGTGAGGAGGACGCTAAGAGGCTGCAGGGTGACTTGGACAGGTTAGTTGAGTGGGCAAATGCATGGCAGATGCAATATAATGTGGATAAATGTGAGGTTATCCATTTTGGGGGCAAAAACACGAAGGCAGAATATTATCTGAATGGCGGCAGACTAGGAAAAGGGGAGGTGTAACGAGACCTGGGTGTCATGGTTCATCAGTCACTGAAAGTGGACACGCAGGTACAGCAGGTGGTGAAGAAGGCAAATGGAATGTTGGCCTTCATAGCTAGGGGATTTGAATATAGAAGCAGGGAGGTCTTACTGCAGTTGTACAGGGCATTAGTGAGGCCTCACCTGGAATATTGTGTTCAGTTTTGGTCTCCTAGTCTGAGGAAGGACGTTCTTGCTTTTGAGGGAGTGCAGCGAAGGTTCACCAGACTGATTCCAGGGATGGCTGGGCTGTCATATGAGGAGAGACTGGATTAACTGGGCCTTTATTCACTGGAGTTTGAGAGGGGATCTCATAGAAACATAAAAGATTCTGATGGGACTGGACAGGTTAGATGCGGGAAGAATGTTCCCGATGTTGGGGAAGTCCAGAACCAGGCGACACAGTCTTAGGATAAGGGGTAGGCCATTTAGGACTGAGATGAGGAGAAACTTCTTCACTCAGAGAGTTGTTAACCTGTGGAATTCCCTACCGCAGAGAGTTGTTGATGCCAGTTCACTGGATATATTAAAGAGGGAGTTAGATATGGCTCTTATGGTTAAAGGGATATAAGAACATAAGAATATAAGAATTAGGAACAGGAGTAGGCCATCTAGCCCCTCGAGCCTGCTCCGCCATTCAACAAGATCATGGCTGATCTGGCCGTGGACTCAGCTCCACTTACCCGCCCGCTCCCCGTAACCCTTAATTCCCTTATTGGTTAACAATCTATCTATCTGTGATTTGAATACATTCAATGAGCTAGCCTCAACTGCTTCCTTGGGCAGAGAATTCCACAGATTCACAACCCTCTGGGAGAAGAAATTCCTTCTCAACTCGGTTTTAAATTGGCTCCCCCGTATTTTGAGCTGTGCCCCCTTGTTCTAGTCTCCCCGACCAGTGGAAATAACCTCTCTGCCTCTATCTTGTCTATCCCTTTCATTATTTTAAATGTTTCTATAAGATCACCCCTCATCCTTCTGAACTCCAACGAGTAAAGACCCAGTCTACTCAATCTATCATCATAAGGTAACCCACTCATCTCCGGAATCAGCCTAGTGAATCGTCTCTGTACCCCCTCCAAAGCTGGTATATCCTTCCTTAAGTAAGGTGACCAAAACTGCACGCAGTACTCCAGGTGCGGCTTCACCAATATCCTATACAGTTGCAGCAGACCTGCCTGCTTTTGTACTCCATCCCTCTCGCAATGAAGGCCAACATTCCATTCGCCTTCCTGATTACCTGCTGCACCTGCAAACTAACTTTTTGGGATTCATGCACAAGGACCCCCAGGTCCTTCTGCACCGCAGCATCCTGTAATTACTCCCCATTCAAATAATATTCCCTTTTACTGTTTTTCTTTCCAAGGTGGATGACCTCACATTTTCCGACATTGTATTCCATCTGCCAAACCTTAGCCCATTCGCTTAACCTATCTAAATCTCTTTGCAGCCTCTTCCAGGTCATCTATGTATATTGTAAACAGTTGTGGTCCCAGCACCGATCCCTGTGGCACACCACTAACCACCGATTTCCAACCCGAAAAGGACCCATTTATCCCGACTCTCTGCTTTCTGTTCGCCAGCCAATTCTCTATCCATGCTAATACATTTCCTCTGACTCTGCGTACCTTTATTTTCTGCAGTAACCTTTTGTGTGGCACCTTATCGAATGCCTTTTGGAAATCTAAATACACCACATCCATCGGTACACCTCTATCCATCATGCTCGTTATATCCTCAAAGAATTCCAGTAAATTAGTTAAACATGATTTCCCCTTCATGAATCCATGTTGCGTCTGCTTGATTGCACTATTCCTATCTAGATGTCCCGCTATTTCTTTCTTAATGATAGCTTCAAGTATTTTCCCCACTACAGATGTTAAACTAACCGGCCTATAGTTATCTGCCTTTTGTCTGCCCCCTTTTTTAAACAGAGGCGTTACATTAGCTGCTTTCCAATCCGATGGTACCTCCCCAGAGTCCAGAGAATTTTGGTAGATTATAACGAATGCATCTGCTATAACTTCCGCCATCTCTTTTAATACCCTGGGATGCATTTCATCAGGACCAGGGGACTTGTCTACCTTGAGTCCCATTAGCCTGTGATAGTGATTGTCTCAAGGTCCCCCCTTCCCACATTCCTGTGACCAGCAATTTTTGGCATGGTTTTTGTGTCTTCCACTGTGAAGACCGAAGCAAAATAATTGTTTAAGGTCTCAGCCATTTCCACATTTCCCATTATTAAATCCCCCTTCTCATCTTCTAAGGGACCAACATTTACTTTAGTCACTCTTTTCCGTTTTATATATCTGTAAAAGCTTTTACTATCTGTTTTTATGTTTTGCGCAAGTTTACCTTCGTAGTCTATCTTTCCTTTCTTTATTGCTTTCTTAGTCATTCTTTGCTGTTGTTTAAAATTTTCCCAATCTTCTATTTTCCCACTAACCGTGGCCACCTTATACGCATTGATTTTTAATTTGATACTCTCCTTTATTTCCTTGGTTATCCACGGCTGGTTATCCCTTCTCTTACCACCCTTCTTTTTCACTGGAATATATTTTTGTTGAGCACTATGAAAGAGCTCCTTAAAAGTCCTCCACTGTTCCTCAATTGTGCCACCATTTAGTCTGTGTTCCCAGTCTACTTTAGCCAACTCTGCCCTCATCCCACTGTAGTCCCCTTTGTTTAAGCATAGTATGCTCGTTTGAGACACTACTTCCTCACCCTCAATCTGTATTACAAATTCAACCATACTGTGATCACTCATTCCGAGAGGATCTTTTACTAGGAGATCGTTTAATATTCCTGTCTCATTACACAGGACCAGATCTAAGATAGCTTGCTCCCTTGTAGGTTCTGTAACATACTGTTGTAAGAAACAATCCCGTATGCATTCTATGAATTCCTCCTCAAGGCTACCCCGTGCGATTTGGTTTGACCAATCGATATGTAGGTTAAAATCCCCCATGATTACTGCCGTTCCTTTTTCACATGCCTCCATTATTCCCTTGATTATTGCCCGCCCCACTGTGAAGTTATTATTTGGGAGCCTATAAACTATGCCCACCAGTGACTTTTTCCCCTTACTATCTCTAATCTCCACCCACAATGATTCAACATTTTGTTCATTAGAGCCAATATAGTCTCTCACAACAGAGCTACCCCACTTCCTTTCCCTTCTTGTCTATCTTTCCGAATTGTCAGATACCCCTGTATGTTTAATTCCCAGTCCTGGCCCCCCTGCAACCACGTTTCTGTAATGGCCACCAAATCATACCATTTGTAATGATTTGTGCCGTCAACTCATTTACTTTATTTCGAATGCTGCGTGCGTTTAGGTAGAGTGTTGTAATACTAGTTTTTAAACCATAATTTTTAGTTTTTAGCCCTCTTGCAGCCCCTTTACATTCATACATATTGTCCCTTCCTATCACCTTGTGGTTTACACTTACCCCAGTGCTACTCTGCTGTGTTGCCTCCTGCCTTTTGCATTCTTTCTTGGGGTCCTGTTCATCTGAACTCTCACCCACTCTAACTAGCTCAGAGCCCTCTTATGGGTTCCGAATACTCCTTGCATTGAGGCACCGAGCTTTCATGCTTGCCTTTTTATTATATTTTGATCCTTTAGAATTTTGCTGTACAGTGGCCCTTTTTATTTTTTGCCTTGGGTTTCTCTCCCCTCCACTTTTACTCATCTCCTTTCTGTCTTTTGCTTTTATTTCCATTTTGTTTCCCTCTGTCTCCCTGCATTGGTTTCCATCCCCCTGCCATATTAGTTTAACTCCTCCCCAACAGCCTAGCAAACACTCCCCTCAGACATTGATTCCGGTCCTGCCCAGGTGCAGACCGTCCGATTTGTACTGGTCCCACCTCCCCCAGAACCGGTTCCAGTGCCCCAGGAATTTGAATCCCTCCCTGCTGCACCACTGCTCAAGCCACGTATTCATCTGAGCTATCCTGCGATTCCTACTCTGACTAGTTCGTGGCACTGGTAGCAATCCCGAGATTACTACTTTTGAGGTCCTACGTTTTAATTTAGCTCCTAGCTTCTTAAATTCGTCTCGTAGGACCTCATCCCCTTTTTTACCTATATCTTTGGTACCAATGTGCACCACGACAACTGGCTGTTCACCGTCCCTTTTCAGAATGTCCTGCACCCGCTCCAAGACATCCTTGACCCTTGCACCAGGGAGGCAACATACCATCCTGGAGTCTCGGTTGCGGCCGCAGAAACGCCTATCTATTCCCCTTACCATTGAATCCCCTATCACTATCGCTCTCCCACTCTTTTTCTTGCCCTCCTGTGTAGCAGAGCCAGCCACGGTGCCATGAACTTGGCTGCTGCTGCCCTCCCCTGGTGAGTCATTCCCCTCAACAGTACTCAAAGTGGTGTATCTGTTTTGCAGGGGGCTGACCGCAGGGGACCCCTGCACTATCTTCCTTGCACTGCTCTTCCTGCTGGTCTTCCATTCCCTAGCTGGCTGTGGACCCTTCACCTGCGGTAAGACCAACTCGCTACACGTGCTACTCACGTCATTCTCAGCATCGTGGATGCTCCAGAGTAAATCCACCCTCAGCTCCAATTCCGTAACGCGGACCGTCGGGAGCTGGAGGCGGATACACTTCCCGCACACGTAGTCGACAGGGACACCGGAAGTGTCTCTGAGTTCCCACATAGTACAGGAGGAGCATATCACGTGACCGAGCTCTCCTGCCATGACTTAATCCTTAGATACACTTAAATTGGCAACAACAATGCTAAAATTTACTCACTGTTATAGAAGAGAAAAAAGAAAAACTTCTCACCAATCACCAGCCAATCACTTACCCCTTTGGCTGTGACATCACCTTTCTGTTTCTTTCTACTTCTTTTTTGCCTTCTCCCTGTAGCTGCACCGGCTGGGCCTTTATAGGCCTCTCGCCGACCCCGGACTCACGCCTCAGCGACACACCTCCCGACTGCTGAACTCGTGGCCTTTATAGGCCTCTCGCCGATCCCGGACTCACGCCTCACCGATGCACCTCCCGACTGCTGAACTCGTGGCCTTTATAGGCCTCTCCCTGACCCCGGACTCACGCCTCAGCGACGCACCTCCCGACTGCTGATCTCGTGGCCTTTATAGGCCTCTCTCCGACCCTGGACTCACGCCTCAGCGACGCACCTCCCGACTGCTGAACTCGCGGCCTTTATAGGCCTCTCTCCGACCCCGGACTCACGCCTCAGCGACGCACCTCCCGACTGCTGAACTCGCGGCCTTTATAGGCCTCTCTCCGACCCCGGACTCACGCCTCAGCGACGCACCTCCCGACTGCTGAACTCGCGGCCTTTATAGGCCTCTCGCCGACCCCGGACTCACGCCTCAGCGACGCACCTCCCGACTGCTGAACTCGCGGCCTTTATAGGCCTCTCGCCGATCCCGGACTCACGCCTCAGCGACGCACCTCCCGACTGCTGAACTCGTGGCCTTTATAGGCCTCTCCCCGACCCCGGACTCACGCCTCAGCGACGCACCTCCCGACTGCTGAACTCGCGGCCTTTATAGGCCTCTCGCCGACCCCGGACTCACGCCTCAGCGACACACCTCCCGACTGCTGAACTCGTGGCCTTTATAGGCCTCTCGCCGACCCCGGACTCACGCCTCAGCGACACACCTCCCGACTGCTGAACTCGCGGCCTTTATAGGTCTCTCACCGACCCCGGACTCATGCCTCAGCGACGCACCTCCCGACTGCTGATCTCGTGGCCTTTATAGGCCTCTCGCCGATCCCCGGACTCGTGCCTCAGCGACGCACCTCCCGACTGCTGAACTCACGGCCTTTATAGGCCTCTCGCCGATCCCGGACTCACGCCTCAGCGACACACCTCCCGACTGCTGAACTCGCGGCCTTTATAGGCCTCTCGCCGACCCAGGACTCTCGCCTCAGCGACACACCTCCCGACTGCTGAACTCGCGGCCTTTATAGGCCTCTCACCGACCCCAGACTCACGCCTCAGCGACGCACCTCCTGACTGCTGAACTCGTGGCCTTTATAGGCCTCTCACCGACCCCAGACTCACGCCTCAGCGACGCACCTCCTGACTGCTGAACTCGCGCCTTTATAGGCCTCTCGCTGACCCCAGACTCACGCCTCAGCGACGCACCTCCTGACTGCTGAACTCGCGCCTTTATAGGCCTCTCGCTGACCCCAGACTCACGCCTCAGCGACGCACCTCCCGACTGCTGAACTCGTGGCCTTTATCGGCCTCTCGCCGACCCCAGACTCACGCCTCAGCGACGCACCTCCTGACTGCTGAACTCGCGCCTTTATAGGCCTCTCGCTGACCCCGGACTCACGCCTCAGCGACGCACCTTCCGACTGCTGAACTCGTGGCCTTTATCGGCCTCTCGCTGACCCCGGACTCATGCCTCAGCGACGCACCTCCCGACTGCTGAACTCGTGGCCTTTATAGGCCTCTCGCCGACCCCGGACTCACGCCTCAGCGACACACCTCCCGACTGCTGAACTCGCGGCCTTTATAGGCCTCTCTCCGACCCCGGACTCACGCCTCAGCGACGCACCTCCCGACTGCTGAACTCGCGGCCTTTAGAGGCCTCTCGCCGACCCCGGACTCACGCCTCAGCGACGCACCTCCCGACTGCTGATCTCGTGGCCTTTATAGGCCTCTCGCCGAACCGGACTCACGCCTCAGCGACGCACCTCCCGACTGCTGATCTCGTGGCCTTTATAGGCCTCTCGCCGACCCCGGACTCACGCCTCAGCGACGCACCTCCCGACTGCTGAACTCGTGGCCTTTATAGGCCTCTCCCCGACCCCGGACTCACGCCTCAGCGACACACCTCCCGACTGCTGATCTCGCGGCCTTTATAGGCCTCTCGCCAACCCCGGACTCACGCCTCAGCGACACACCTCCCGACTGCTGATCTCGCGGCCTTTATAGGCCTCTCGCCAACCCCGGACTCACGCCTCAGCGACACACCTCCCGACTGCTGATCTCGTGGCCTTTATAGGCCTCTCCAACCCCGGACACACGCCTCAGCGACACACCTCCCGACTGCTGAACTCGTGGCCTTTATAGGCCTCTCGCGGACCCCGGACTCACGCCTCAGCGACGCACCTCCCGACTGCTGAACTCGTGGCCTTTATAGGCCTCTCGCCGATCCCGGACTCACGCCTCAATGACACACCTCCCGACTGTTGATCTCGTGGCCTTTATAGGCCTCTCGCCGACCCCGGACTCACGCCTCAGCGACACACCTCCCGACTGCTGATCTCGTGGCCTTTATAGGCCTCTCGCCGAACCGGACTCACGCCTCAGCGACGCACCTCCCGACTGCTGATCTCGTGGCCTTTATAGGCCTCTCGCCGAACCGGACTCACGCCTCAGCGACGCACCTCCCGACTGCTGATCTCGTGGCCTTTATAGGCCTCTCGCCGACCCCGGACTCACGCCTCAGCGACGCACCTCCCGACTGCTGAACTCGTGGCCTTTATAGGCCTCTCCCCGACCCCGGACTCACGCCTCAGCGACGCACCTCCCGACTGCTGAACTCGTGGCCTTTATAGGCCTCTCGCCGATCCCGGACTCACGCCTCAACGACACACCTCCCGACTGTTGATCTCGTGGCCTTTATAGGCCTCTCGCCGACCCCGGACTCACGCCTCAGCGACACACCTCCCGACTGCTGATCTCGTGGCCTTTATAGGCCTCTCGCCGAACCGGACTCACGCCTCAGCGACGCACCTCCCGACTGCTGATCTCGTGGCCTTTATAGGCCTCTCGCCGACCCCGGACTCACGCCTCAGCGACGCACCTCCCGACTGCTGAACTCGCGGCCTTTATAGGCCTCTCGCCGAACCGGACTCACGCCTCAGCGACGCACCTCCCGACTGCTGATCTCGTGGCCTTTATAGGCCTCTCGCCGACCCCGGACTCACGCCTCAGCGACACACCTCCCGACTGCTGATCTCGTGGCCTTTATAGGCCTCTCCAACCCCGGACACACGCCTCAGCGACACACCTCCCGACTGCTGAACTCGTGGCCTTTATAGGCCTCTCGCGGACCCCGGACTCACGCCTCAGCGACGCACCTCCCGACTGCTGAACTCGTGGCCTTTATAGGCCTCTCGCCGATCCCGGACTCACGCCTCAACGACACACCTCCCGACTGTTGATCTCGTGGCCTTTATAGGCCTCTCGCCGATCCCGGACTCACGCCTCAACGACACACCTCCCGACTGCTGATCTCGCGGCCTTTATAGGCCTCTCGCTGACCCCGGACTCACACCTCAGCGACGCACCTCCCGACTGCTGATCTCGCAGCCTTTATAGGCCTCTCGCCGACCCCGGACTCACGCCTCAGCGACACACATCCCAACTGCTGAACTCGCGGCCTTTATAGGCCTCTCCCCGACCCCGGACTCACGCCTCAGCGACACACCTCCCGACTGCTGAACTCAAGGCCTTTATAGGCCTCTCGCTGACCCCGGACTCACGCCTCAGCGACACACCTCCCGACTGCTGAACTCGTGGCCTTTATAGGCCTCTCGCTGACCCCGGACTCATGCCTCAGCGACGCACCTCCCGACTGCTGATCTCGCGGCCTTTATAGGCCTCTCTCCGACCCCGGACTCACGCCTCAGCGACGCACCTCCCGACTGCTGAACTCGTGGCCTTTATAGGCCTCTCGCCGACCCCGGACTCACGCCTCAGCGACGCACCTCCCGACTGCTGAACTCGCGGCCTTTATAGGCCTCTCTCCGACCCCGGACTCACGCCTCAGCGACGCACCTCCCGACTGCTGAACTCGTGGCCTTTATAGGCCTCTCGCCGACCCCGGACTCACGCCTCAGCGACGCACCTCCCGACTGCTGAACTCGCGGCCTTTATAGGCCTCTCCCCGACCCCGGACTCACGCCTCAGCGACGCACCTCCCGACTGCTGAACTCGCGGCCTTTATAGGCCTCTCGCCGACCCCGGACTCACGCCTCAACGACACACCTCCCGACTGTTGATCTCGCGGCCTTTATAGGCCTCTCGCCGACCCCGGACTCACACCTCAGCGACGCCCTCCCGACTGCTGAACTCGCGGCCTTTATAGGCCTCTCGCTGATCCCGGACTCACGCCTCAGCGACACACCTCCCGACTGCTGAACTCGCGGCCTTTATAGGCCTCTCCAACCCCGGACTCACGCCTCAGCGACACACCTCCCGGCTTCTGATCTCGTGGCCTTTATAGGCCTCTCGCTGATCCCGGACTCACGCCTCAGCGACACACCTCCCGACTGCTGATCTCGCAGCCTTTATAGGCCTCTCGCCGAACCCGGACTCACGCCTCAGCGACGCACCTCCCGACTGCTGAACTCGCGGCCTTTATAGGCCTCTCCCCGACCCCGGACTCACGCCTCAGCGACGCACCTCCCGACTGCTGAACTCGTGGCCTTTATAGGCCTCTCGCCGACCCCGGACTCACGCCTCAGCGACGCACCTCCCGACTGCTGAACTCGTGGCCTTTATAGGCCTCTCGCCGACCCCGGACTCACGCCTCAGCGACGCACCTCCCGACTGCTGATCTCGCAGCCTTTATAGGCCTCTGCCGATCCCCGGACTCACGCCTCAGCGACGCACCTCCCGACTGCTGATCTCGTGGCCTTTATAGGCCTCTCGCTGACCCCGGACTCACGCCTCAGCGACGCACCTCCCGACTGCTGAACTCGCGGCCTTTATAGGCCTCTCGCCGACCCCGGACTAACGCCTCAGCGACACACCTCCTGACTGCTGAACTCGCGGCCTTTATAGGCCTCTCGCCGACCCCGGACTCACGCCTCTCCACGCACCTCCCGACTGCTGAACTCGCGGCCTTTATAGGCCTCTCCAACCCCGGACTCACGCCTCAGCGACACACCTCCCGACTGCTGAACTCGTGGCCTTTATAGGCCTCTCGCCGACCCCGGACTCACGCCTCAGCGACGCACCTCCCGACTGCTGAACTCGCGGCCTTTATAGGCCTCTCGCCGATCCCGGACTCACGCCTCAGCGACGCACCTCCCGACTGCTGAACTCGCGGCCTTTATAGGCCTCTCCAACCCCGGACTCACGCCTCAGCGACACACCTCCCGATTGCTGATCTCGTGGCCTTTATAGGCCTCTCGCCGATCCCGGACTCACGCCTCAGCGACGCCCTCCCGATTGCTGATCTCGTGGCCTTTATAGGCCTCTCGCCGATCCCGGACTCACGCCTCAACGATGCACCTCAAGGGGTATGGAGAGAAAGCAGGAAAGGGGTACTGAAGGAATGATCAGCCATGATCTTATTGAATGGCGGTGCAGGCTCAAAGGGCCAAATGGCCTACTCCTGCACCTATTTTTCTATGTTTCTATAATGGGCATGTAAATGGAAAATTAATTGCAATATAGATCAGTGTGAGATGCCACATTTTGGTCAGAGGAATAAGGAGGCCACATATTCCTTGGAAAATAAGAGTTTAAATGGAATAGAAGAGGAGATCTAAGTGTACAGATTCACAAATCATTGTCAGTAGCAATGCAGGTTAATATGGCCATAAAAAAAAGCAAACCAAGCACTGGGATTCATTTCTGGAGGAATAGAATTAAAAAGCAGAAAGGATATGTTAAACTTGGATAGAACCTTAGTTAGAGTACTTTGCACAGTTCTGGTCTCCCTGTTATAAAAAGGATATAGAGGCACTGGAAAACGTGCAAAAGGATTAACAAGTGTGGTACAAGAACTGAGACGTTATACCTATCAGAAAAGACTGAACAGGCTGGGGCTCTGTTCTCTAGAAAAGAGAAGCCTGAGGGAGTGACCTAATAGAGGTCTTTAACATTAAGACGTGATAGCTGCCAATGAACCGGAAGTATTTGTGCATGCGCAGTCTCAGTGGTTTTTTTGGTGGTTCAATTTTTTTTAAGCTGTTGGGTGAAACTGCTATGAAGTCATTTGCAGCGACTATTCATTGCTCCGTAAAGAGGCTGTCGCAGTCATGTCAGGAGTGCTTATTTTGTATAGGTTCTGTGTACTTTTTAAATGGGATGAAACTTTATAAAATGTCGTCTGGAGAAAGTTTCGAGGCTCAGTTTGTAACAAATTGAAAGTTAAATGATCCCATGTGCGAAAGGAATAGTGAATGTTTGCTGGTAAGGGTGAAGATCAATGATGAGATCAATGATGCGAACAGAGCCGCACTAGGAAAAGAAAATCTGGGCCAGCAAAACTCATCAAATGTCGATTTTAATTAAATTTTCTTCTCCTTTCCCTTCATGCTCCAAACAAATAAATTTCTGTAACCCTCTCCCCTGCAAAATTAATACTTAACCCAACTCGCGGTATTATACATTATTATTAAACTAACCCAGAGCTCCACAGATTTATGCGCAGAATGCTTCTGCACAGCTTCCGGTTTTTGGCACAGTTCGTTGGCAGCAGTCACTTCATTAAAATTATTATGGGGTTTTCTGGATAGACGTAGAGAAGATGTTTTCATTTGTGGGGGAGACCAGAACTCGGGGCCATAAAGATAAGATAGTCACTAATGAATCCAATAGGGAATTCAGGAGAAACTTCTTAGTTGAGGCGAATAACATAAATGCATTTAAGGGAATGCTAGATAAGTACATGAAGGGGAAAGGAATAGAAGGCTATGCCGATAGGGTTAGATGAGGTGACTCGTGTGGAGCAGTAGCACCAGTATAGACCAATTGGGCCGAAAGTGCTGAAAATTCTATATTTATCAATAAAGAAGGGAATACCTTTTAAAATAATAAGATCAATAAAGTAGAAAACAAATAAAATAATCTGTTGTGTCCATTTTGTGCCCTTCTAATCCTCACACTAAACAATGGACTTTAGATGTGTAGGTAAAAAAGCTCATTGAAAAGAGGAAACTTTCATGTGTTGGAGTGAACACTCAATATGTAAACACTCCTTAGTTGGCCGTACAGATAATATAGGGTTTCTTATACATGAGCCTGACAGATGAGATACTCTTTTATTTTTTTAAATATTCAAAAGTATGTAATTTTTAAAAATTAGGATTCGATCAATTTAATTAGCACTCCAACATAAAATAGTATTGGGGAGTCACAATATTTTTGTAAGTTTTGCATTCAAAAGAATAGTTCAGCACCACTCCCTCCCTAGTTTTTATCAGATATAACCATCTGAGATCAAATGATTTCTGTTTGGTGAGCATTGTATTTTGTTTCAAACAAAACTTATATTCTAGAACTTTTGACATTCAAGTGCTCAATAAAAAGACAAATGGAAAACAGTTAGACAGTTATGTCCCCTATAGCTATTCAATATGAATGGGAATTTGGTGAAGCCAATTGGCGAATGTTTCATGCTGGGGGGTATTAGTGACTGGAGCCTGAATGTCTGATTCTCCATTTAGTTGGGAATGGAGCCAATTTGGTTACGTGGTCTTTTATATGAAAGCATAAATTTATACTTGAGAGCACAAGGCACCAAAGCTAAATAGCACACCAGACAAACCCTTAGCATCAGAAGGGAAGGCATATTAGATAGATTGAGCAAGTTTAAACATAGAAACCTAGGGGCCGATTTTGATCAAGGCCTCTGCCCGCCCAAGTGCCACCGATAGCCGTCAAGGTACCGGACGGTACTTTGCGCGGGATATTCATCGCCGAGGTCCCTCGAAGGTCGGTGGGCGCCAATTGGACGAGGTATGCCGCCAATCTGAGCGGCAGAGGATGGGAGGTCTCATTCTCGACGGCAGAGGCGCTTGCTTCCCAAGTGCCGCCGAGGATGGAGTCGAGCCCACGGAGGGTCGAACATCTGAAAAATAAATCATCAGTAAAAAATAAAAAAACTATCGGAAGAACTTCAGGGGACCCCATCCAGGTAAGTTGCTGTGGAAAAAAATATATAAAATGTTCACTAACTTTTTAATCAGATTCTTGATATTTACCGTCGGAGACATACCAGCATCCTCGCAGCGGACCATCCCCGTTCTGGCGCCGTCTCCCACTTATGTCAGTATGGGAGCTCGGCGGGCGGGAGGTTAGTTGCGCCACTCGGCCGTCCGCTGACATCAGCAGGCGGTTCCCGGCGGCTCTCCCCTCCCGCTCACTCCAGGCCACCTCGAAAGTGGCACTGGGCGCATCTGCAAGAGCAGTGTCAGCGGCAGGGGGCGGTGAGTTGATGAATTTCGGCCCCACAGAAACATAGAAATCTACAGCGCAGAAGGAGGCCATTTTGGCCCATCGTGTCTGCGCCAGCCGACAAAGAGCCACACAGCCCTTGGTCAGCAGCCCTGAAGATTACATATAAACCTATGAACAATGAACAATGGCGGAAAGGTAAAGAGCATCCGGCCCAACCAGTCCGCCCCACACAACTGCGACACTCCTCGCACTGAAACATTCTACACTCCACCCCAACTGGAGCCATGTGATCTCCTGGGAAAGGCAAAAACCAGATAAAAACCCAGGCCAATTGGGGGAAAAACATCTGGGAAAATTCCATTCCGACCCATCCAGGCGATCGAAACTCATCCAGGAGATCAGACAGTATTTGATTCCCTTACCATCATATCTGCGCCAGCCAACAAGAGGTTATCCCGTCTAATCCTACTTACCAGTTCTAGGTACGTAACCCTGCAGGTTACGGCACTTTTAAGTGCCCATCCAAGCACCTTTTAAATGTGGTGAGGGTTTCTGCATCCACCCACCCTTCCAGGCAGTGAGTTCTACATCCTCACAACCCTCTGCATGAAGAAACCTTTCCTCAAATCCCCTCTGAACCGGCCACCAACCACCTTAAAACTATGCCCCCTTGTAATTGACCCCTCCACCAAGGGAAATAGCCCTTACTATCCACTATATCCAGGCCCCTCAAAATTTTGTACACCTCAATGAGGTCTCCTCTCAACCTCCTCTGTTCCAATCTGTCCTCATAGCTAAGATTCTCCATCCCAGGCAGCATCCTAGTAAATCTCCTTTGCACCCTCTCTAGTGCAATCACGTCCTTCCTATAATATGGCAACCAGAACTGCACGCAATATTCCATCTGTAGCCTAACCAGAGTATTATACAATTTAAGCATAACCTACCTGCTCTTGCATTCTATGCCTCAGCCAATAAAGGCAAGCATTCCGTATACCTTCTTAACCACCTTATCCACCTGGCCTGCTACTTTCAGGGATCTGTGGACATGCACTCCAAAGTCCCTTTGTTGATCTACACTTTAAAGTGGCCTACCGCTTAATTTGTATACCCTTTCCTTATTAGCCCTCCCAAAGTGCATAATCTCACACTTCTCTGAATTAAATTCCATTTGCCACTGCTCTGCTCACCTGACCAGTAGATTGATATCCTCCTGCAGTCCATGACTTTCCTCTTCATTATCAACTACACAGCCAATTTTAGTGTCATCTGCAAACTTCTTAATCATACTCCCTATATTCAAATCTAGATCATTGATGTATACAACAAAAATGTTTGTTAGAAATAATTATACTGAAAATCAGGGATAGTCATGGGTAAAATCAAGAAAATAATATTCCTCAAAAATCAGGTCCAAATACCTCTGAGTGAGCACTCCATTCCATTACATTACAAACCAGCACCGTCAACTCATTAAAGCAAGCAGCCAGCTCAATTACACTTTCTAAACAGTCATATTCTCTTGCAACAATGTCTGACTTCAGTCCCAACTCCTGCTGCTGCCTCCCTCTTGATGTTGTCCAGAAGTAGTATGATGGGCTAAATTATGCTTGTTAAACAAGTTACAAAGATTTTTGAATGTGTGATAAATCATGATAAATCACTAACCTCACTGCATTATAGGATAGATTTTCAGAGTTCTCACCCATGGCCGGGTAACTTGTGTGCCACAAGTGCACATTGGGAAATCTCAGGCCTGATGCCATCCAAATGGACAAAAAATTGTGGATAGTGGGCCTGCGAGAGCTCAGAAAATAGATCTTACAGTGTAGTTAAATTCATAGGCGCATTTTTCCATCAAGCCCACTCCTTCTATAGACTGTTTATAAAATTTACTATGGTGGATTCTATCCAACTTATGTAATCACCTCAGGGGAAGTTCTGAAAAATTTCTCCCTATATAAATACACAGAGTTTGGGGCTAAAATTGCCCTTTCTGATAAGGCCTCTGGCCGTCGAAAGCGGCGGCCACGGATCGGTATGGAATGGCCACCGACTCACGGCGGACTGGCCGACGTTCGTGGCATTGCCCACATGGGTTTTTACTGCGGTGTGGAGATTTATCCTGCTCCCCCCCACTTCTGCCCCCCACCTGCAGATGTATCGTTAACGATGCCATCAAAGCACGTACCACAACGGATCCGCCCCAGAAGGTAAATTCACTTCAAAAGATCTTCCGGCCACCTGTCCGTGCCAATGACAGTTTTTTCGGTCGGTACACAGTGCTAGCTCAAGACCGCCAGCGGCCTTTAAAGGTGTGTTGATGTAGCAGCATTCTTGCCACCGAGATTTTTTGGGACTTTTTAAAACATTGCCAGTTGCCTTGTTCAGAGTGGGATGGAGTTATAGTGGGCCAAGCTCTTCAATCTCGACAAGAGAGAGGATTTTTTTTTACTGTTCACAACTTTCCCAGTTGCCTTGTTCAAAGCGGGATTGAGTGATAGTGGGCTAGGTCTTCAATCTCGACAACAGAGAGCCGTCATTGTGGAGGCTCTGCTTGTGGAGGCAAACTAGATGGGGGCAGTGCTGGCAGCGGAACGCCTCCTGCACTTTGTGCACGGCAGGGAGGCATGCAGAAAAAAGCATTGCCGGCTCCAATGGCTGGAGAGGCAGCAGGCAATGTTGTGTTCATACTCTATTTATTTGTTAGAGGACAATAGACGGGCATTAGGACCCTGCGGGAGCTATACATAGTTGCTGTATATTCTGGTTCATGCTGGTTTGGGACACCATTTTGAGAGTTGCTGTAAAGGACACAGTTAAGTTATATTACTATTGTTTCAGTTAGTCTGTTTATTTACGTACACAACATAATTTGGCAATGAGGATGAATCAAATTAACCTCCCTAACCCCCGCCTTTCCTCTCCACACATGGGGACCCTCCAATTCCGTGGCCGAGATAGATAAAAAGCTTTTGTACATACATCACGGCGAGTGGGTTAGACAGCGACAATGTAACACCAGCTCGTCGCCATGCAATACTTATCCACTGCCTCGGAGCTGAAGGCCAACGCATCTTTGGTCAAATCGAAGTCACGGAGTCCTCTGACAAAGCTGTAAGTGCCCTGGAGAAATATTTTGGCCCGTGATGGAGAGATAGAATTTCGTCAAAGGGGGCAAGGGAACGGTGAACCAATCAAACAAATTTCATTAACTTGGAGCACTCACAGAGGAAATGATCAGGGATCAAATTATCAAGAAAACAACAATCCCCCGCATTCGGGAATGCTTGCTAATGGAGGTTGACAAATTGACACTGGACAAAGCAACTAATTTGGCCATCCAAATCGAATCAGAGCTTTCTAATTCGAAAGCGATCCGATCCCATGCTCCCCCTGTGCAGCAGACTACAGCTACAGCCCACGTGCAAGGCGTTCATCCAAAGCGGAAGTCACAGCAGAGACCCAGGGCTAGTAATAATCCACCCACTACGGATCATGGGCCTAACTTCCACTGTTTTAACTGTGGGGACAAATCACATTCAGCAAAGAGTCCTAACTGCCCTGCACGTGGGAAGAAATGCTCTGCATGTGGTAAAATTAACCATTTTGCTAGAGTCTGTCGCTCATCGCAGCATATTCGACATGTGGACAACCCCGATAGTGATGAACCCAGTATGGTTTACACCGTTAGTGACATTTCGCACATCGGTTCGGGAAAATTCAAGAACTGTGAGGTAAACATTGACGGTATGCCCTGCTGCCTCCTCATTGACCTTGGAGCCAAAGTCTCCGCACTGTCAACTGCAGCTTGCAAATTACACTCTACGTGCGTACTCCAACTCCAAAATTGAGGTACTTGGGGTCATATCTGTCCCAATATACTACAAGGACATAACATTGGAGAACTTTTCCTTTCATGTCGCGAAGGGGTGAAGCCTCATGGGTGTTGGCCTATTTGGCAAGCTTGGGTTCAAAGTTTATGACCCAACCGGGACACCTGTGTACACGGTGGACTTTGACAAGCAGCATCCCTCAATCTTCACAGGGTTTGGAGTGACAACAGAATTCTGCCATCATCCCTGCGTTGACCCTTCCGTCAAACCAGTTATGCAGCGACTTAGCCTCCTCCCACTCGCGGTTCGCGACCAAGTATCCGCAGAATTAACGCGACTCGAATCTCAGGGAATCATTGAGAGCATCGACTCCTCACCCGGGATCTCAAATTTAATCATTGCTTGGCGTAAAAATGGGGAGATCCGCCTATGCATCGACCTGAAAGAGGTCAACAAGGCCATCATCTCTGACAAGTACCCTCTTTCTATCATCGACGAACTGTCTTCAGAATTTCACGGCTTAATAGTTTTTACGAAACTCGACATGCGCCGCCTGCAAATATCCCTAGTGGAGGACAGCAAACCGCTCACGGCGTTCACGATGCATGATGGTCTGTATCAGTATCGACGCATGCCCTACGGACTATCTTCTGCACCAAGTGTATTTCAGAAGATTGTCAGTACTATGCTAGCAGGCAATCTGCTTAACAATATCGCCGTCCATGGGCGGACAATGGAAGAACATGACCAGCGACTTCACGCAGTTATGGCTAGACTTGCTACTCATAACATTACACTTAATGCCGATAAGTGTACATTCGCTGCTGGAGAAATAAAATTTCTAGGCTACAGAATCACAGCACATGGTGTCAAGGCGATGCTTGACAACATTGATGTGATCCAGCGAATGCAGGAGGCTACCAACATCACAGAACTTTCATCATTCTTTGGCACTTGCAACTTCTATCTGAAGTTGGTCCCGCACTACGTGCACATCGCCGAACCACTTCGCCAGTTGCTGCGCAAGGCCGTCCCTTGGGAATGGACAGATTCCCAGACTCAGGCATTCACCACACTGAAGGAGAAAATCCCATCCCCTCCTATCCTCGTGCACTTTGATCCAAATTCCACTGCGTACGTCAACACGGATACATCAGGCACCACCATTGGTGCTGTGCTCTCTCAATGGA
Organism: Pristiophorus japonicus; assembly: GCF_044704955.1. Classification (NCBI taxonomy): domain Eukaryota; kingdom Metazoa; phylum Chordata; class Chondrichthyes; family Pristiophoridae; genus Pristiophorus; species Pristiophorus japonicus. The sequence continues at coordinate 292,173,865 of NC_091978.1, forward strand.
TTGACGGCCTGGAACACCCTGAAACCTTTGCCTCTTGCACGCTCTCATCTGCAGAACGTAAATACTCTACAGGGGAACACGAAGCACTCGCTTGCATCTATGCCATGTGAACGCTGGCACATCTACCTCTATGGCAGGAAATTTACCCTCCGTATGGATCACCAAGCGCTAACTATGCTATTCGCTACAACTGGATCTGGGCACTATGAATCAGCCAATGGCCAGATCGCCTTCATCAGTATAACTTTGATGTACAGTACATCACTGGCAGTCGCAACCACGTAGCTGACAAGCTCAGCCGCTCGACACCTGCTTCGGACTCTGGTGCTGACTTGTTCACAGATGACGACACATATGTCACGCTGATCATCACTCAGACCATCAGAAACCTTGTCTCCTGTGATAAACTCAAAATCAAGTCACAGCTTGATGCTACGCTCCAGCATGTGTGTCACTTCCTTCAGATTGAGTGGCCTAAGCAAATTCCGGAAGAGCTGAAAACCTTCCACAGACTTCGCAATGAATTTTCCGTTTGGAAAATTGGCTGCCTAGCTCATGGTAATAGAGCAGTCATTTCCAAGTTGCTTCAACAGCGCGTTTCTCTCATTGGCACACGATGGACACCATGGTATTGTCTGCATGAAGCAGAGATGTTGCGATTCAGTATGGTGGCCTGGGATTGACACTCGCATCGAGGAGTTCGTCTCACACTGCGAAGCATACAGTCTTTGCAAAAAGGCCGCAAACATCTGACCAGCGCCAATGAAGCCCATTCCATGGCCACAAAAACCATGACAACAACTTCAGTTGGATATCTTTGGTCCAGTTGAAGCAGCTCCATAGCACCAGCATTTCCTTGTTGTAGTACATGACCTGCATTCCAAATGGCCAGAAATTGCTACAACAAGTTCAGTGACCTCATCAACGATCGTCACTATTCTGCAGCATATGTTCACGAAGTGGGGCCTCCGAGAGGTCATAATCACTGACAATGGACCACAGTTTGTGTCCGACCAGTTCGCGTATTTCCTCACTTGTCATGCTATTGAGCATCGCCTTACTGCTCAGTACAATCCTCAAAGCAACGGAGGTGTTCAGCGATTTAACTGCATCATCAAAGAGGGTTTGAAAGCCAACCTCGCAGCAGGTCAAACATTCGACGAAACGGTTCAAACCATACTCCGCACATACCGTTCGACAAAGCACTCGCTAATGGGGAAGACACCCGCTGAGCTCATGATTGGGTGGAATCTTCGCTGGCTACTGGACATTCTCAAACCCCCAGCCAAACCTAGCGTGAAGATAACCACACTCACATCCCAGATTTTGGAACGCCAACGAAAAGCTGACACAAAGCGACGTGTTCAAAAGCCCCAACTGAAGAATGGAGATTGGGTCAGAGTTAAGCGCCCAAATGGCAGTCATAAGCTCGCATCTTCACTTTCCCCTCCAAAACAGATCGGGCAAAAGTTCAGCCCTCACACCTACGAGCTCAATGATGGAACTCAATAGAATGCTCATCGACTGATCCCAACTCACAGGCCAACAGACCAGCAGGATGGAATAGAGGTACCGTTATGTTTTCCAACCAAAAACCTCGATCAAACACCGCAAGCTCCACGCCAGTCTCAGCGTATCAGAACACGGCCTGGCTACTTCAAGGACTTTGTCTGTTCATAGACTGTGTTTTCAGAAGCAGGGAAATATGTTGTGTTCATACTCTATTTGTTTCTTGCAGAACACTAGACGGGCATTAGGACCCTGCGGGAACTATTCACAGTTGCTGTAAACATTCTGTTTCATGCTGGTTTGGGACACCATTTTGAGAGTTGCTATAAAGGACACAGCTCAGTTACATTATTACTGTTTCAATTAGTCTGTTTATTTACGTACACAACAGGCAAGGGATGCAGCACACATGGCTGGCGAACATACGGAAGGCCATGGAGCTGAACCCAGAGCGGTGGCCCAGGAAGGACCTCAGAAAGGGCCTGCCGTCAGGAGGAAGGCCAGGTATGCTGACCCCCCCACATCAGATATTGGGCGAAATGGAGAGAAGGCAGGATGCACAGGAGGCAGATGCTTGCCAGCAGCAGGTTGCAGAGGGTGAGGAGCGGCAAGAGCATGAGGAAGAAGGCAATGAGGCAGCTGCCAGAGAAAGACACGAACATAGATGTGGGGGGAGAAGGCCCTATCGTTTAAGGGTTTACAGACAGCAGTTCTCCTACATGGACCTGAAGGATGACCAATGTCTCTGCAGAGTTCGATTCTGGAAGGACATTATCATGGAGCTGTGCAATCTCCCGCAGCCAGACTCTAGCCTCAAGGTTGAGGACAGCATTGACTGTTGCATCCAAGGTGACCATAGCACTCAATTACTATGTGACTGGATCTTTCCAAGCTGCTGTAGCAGACATCGCTAACATTTCGCAGTTCGCCGTGCATAGCTCCATCCATCAAGTGACAGATGCTCTCTACAAGAGAAGAAGTGACTACATATCTATTATGCTCATATAATAAAGGATGAAACTGAGTACTGTGTGCAATAAGTAAGTGTGACCTTAGCTCCTTTAATTGAACTCCAGAGTGTTGGTGCAGCGTGGGAGGCCTGCTTATATACCGTGCTCCCAAGGGATGCTGGGATCCCTTGGGACTCCAACAGGTAGGCCCTCTGGTGGTGGAGGTGATACAGGTTGCCAAGGGTTACATACATAACATCACTCCCTCCCAAAGTCAATAGTACACTTATTTACAGGATGAGACGATCTGGGGCTTTTCGCTCCCTTGTCGATCGTCTCGGTACAAATGCAGGTGTGGGTGAGTTGGTTGGTTCTTCACTGGACTGCTGGGCAGCTAGCCTTGTCTGGCTGCTGGGGATGGTGAGTTCGGCTTCGTGGTCAACCGTGATGTCGGTTGCCACTTGTGTGTGTGTTGGAGGGTCGAAGTTGGTGGTGTCCTCTTCGTAGCTGTTAGTGAACCGCAATTTGGTTTGGTCCAAATGCTTTCTGCACGTTGGTCCATTGGCCAACTTAACCTGAAACATCCTACTTCCTTCTTTGGCTATGACCGTGCCAGCAAGCCATTTGGGACCATGTCCATAAATGAGTACAAACACAGGGTCATTGACCTCAATATCGTGTGACAAGTTTACGCGATCATGGTACATGCTTTGTTGATGCCGCCTGCTCTCAACGTGATCATGGAGATCAGGGCGGACAAGAAAGAGCTTTGTTTTGAGGGTTCTTTTCATGAGCAGCTCGGCTGGGGGAACCCCAGTGAGCGAGTGGGGTCTGGTGCGGTAGCTGAGCAGGACTCGGGACAGTCGAGTCTGCAGGGAGCCTTCCGAAACATGTTTCAAACTTTGCTTGATGGTTTGAACTGCCCATTCTGCCTGGCCATTGGATGCGGGCTTTAACGGGGCAGATGTGACGTGCTTGATCCCATTGCGGGTCATGAATTCCTTGAATCCAGCACTGGTGAAACGTGGCCCATTGTCGCTAACAAGGACATCAGGCAGGCCGTGTGTGGCAAACATGGCTCATAGGCTTTCGATGGTGGCGGTGGACGTGCTTACAAACATTATTACACATTCAATCCATTTTGAATAAGCATCCACAACAACCAAGAACATTTTGCCCAGAAATGGGCCCGCAAAGTCAACGTGGATCCTAGCCCATGGTTTGGAGGGCCACGACCACAAACTTAGTAGTGCCTCTCTGGGTGCATTGCTCAGTTGAGAGCGAGTGTTGCACTGGCGCACGCATGACTCTAAATCTGACTCTAAATCTACACATAGGATCTGGCTATGGATTTCATCATTCTATGCTTGGGTAGGTGCTGTGTAAGTCGCATATGAACGTTTCTCTGCCTTTCTTGGGCAAGACCACACAATTACCCCACAAAAACAGTCCGCCTGTAATGACATTTCCCAAGGAGGACACAGTTTTTTTATCAGGGACAGTAAAGGATCCTGGCTGGTCCAGGTCCTGATCTGGCGGGCCGTAACGGGTGACTTTTTGTTTTCGAATGCATCCATCACCAAGAGCAAGTCTGCAGGCTGTGCCATTTCCACCCCGGTGGTGGGCAATGGTAGCCGACTGAGAGCATCAGCGCAGTTCTCTGTGCCCGGTCTGTGGCGGATTACATAGTTGTATGCCAACAGCGTGAGTGCCCATCTTTGGATGTAGGGCAGAGGCATTGCTGTTAATCCCTTTGCTCTCTGAGAATCGTGATATGAGCGACTTATGGTCAGTTTCTAACTCAAACGTGAGACCAAACAGATACTGGTGCATTTTTTTCACCCCGTAAACGCACGCCAGATGTTCTTTTTCCACCATGCTGTAGGCCCTTTCGGCCTTGGACAGACTCCTGGATGCATAGGCGATTGGTTGCAAAATTCCCGATTTGTTAGCCTGTTGTAACACACACCCGACCCCGTATGACGAAGCATCGCAAGCTAGCATTAATCGTTTACATGGGTTATACAGAACAAGCAGTTTGTTTGAACATAAGATTTCTCAAAGGCAGCCTCTTGTGAATTCCCCCATACCCAGTCATCTCCCTTGCACAGTAGCACATCTAGGGGTTCTAGCAAGGTGCTTAACCCGGGTAGGAGATTACCGAAATAGTTGAAGAGTCCCAGGAACGACCGCAGCTCCGTCATGTTCTGTGGTCTCGGCACATTCTTGATGGCCTCCATCTTGGCGCTGGTGGGTTTGATGTCGTCTGCCGCGATTCTTCTTCCTAAGAACTCGACTTCTGGCGCCAGGAAAACACACCGAGCGTTTCAACCTGAGTCCCACGCGATCTAGCCGACTTACAACCTCTTCCAGATTCTTCAAGTGTTCAGTGGTGTCCCGACCTGTGACCAGTATGTCGTCCTGGAAAACCACGGTGCACGGAACCGACTTTAGCAGGCTCCCCAAGTTCCATTGGAAAATTGCCGCGGCCAAACGAATCCCAAACGGGCATCTGTTATAGATGAACAGACCTTTGTGCGTGTTGATGCAGGTGAGGCCTTTCGAAGATTCCTCCAGCTCCTGCGTCATGTAGGCCGAGATCAGGTCCAACTTGGTGAATGTCTTTCCTCCAGCCAGGGTCGCAAATAGGTCGTCTGCCTTGGGTAGCGGATACTGGTCTTGTAGTGAAAAACGGCTAATCGTTACTTTATAGTCCCCGCAGATTCTGACCGTGCCGTCACCTTTGAGTAGTGGGACAATCGGACTGGTCCACTTGTTGAATTTCATCAGCGCTGTAGTGTATGTAGGCACCTTTAGTAATGACTCCACGAGGCAGGGTATGGTACTTAAACTGTGCAGACCTGTAGTCCTTTATTAGCAGCTCCTGAGTGCCGACAACAAGCTGTGTGTTCCTTTTTATACTGGGTTACCTGCCATGTGCAGGCAATGGCTGGGTCTCCAGCAACAGCACCCTCTAGTGTACTGGTAAGGTGTGTACAGTACAAGGGTACATTCAATGTTGCATGACAGTGTTACAGACATCACACAGTGAACAAACGTGCATACACAACAATACTCCCCCCTGAGCATTTTTCATATCCTAGTTGTCATGACCAGGGGAGGTGATCAGTGGTGGGCTATGGGAGGTTGTGGTGAGGGTTGTGTGGTTGCCAGATGTGACCCCTGTGCTTGAGGCTGGCCTTGTACATTTCCCCTCCCTCACACACAAACCAAGTGGGTGTCACTGTTGTGGGATCCCTCGGGGAGGTAACCACGGCAGCAGTGGGTGATGTGTATACACTGTGATGTGGGTAGTTGTGGGGTGGTGGGCAGGGCCACAAGACTGGGTGGGCTCCTTGTCCACCAATAGGGATGAGGGTCAGGTCATCCCAGGGTTTGCCAAGGAAGCTGGAGGGTATTGGCCTCATGTTTCTGGTGTTGGCCCTGGTGGCCAGGGGCTGTAGGGCTGGTCTGGTGCCGGTTGTCATTGGTGGTGGCTGGGCTGCCCATTGACCACTGTCCCTGTAGTGAGTCTGCTCCCCCTGCATGTGTGTGTGTCCTGCAAGGGGCATCACATTCATTCCAGAGGTGCAGGCTACATGGTCAAGTAGCCTGCTGGACCTGGGGGTCTCCCACAGGGGGATTCCATTGGCATTAGCATGGTCCCTGTAGGACCCAATGTCCTTTGGTAGTGTCCTACCAGTATACATGACACCTTGGCTCTGATCACACATAGTCGAGCCTGCATTATACATTTTAGCACTTGCATCACTTTTGGGTGTCCTGGTTTCAACAGACATGGTTACATTAGGCATTTCACAATCTCTATCATTATTGTTAAGCATAATAAACTTGTTCTTAACCTTACTGACACCTGCATTCATCTCATTAGTCACATTAATTAAACCAGCATCACAATCCATGGTTACATTGCATATATTTTCATACTTGCACCCTTTAATTGCATCTTTAGCTTTAAAGTCCGTGTACTCAAATAGTTGGAACTTCCCCTTTAAATTTTTTTGGTTACCGGTCTCCTTTAAGGGAGCTTTCAAATCCGAGTGGCCACTCGATGTCACATGATGCTCCTCCATGTTGACTTGCATTTTGAATGCAGGTCTGCTGCTTAGTGTGCTGCAGCCATTTTGTGGTGCTCTTTTCTTCCATGTTCTTGTGGTGCTGCAGCCATTTTTGGTCTTGTTGTAGGCAGGCTGTGGTGCTCTTTTCTTCCACATGCTTGTGGTGCTGCAGTCATTCTGTGGTCTTGCTGCAGGCAGGCTGTGGTACTCTTTTCTTCCACAACACCACTTCGACTGATGTGGACCTGGTTCATCCAATTCCTGCCCAGCAGCGTGGGACGGTCGCCGGCCACAATCCACAGGGGGAGTTTGTGCAACACGCCGCCCTGGGAGACCTGGACATCTACACTGCCAATGATTTGGATTTTACGTTTGGCATAGGTGAGCAGCTTTGCCTGGACAGGAGACAGTTTTGGTCAAGTGGCAGGATTCCTCCAAATTGTTTCAAAGGTCTTTTGGCTCATCACAGACTGGCTCGCCCCGTGTTGATCTCCATGGAGACTGGGACCCCGTCGATTTCCACTTCCATCATCCACGGAGAACTTCCGGTGGAGCAGATAAAGATTCCATACTCTTCTCCCAGGGTAAGAGCAGCTTCATCTTCATCTGTGTCGGAGCCCCGGTGATTAGCAAACTCATCAGAGACACAGTGAGTACAGCCTTTTCTGAAGGTGCCCTTTTTCTTTGCAGCCTTTGCATGCATAGTCTTTGTAGTGGCACTGGTGGGCCCTGTGGTTTCCTCCACAGCGCCAGCACGGGGCCATCTGGTTTGCCCCATGTGGCGGACTCAGGGTTGCGGGACTCGGGGCAGCATTTCTGCCTTTAGAAGTGTCCATATGGTGCACTGCGCTCACCGGTTTAGAGTCCTGGGTCAGTATTCGCCTGGAGTCGCCGGCCGAAACCATGTAGGCCTGGCTCACTTGAATTGCTTTCTGCAGGGTGACCGTGATGTCAACCGAGAGCAATTTGTGTAGGAGGCTTTCGTGGCCGATTCCGATGACAACTATGTCCCTTAGTGCTTCATTAAGGTGGCTGCCAAACTCACACGGTGCAGCTAGTCTTCTTAAGTGTGCAGCATACTTGGCAATTTCTTGATCCTCAGGTCGCCGGTAAGTGTAGAACCGGTGCCTGGCTGTGAGGATGCTTTCTTTCGGTTTTAGTTGTTCCTGTATAATTGTTACAAGTTCCTCATAGCTCTTGGTGGTTGTCTTCTCCGGGGCTAGTAAATCCCTGATGAGACCGTAGATGGTGGGCCCATAACTGCTAAGCAGGATGACCCTGCGTTTGATCGGTAGTGTGGCCGGTGTGTCCCTGTCCAGGTCGTTGGCTAGAAAGAAGTGTTTCAATCTTTCCACAAAAGCATCCCAATCTTCCCCCTCTGTAAAATGCTGAAAGTTGCTGAGGTTAGACATGTTGAGCGTGTAGCTCGTGATCCCGTATTCCTGTCGCCAGTTGTAGTGTATGTAGGCGCCTTTAGTAATGACTCTACGAGGCAGGGTATGGTACTTAAACTGTGCAGACCTACAGTCCTTTATTAGCAGCTCCTGAGTGCCAACAACAAGCTGTGTGTTCCTTTTTATACTGGGTTACCTGCCGTGTGCAGGCAACCCCTGGGTCTCCAGCAACAGCACCCTCTAGTGTGTACAGTACAAGGGTACATTCAATGTTGCATGACAGTGTTACAGACATCACACAGTGAACAGGCATGCCTACACAACAGGCGCGATGATGGCTTCTCGCTGCAGCCTGTCCAGCTCAATTTCCACTTTCTCTTGCATCATATACGGTACCGCCCGTGCCTTGTGGTGGATGGGTCGTGTACCGGGAACCAAGTGGATCTGCACCTTTGCCCCCGAGAAACTTCCAATGCCTGGCTCGAACAACGATGGGGATGTGCCCAAGTTCTGAGCAGATGAGGCGTCGTCAACAGACGAAAGCGCTCGGATGTCATCTCAGTTCCAGCGGATTTTTCTCAGCCAGCTTCTGCCGAACAGTGTGGGGCCATCTCCTGGTACAATCCATAGTGGGAGTTCGTAAACTGCTCCATCGTAGGAGTCTTTTACTGCTGCGCTGCCAATTACAGGGATTGGCTCTTTGGTGTAAGTTCTCAGCTTGGTGTGAATGGGGCTAAGCTTGGGCCTGTGTGCCTTGTTGCTCCACAGCCTGTCAAAGGCCTTTTTGCTCATGATAGAATGACTCGCACCCATGTCCAATTCCATGGATACTGGAATTCCGTTCAGTTCAACTTTTAACATGATCGGTGGACATTTTGTGGTGAAGGTGTGTACCCCGTACACTTCTGCCTGCTTGGTTCAAGTCTCTAGTTCAGCCTGATCCACTATGGATTGATCTTCCTCTGCAATGTGGTGGTTTGCAGGGTTTGCAATTCGTCTGCACATTCGCTGAAGGTGTCCTATTGTTCCACAGCCTTTGCACGCATAGTATTTGAAGCGGCATTGATGGGCCCAATGATCACCTCTACAACACCAACAAGGTGTTAACTGCCTCGCATTAACGTTTGATGGCGGACTCTGGGTCATTTGAGTCGTGCAACAGCCAGCGTGTACATTCTGCCATGTACATTCCTGCTTGAAAATTACATTACTTTGTGTACAGTACTTGCCGAAACCTCTTTATGCTGCAAAATTTGTTTGGTGTTATCGCTGGTGGACATAAATGCCTGGGCTATCGTTATGGCTTTGCTCAGGTTCGGTGTTTCAACAGTCAATAGTTTGCGAAGGATAACCTCATGGCCAATGCCAAGCACAAAAATGTCTTTTCGCATTTGTTCAAGGAATCCATTGAATTCGCAATGTCCTGCAATGCGCCTTGGTTCGGCGATGTAGCTCGCCACTTCCTGATCCTCCGACCGTTGAGACGTGTAGAATCGATACCTCGCCATCAAAACGCTTTCCTTCGGATTTAGGTGCTCCCGGACCAGCGTACACCGGAGCTAGAAGATTCTTCATGAGGCCATAGATTGTTGCCCCACAGACGGTAAGGAGGATCGCCCTTCGTTTGGCAATGTTCTCATCCCCTTCCAGCTCATTGGCCACGAAGTATTGGTCAAGTCTCTCCACGAAGGCCTCCCAATCGTCCCCTTCTGAGAATTTCTCCAGGATACCAACAGTTCTTTGCATTTCTGCGTGGTTGTTCGTTACCTCGTCGCCAATTATTATGCTCATAATAAAGGATGAAACTGAGTACTGTACGCAATGAGTAAGTGTGATTTTAGCTCCTTTAAATGAACTCCAGAGTGTTGGTACAGCATGGGAGGCCTGCTTATATACCGTGCTCCCAAGGTATTCTGGGATCCCTTGGGACTCCAACAGGTAGGCCCTTTGGTGGTGGAGGTGATACAGGTTGCCAAGGGTTACATACATAACAATATCCTTCCAGATGAGCAGGGAAAAGCAATTGGAGCAGCAGACCGGAATTGCGAAGATTGCGGGCTTCCCCAGAGATCAGGGCGCCATCGACTTTACTCACGCTGCATTGAGGGCACCACAGAGCAATCCCAAGTTCTTCAGAAACCACAAGGGATTCCACTCCCTCAATATTCAGTTGGTGTGCAACCACCACCACATCATCCTGGCTGTTGATGCGGTATCCTGGCAGCAGCCATGATGCTTTCATCCTGCGACAGAACGGTGTGCCAGGCGTCTTTGCTGGGTCAAACCAAGATTCCCGCTGGCTCCTTGGAGACAAGAGCCACCCACTCTGTATTTGGCTGCTGACTCCCCTTCACAACCCCAGGACTGCTGCACAGCACGCGTACAGTGACTCTCATTCAGCCACCAGGTTCCGTTGCCTGGATCGCTTTGGTAGAGTGTTGAGGTACTCGCCTGAACGGGTTTCCCTATTCGTGGTCATCTGCTACATGCTTCACAACCTGGCAATCATGAGGGCACAACCATTGGAGGACAAGGCAGCAGTACCACCTGAGGAGGAGGACCAAGAGGAGGAAGCGCAGGAGCATGAGGCACAGGAGGAGGAGGCGCCGGAGGAGGACCATGATGCGGGTCGCGGGCCATGCAGGAGGCGATGTCGCCATCCAAACCCTGCAAGGGAAGTGCAGAACCATCTCATTGCTGCTCGTTTCCGATGAGTTCATGCCGATGTCACCTTTCATCTTTGCATCTCTCTATGGCCCCTTCACTCATCATTGCCCACAGTGATATGAGAGACCTACACAGATATTGAAACACAAAATAAAGATTTATTACTCAAGAAAGAAAGGTGCAAAAAAACATACACAATCATTTATCACCCTTGTGCATTTCCTTACAACCCCTCTTACGCATACCTATTCTTGAACTATACCGCAGTATCTCCCTTGTGGCTGCATCATAAGTCTGGGAAGGCTGCTGTGTTTCAGGTGTAGAAGCTACAGATGTCCTTCTCGAATGCTCTCGACCAGCAGTGACCCTGGAAGGGCTGGTTGCAGACTGGGCCACATCCTCCTCGGTGCGTTCAGTTGGTATTGGCTGGGGCGATTCCATGCTTGGCAGCCATGGCGAAGTGAGAAGTCCCGGCTCAGGACTGCTGTGCTCCTGTGAGAGCACATCAGGATCCTGGTCCGAGGAGCCTGCACCACTCCCCCGGGGCAGTACCTCACCATCCCTACCAATCTGCTGGAGCACAGGTCGGTGGGGTGGCGCAACACCATAAGGTCCCCGTGGACCGCGGTGGACCCAGCCGTGATGGCAACAGTCAGATCTCCCGTGACATCCAGCTGAGACTGCATGAGAGTACACACAGTCGCAATGCCACCAGAGACGACAGCAGTAAGACGCTCTGTGGCATGTTGCCCAGAGTGCATGAGAGCATTCTGAGCTTCCAGGGCAGTGGCCATCCTCTCCAGAGCAGCACTCAGACGTTTATTCCCTTGTACCTGTGCTGTAATGGCAGCTGCCACATCGCCCACGACACACGGCATCACAGCTGGATCCGCACAGTCACTCTGGGACTCCACCATCATCTGCACACTGGCAATGATGGGCTCCATGGTGTGCACAGAGCTGCCCACAATGCGGCAGGCAGACTCCTCCACGCTCCTGACCACATACGACAGGTTCTTAGGCATCCTTGCCATTGCCCCCAACATCTTGGAATGCATAGCCTCCACATTCCTTTCATAAGCCCCAACATCAATGGGCTCGTCTGAGTCCTCTGCAGCAGAACTCGCATGCGGACCCGATCCCTAGAGATGGCACCCGAGGTTACCTTTGTCCTTGACCATGCTGCAGCCCACTAGGCCCCGGTGCATCACCCAGTGCAGACCCCTCTGCTAAATCTAACATTCCCGACCGCATACTCCCAGTATCTGAGTTGGCGCATGCGAGTGTAGGAAGCAGTGACACGGTGCTGGCAGCAGTGTCCCCTCTTCCTCAGCCTCATCGGACATGCCAGCAACAGATGGAATGGGCTCTAGGGTGTTGTCCTGGCTTTGGAGAATAAAAGCAGAGAAGTCCTGTACAACTGTACAGAGTATTGGTGAGGCCACACGTAGAGTACTGCGTAAAAGTTTGGGTCCCCTTATTTAAAGATTGTTACACTTGCATTGGAGGCAGTTCAGAGAAGGTTCACTAGGTTGATTCCTGAGATGAAGGGGTTGACATGAAGAAAGGTTCAGCAGGTTGGGCCTCTAGTCATTGGAGTTTAGAAGAATGAGAGGTGATCTTATTGAAACTATTAGAGATTGAGGGGGCTCGACAAGGCAGATGCAGAGAGGATGTTTCCACTCGTGGGGGTATCTAGAACTAGGGGGCATAACTTCAGAATAAGGGGTTGCCCATTTAAAACTGAGATGAGGAAGAATTTCTTCACTCAGAGGGTTATAAATCTGTGGAATTATCTGCCCCAGAGAGTTGTGGAGGCTGGGTCATTGAATATATTTAAGGCAGAGGTAGACAGATTTTTGAGTGATAAGGGAATAACGGGTTATGGGGAGCAGGCAGGGAAGTGGAGCTGAGTCCAGGATCAGATCAGAATGGTGGAACAGTCTTGAGAAGCCAAATGGCCTACACCTGCTCCTATTTCTTATGTTCTTATGGATCCCAGTGGCCTCAAGGGTCTCTCCCTGGCTTTGGCTCCCAGTGGCCTCAAGGATTTCGTCCTTGCTTTCACTCACACTCGGGGTCTCATCTGCAATCATAAATGGCAGAAGGGATCCCGTGAAGGAGGTGGGGCATTGCAGCATGCTGCCTGCAACTTGCACCCAATCATAAGCAAACATGTGGTAGGCACTTGGACTTTCAGGGAGAGATGGCATTAAAGGAATGCTTTCATTTACCGATGTTGCCCCCAGCGGGATCCACATGACCGGCGGCCACAGGGAAGGCAACATGTGGGCCCACTAGCCGCTGCACCCTTTCTTCAAGAGGAGTGAGTTGCTGGATATCTGGCTTGCCCCCACCAGTCCTCTGTTGCTCTAAACGGTTGTGAGATACCTTCGCCTGTAAAGCAAAGAAGGCTTGCTGAGTAGCAGTGTCACAAGGCCTCGGCAATAAGTGCAAGTGTGGGTCCACTACATGCAGGTGTAACTCTGACATGAAAGGGAGCCCCCATTGCGCGAACACGGGAAGATACAGGCCTCAACAAACTGGAAAGGGTGCAGAGGAGATTTGCAAGAATGTTGCCTGGACTGGAGAATTTTGGCGATGAGGAAAGATTGGAGATGCTGGGTCTGTTTTCTTTGGAACAGAGGAGGCTGAGGGGAGACCTTATTGAGGTGTATAAAATTATGAGGGGTCTGGATAGAGTGGATAGGAAGGACCTGTTTTCCTTGGCAGAGGGGTCAACAACCAGGGGATATAGATTTAAAGTAATAGGGGGGAGGTATAGAGCGGAAATGTCCTTACCCAGACAGTGGTGGGGTCTGGAACTCACTGCCTGAAAGGGTGGTGGAGGCAGAAACCCTTACCACATTTAAAAAATACTTGGATGTGCACTTGAAGTGCCGTAACCTACAGGGCTACGGACCAAGAGCTGGAAAGTGGGATTAGGCTGGATAGCTCTTGGTTGGCTGAAATGGCCTCCTTCCCTGCTGTAAATTTCTATGATTCTATGATTCTATGAAATGGAGCTTCAGTGACTATATAGTGAAGGTGGGAGATAAGAGAAAGTGAAGGAGAGGCTCGCAGATGGAAGGTGAGCAGTTGGGGGAACATGTACTCACTTTCATCAGTCGAATGATGTCATTCAGCCTTTTACGTCATTGGGTGGCAGTGCGGTCATGAATGGAGGTCTCCGACATCTCCACAGCGATCTCTCTCCAGGCATTAACAAACACAGCACGAGTCGGTTTGCCTGTGTCGGGGTAAAGAACACGCCTCCTTCCCTCCACACCTTCGATCACGGTCTCGAGTTCCACATCAGAGAATCTGCTGGCCCTCCTTGCACCCCCGAGATTCGCCATACCTTCGCAAGAAACTGATTCAGTGCTCAGGGCCTGGCTACAAACCCTGCCCTTTAAGAAGTCCAGGGGGCAGCTGGCTCGTTAGCAGCAAATCGGCACCAGCTGCATTTCGTGGCCCAATCGGTCACTCCACACCCACACCGCGGCAAACAGCCCATTACCGCCAATACCGCTCCACTCCTTTTTTCCATCAAAAATGCTGAATTTCCCTCTAAAGGTTGCTGCATCCAATGAATGATAAAAAGCAGTAGGTGCGCCTCGTTTCAGACAGTGGGAAATTTCGGCCCCCAGGACTTTGACTTTGTGAGATAGTGTAGCACGGGTTATAGCGAGTTGGCAGCCCATTTCACATCTCTCCCATCATTGATATCAATGAAAATAAAAATTGGGAGAGATATAAACCGGGCTGTCGATTCGCTATCACCGGTTGTATACTATCGCACAAAAAGTCAACATCTACCCCACACAGTAATAATGTATTTTTTCTCAGTAAAGTGTTTTGTCCTCCGATTCCTATTCTGTCCCTGCTTTAATATTATAATATTGTAAAACACTTCTAACACCAAATATGCAAATTCTCATGCTAAAAGCCCACAATTGTTTAAATACTTTGTTTGAGAGCACGATCAATAGAGTAATGCATTCTTTGAATTTGGATAACAGCATAAAGCTTTACAAATTCTTTCCTGCAGGTTGTTATCTGAACCCTTCAAATGTTCTATGCTATATTGCCATTTATCCTCCATGTATTGCACTGCTATCTTTTTTGTTGCTTCTAATGTTGCCCATACAAACTGTCAAACTGTCCATTCTGCTGAAATATTGCCAGTAAGCAGAGCATTTATAAGAGACTACATCAGGTGACCATGATGTTATATTACTTATGTAGATACAAGTGCTGCAGTGCTGCACCTGTTAATTTTTATTAAGTTTCTATTAAACTTAAAAATGAGTAATTGGCATCTGTGCTTTCTTTTTCAGAATATTTTTAGTGAAGCAGCTCCATAGAATTCCAGGACACTACAATACACCAAAAAATACAACCGCTTCACCTATGAAAGGCAGGTAAAGGACACATAAATCTGTTGTGAGAATAGACTAATGGTTCGATGGATGTGTTGACTAGCAAAAGAAAAATCACAGCAACTTCTGTATTTACTTAAGAAGCTATTACAGTATCTTAGTCTAATATGCCTTGAGTCATTATATTAGAGCTTGTTGTGTACATGAAGTGTAGGGCCTAGAAACGAAGAGGGTTGTAAATCTGTGGAATTCTCTACCCCAGAGAGCTGTGGAGGCTGGGTCATTGAATATATTTAAGGTGGAGATAGACAGATTTTTCAGCAATAAGAGAATAAAGGGCTATGGGGAGCAGGCATGGAAGTGCAGCTGAGTCCATGATCAGATCAGCCATGATCTTATTAAATGGCGGAGCAGGCTCAAGGGGCCAGGTGCCCTACTCCTGCTCCTATTTCTTATGTTCTTAAATTGGATGACACCGCACACTAAATGAGCACCCAAGCCTCTAATTTGGCATGGGGAAGCACATGCTCATTACGAGTCAGAAGTGTGCTGCTCGCCATATTGGTATAGGTAAAACAATAGGTGTCCAGGACCCATGCCTGAAACAGTCATTAGGCCTTTTGCATATCTAAAAAGGGGGCCTAACACCTGTTTCAAGCTGGCTCTACAATATTGGGTTGCCCTGGCGCCAACTGCGTTCAGACATATCAGGTCTACATGTGGCTTAACAGGCAATCCTTCAAGGGGCCGCTGCAGGCTGCAACCAACAAGGTAACTGTTTAAAATATATTTACCTGAATGTGGAACCTGGAGGGGCAGGCGTGCTCCTCCCAAACCCACCTTCAAGCCATGCAGGCCACTGCTGGCCACTGCAACCCACATTGCGACCATAGAAACATATAACATTTTGACGGGACTGCACAGGTTAGATGCAGTGTAAGAGAAGGGCAAAATTTGTGGAAACCCCCCCCAGTGTTTGGACTCATTGGAAAGGAAATTTAATTTGGAACTATCTACCAGAAAGTTTGAAGTCCTAAAATGCTCATGGAAGAAACTATGAACTTTAATCGAATTTGGGATTCTGCAAGACAAATTAAGTCCGTGGGCAGGTCTAGAGATCTAAAGAAGCCAGTTTGATTATTGAAACTGTCTGAGGCATTGAGACTAAAGTAAATTGTCTGGAAAAGGGATACTTGAAAACCCGTCTTCACAAGAGACATCAACATTGCAACAATTAACTCAGAGATGGCCAGCCATCAACCTGAACCTGGAAAGCCATTGTTGTAGGAAGGCAAAGGCACCTGCTGGATATATAAATATATATGTATGTATGTATGTTTAAAATGTTAGCCAAATATAAAATGGCTGCCAGGGGGCTTAGCAAAGCATGATGGGGTTAGCCAAGTTAGCTAAAGCTGCTGACTGAGCACTGACCCTGCAGAGCCTGGTCTCAGGAATGTCTTGAATCAACAGCTTGAGACAAGATAGTATATAGAACACTGCAGTACCTAGTACGGAATGTCCTCAAGTCAGTGACCCCCCATATAGGGTGCCTAGCAACCATAGAGATAAGGAGCTAGGCACCGGCATAATCCATGAGCAACGAAGTTAAGGGGGGCCAGGAGAGCATCACACGGATAGGGATCAGCCCCCAACTGTCACAAACTGATCATGCAGCCCCCTGATGTACCAGGGTTAATTCTATTGGCCCATTTAAACCTATATGTAATCTATAATCATTATGATTGGATTGTGTCCAGCCGAAGTGGGCTGAGTAATTGTAATGAACTATTGTAAAACATATAATTATCGATTAATTTCTTTGTTCGGTGGAGTGGAGTGCCTGGAGTTGGATCAGAGGCTCTCTCCCCGCCGGCGTAATAAAGGCCGTTTTGGCGTTGGAACCAACCCAGAGTGTTGAGTGATTCTTCCAGGAAAACATTCGTGCTAACACCATTTTCAGCCTATGCATAAAAACAAAAGGCCCACTCCAGCCTGCATGCAAAAACCAAGCACAAAGAACATTGAGATTACCAAGCTAATATTTCCATCAAGAAACAGATTTAGAAGATCAACCCACCCGAGACATATTAACTTTTAACGAGCCCGCCAAAATATTACAAAGAAATGTCGAGCCCGCCAAAATTAAACAAAGAATTTTGGTCTGATTTGGCACGAAGATTAGGACAGATCCTACAGTATAACTGGCCCCTGTTTTAACAAAGGGTATGCCATACTACGCCTATGCCATCAAGAAGGGAGAGAAACCAATGCGACAATTGTAAACTAACTTCTCCAGCCTCGACGTCCTGAAATCGAAAAGGAAGGAAGAACATCACCATCGCGGCAGCAACCGACCACAGCCAACGTGGTACCACTAAAACCATCGCGATCGACCAACCTCGAAACAAAACTTCACAAGGAAGAAACCGAAGAATCGAAAGTTTCCACTCTACAATCTAGGCCTGACTACCAACAGATGAAAACGTTAACTAAAGGGACTTTGAAATCTATTTCTAACGAAAGAAAACGGGTACTTACCCCACAAATCCAAAATGCGCCCTATCGCATCAGCGGACTCAACCCAACTGAAGATTGCGCAGTAAGAAGTCCTCTCCGACGTTCGGGGTACGGCAAGCAGAACCTACAGAATCCAACAAACCCCAAAATCGCGAACTACCGCTAACTGACCAGATATGATTGGTAAGCAAAGTCGCTGTCTGCCCTGGAGTCTAACCTAGCCAGTATTAGGTATTTGGGAGGTGGGAGGTGTAATTTTCACTGCAGCCCCTTTGAATGTGTGATGTACTGTTCTTTATTAGTGTAATTATAAGTGTGACATTGTATTTTCTTATCCTTAATAAAATCAAAGTTCTTTTGCACCAAACCAGTGGTCTTTTGCACTTTATCACATCCCCCAAATAAATCCAGAGTCTAGAACCCAAGGGAATGGGAGCGATTCGAACCGCTCAAGTAGGTTAGAGGTGAACCTGACCCACAGGTCCACCCCTTACAAAACGGTGACCGTGACAGGACTCTGGTATAAGGGGTGTGATGTAGAGAGTGCTGGTTTGGGAGAAAGAACCACGATGGAATAGAGGATTTTCTCCTATGTGTATAAGAAGGTCAATGTCACTTGGTCTATTGCGCGCTGAGCATCCAGTTGATACTGCAGCCCAGTGGACAGCAAGCAAGGACCATAAAAAGTCAGTAGAGAAGGCAATTTGGTTGGTCTGTCTACAGCGACAGGTCCAACTCCTAGACAACACCGTTGAGTCACTACAGGCAGAATTATGGGAATGCGCAGAGACATCACAGGATAGGGCTATGGCAGATGAAGGGTTATGGGGAGAACTCCGTAAGCTAAAACAGTGAAAGACCCAGCTAATGGAAAGGTTTAAAAACAGTCAGGACTATTTTCAATGTCAGGTTACTGAGGCTAAAAATAATGAAAAGATACTGTGGGAGGAAAGCACTCGCCTCACCCGACAAGTGAAAGAGCCGGAGGCAAAATGAAGAGACGTGCAGGCAGCATATAAAGTAGCTAGCTCTAACGGGTTTGAGTCAGGAGACCACGGTCCCTGCCAGCAACAAATCAAAAGTTTAACCCTTGCTCTGTCCAAGGCAAAAGGCATGGTATGCTTAATAAACCCAGATACGGCCCAGGTAAGCCTGGAAGAGAAGGAAGAAACTGTTCAGCCACCACCTGTGGCACCGGTGACTCCACCGGTTCAGCAGCAGGAGGGGCGAACGAGTTGCGGGGCGGACAGGGATAGCGGACCACCACCACCTGTGGTGCCGAGTTTTAGCTCGGCTTGGCAGCAGGGAGGAGGGGCAGACGAGCCAGAACAGGAAGGGCCAGAACCAGCGCCAATGTGCCCGGTCCTGCAACAGAAGTTTGGTCCGCCCACCAGTGCCGGGGGTCAAGGGCCCCTGGAAAGTCCGTTTGTGGTCCCCCACACTCACGAACAGCTTAGGGCTATGATAAGCCACCTGGAAAAGGTAACTCCAAAGGGAGACCCCTCGGTTCACTTTATGGAAGGGACCAGGCAGGGGATATTAATGGGTGCGATGATGCCGAGATAGCAAAGATGTACCTCCCATCCCTGGACAGCAAGCTTTACCAGTCCCTCTCTGCCAAAAGCAAAAGGGGACAGAGGACATGTGTCGCCGTCCAGGTAGACATTTTAGAAGCCATGGGCTGTAATGCCAGGAGTCCCTTTTCCAGAGTAGAGAAAACAGTGCAGCTCACAGGGGAAACCCCCACAGACCTTCGCAGACAGACTGTGGCTTGTGTACCAGAGCGCCTGCGCAGGGGACCTCGACCAAAATCACTTAAGCCGGGACGAAAGAGCCCACTGGCTCCGAAGCCTGGTAGCAAACAGCTTACCCCGAATAAGAACCAAGGCTGAGGCCTGGTTTGACCCAAAAGATCCCCAGGCCATCGAACTGGGAGTGGTCAGACAACTGACCCTAGCCTACCGGAACGGCCGGGGAATGGAAGAGCACCCACCCAAGGGAAGGGTCCACCAGGTCAGGCCTAGTCAGGATAGGAGGGAATGGCACCACGAGGGGGGCAACCGCTCCAATACAAAACGTACCTGCTTCAGGTGCGGAAAGAGTGGGCACTGGAGAAGGGATTGTAGAAACCCATGGAAGAGTAGCGCAGGGAAGAGTTCTCCAGCCCCTGCCCAAAAGACCGAGATCGAGAAGCCAGTCCCTCTCCACTCATTTGATACCTTCCTAACTGCGCTCCGTACAATGCTAGATGGCCCTGGGCGGGTAGCCACCGCCACCAGTACCGAAATCCCATCTGCCCCCTCCCAACCAAAACCGTGACTAGGACAGGCACAGCCTGTCCACCTGTGTTCCCTCGAGTACGATGCGTGGGGGAGACCGACCGTTCAGATGAAGTGGAAAAGGACTTATCTGCTGGATACCGGTGCCTCAAACACCCTTGTCTATGCAGCTAACCCCGCCGCCTCACCTCTGTCTAACGGGGTCCCCTACAGCTTGGTGGGGTTCACAGGCACTGAACAGACTGGCTCATTCTCCGTTCTGCTCTCCATTTGTTTAGGTACACTCTACACTAAGTGGACTTGTGTCCTGATGAAGTGGGAACAGGAAGGGAGAGGGATCCTGGGGGCTGACTTCATCCTAGGCCACGGGATCCTAGTGGATTTAAGAAACCACTGTCTTTGGGGGTCAGTCTGCACGGGACAGGAGAGTGAGGTGATGGTTATCCCAGAAAAACGGGGTAAAGGGATGGTGTGCACCATGAAACCAAAGGAGGGTTATGACCTTGAATCACTGGTCAGTAACACCACGATAGAGTACCAAGAGTATGTGAGGGCAAACCTTGCAGCTTTTGCCACTCACAAACACGACTGTGGAAGAATAAATGGGGTTGAGATTAGCATAAATGGGGACCCCATGACTTGACCACAGAAACAGTACAACTTCCCCAGGGAGGCGGAGGCAGACATGGAAATAGCCTTGGGTTCTCTGGTTAAACAGGGGGTATTGAGACCAATAGCTACCCATGTGAACTCTCCATTGTTGCCGGTTAAGAAACCGGACAACTCCTGGAGAGCCACGGTGGACTATCGAGTATTCAACCGTAACATCCCCACCTGTGCACCCACTGTTGCTGCTGTCGCCGACCTCATTGGAAGTATCCCAGCCTTCGCGACCACCTTCACGGTGCTGGATATTTCCAACGGGTTCTGGTCCATACCTTTAAGAAGGGAAGATCAGCACAAGTTTGCTTTTACCTTTAAAGGGCAGCAATACACTTGGAACTGTCTCCCTCAGGGCTTCCACAACAGCCCCAGTATTTTCCATCAGTGTATGGCCAACTGTTTAAAGACTGTCAGCAGACCCCAGCAGCTGGTACAGTATGTGGATGACCTGCTCCTGTTCACCGATGAGGGGGAGGAGCATGGCCCACTGCTGGCTGAACTACTGGAGCTGCTGAAAGAAGAAGGGTTTAAAGTAAACCCCAAGAAGGCACAGATCGGCCTGAAGGAAGTAAAATTCCTGGGACTGGCTGTGCGCGCTGGGGAAAGGGCCATTGGCAAAGCTAGAAGGGAAGCAGTGCAAAAGTTACCAGCCCCCAACACAGTAACAGGAGTAACATACTTTCTAGGGCTAATGGTGTACTGCAGAGATTTCATTGAGGATTATGCAGCCACCGCAGCCCCTCTGCTCCAACTCCTACACAAGGGAATGGAGTGGGAATGGGACAAAGGTTGCGAGGCAGCATTTATCCAACTCAAGAAAGACCTGCAGACCGCACCAGCTCTAGGGGCCATAGATGGGGGTAAAGAGTTTTTCCTGGAGGTAGCAGCCAGTGGGGACAGCCTGAGTGCAGTACTGCTCCAAGAGTGGCACGGCCGGCTGAGACCTCCAGGATACTCACGGATGTGGAGAAGGGATACTCCAACTGTGAGCGGCACCTCCTAGCCACTCACTGGGCTGTGAAAAGATCACTGATCTTCACGGGGGGGTCCCCTATCACACTCCTTACCCACCATACGCCCATCCAAATGCTCCTGGATGGGAGAATCAAGGACAGGACTGTGAGCAGTGGCTGCATTGCTCACTGGACACTGCTCCTCTCTCAATGGACGTAAGGATAAAGGGTCTCTGCGAGCCAAGACTCGCAGGCAACATGATCTATCCAGAGACAGCCCAGTGGTGTTCCATAGAAGGGGTATGGGAAATTAACATAGGCATTCTGGCCGGGTTACACCCCACAGGCCGAGAGATCTATGTGGACGGTTCAAGCACGGTATCTGCAGGTGAACAACTCACAGGCTGCGGAGTTTATGACCCCGAGGCAGGCATTGCCCTGGCGATTAAACTCCCCAACACTATGAGCGCCCAGCACGCTGAACTGTCTGCGGTGGTGTATGTAGTCACACACCCCGAAGAATTCCCTACCCCATACACGATTTGCTCAGACAGTATGTTCACATGCAATTCGTGTACGGAGTACCTGGCTATCTGGTCCCGTCGCGTATACACATCCGCAGACGGGAGACCCCTGGCAATTAAGTCCTTACTGGAAAAGGTCATGACAGCCGTAGGGGAGGAAGGGAATATTTACATGCATAAAGTGAAGGCACATTCCACCACCGAACCCTGTAGCGAGGGAAACCAGCAGGCTGACATGTTGGCCAAGCAGGGTGCCCGCACAGGCAAGCTCTTGGATCCGTACAACCCAGGCCCCATTGCAGCAGTCAGGGGCAGGACAGGGACGACAGGGAAGGCAGGGATAGCTTTGCCCCCTGGCCTAAAAACGGTTCAGACCCCGTCCTCAAAACTGTCCTGAACATGCTAGCTAAAGGGGAAAGGGTAGACGGCCCGTACGGCACCGCGGCAATTGCCATTAAAGAAGGCATGCTGTTCAGGGGGGAGCAATGGGTAGTACCGCAACAACACCGGAGAGAATTCCTCCAGCTGCTCCACGAGGGTCCAGGAGCAGGACACCCCGGACCTGAGACCACTTGGCAACGAGTGGAACAGGCAGGGTGGTGGCCGGGACTCAGGGAAGATGTCCGTGAGTTCTGCACCAGCTGTCTGGTGTGCGCTGCCAACAACCCCGACCCCCAGAAAAGAAAGGTATATATGGGACATATCAGGAGGGTAGAGGGACCCTGGCAGTCGATCCAGGTCGATTACATCGAGCCCTTACCCATCGCCCAGGGAGGCTACAAGTACTGCCTAGTATTGGTGGATGTATTCACTAAATGGGTGGAAGCCTTCCCATGCCGAACAGCCACTGCCCTGGGAACAGCTAGGATCCTGGTCAGAGAAGTGTTCTCTCAATGGGGACTACCACAATATGTGGAGTCCGACCAAGGGAGTCACTTCACCGGGCAGGTGTTGCAGGAGATCCTTAAGGTACTCGGCATCAAAGGGAAATGGCATGTCGCCCACAACCCGCAGTCATCCGGGCCTATGGAGCCTTTAAACCGCACTATCAAAGAAAGGCTGCGCAAAGAGACAGGGGACTCACCCAAGGGATGGGTAGAGGTCCTACCACTGGTCTTCATGGGGATCCGGGCCAGCCAGTCAAAGAGCACGGGGTACGAGCTCATGACCGGCAGAGCCATGCAAACCCCCACCCATGTGTTAGCCCCGGTACTCACGGCAGGTCAACTTAGGGAAGTGAGTCGGGACAGCTTTGTCAGGAATCTGTTTGAACACCTCAAACAGATTCACTGGCAGGCCGCTAACAACATGGGAAAACAGCATTGGAGTAACCGACTGCTGCTAGAACCCCGCAAACATCACGAATGGGAGATAGGGGACCAGGTCATGGTGAGGAACTATGCTAGAGTGAGGGTCTTTGAGGCACTGTACATGGGACCGTACCACATTGTCGACAAGGCAAGCCCCATGGTCTATGCCATAAAAATGTCCCGCCGTACAAAGTGGTTCCACATAAATCAGTGCAAACTTTTCAACCCCGGGACAGCAGCTAAATGTAAGGGACAGCCAAAAACAGTAAATCATACTAAAGACAAGGACCCTCAGCCAGCACAGGGGACGTGGTAAACCCACAGACTGCACCTAGAGGGGCGGTGGACTGTGTTACTGGAGGAGCTATGCCCCCCAATCATTTGGGACTCGGACGCACCCCCAGTAGCCAGAGCCTTAAGAAGGACTCCCCGCACACCATGGCCAAAGACACTATGGTCACCAGCGCCCCAATTTAAATGGTTCAGCCCTGGGAAAGGGACCAGCCGTGAAAGGGTACGTAAGGTCGGGGACCTGCCTGCAAGCAGGGACCCCCAGCTGGTAGCCTCGGGCAACGAGGGAACCCCAGAAAAGATGGTGGTGGACCAGCCACCAATTGGGAGTCCCCAGCCCGCACCCCTCGACCAGGCAGAACCCCCAGGGGACAAGATGAACCATGCAGCCACCCCCAAAGGAGTGGTGTGCTACAGCACCGGAGGGAGCGTTCCCCCAATAGTGTGGGGGCCCCAGACCCACGTCCGGTCAGGATACTCCGGGTCCTGTGGTACAGGCCGACTTACGATCGGCTCCATTGGAAACCCAGAGGCCAGAGGAGAAAAGAGAAGAACAGGAATTAACCTGGCCACCCGGAGACGGGCGACAGATGTACATATATATGTGCTTTTATGAATTTAAGTCTGTTTAATAAGGATCTAGCGTAGTGTAGGATTATCTGTGTAATGATAGGAACATATGTAATAGTTATTGGGGAAAATGTATAAAAGCCCATTCAAGGGTAAGAGAAAGAATCCACCTGTGCAGCTATTAAAAGAGGCACAGGCCGGGTAACACCCGGGAGTAGGAAGAATCTACCGGTATAGCTATTAAGGAAGCACCGGTAAGATAAGAGTAAAACGGCTGTGAGACAAAAGTTAAAGGCAGACACCAGTTCCATAGGGAATCGAATAAAACAGCCAGTCAATTAAAGACTGTATTGTGTGTCTGAGAAGAAATGAGCCCAAATTGGATCTCGGTCACCTTTGTCAAGCCAGAGAGCTTTTCTCAGGGCTGAACAATTTGTTTTTGTGCCCCTACAGGAAAGAGAACAACATGAGAAGGGTACCGTTCCTGTTCGCCCTGATAAGGATGAGCAGCGGTGGCCGAGGAGACATGGAAGAATCCCTCATTTATGGGTGCTCAGGAGAGGGAGCACTGATCGTGACTGCAGGGGGTAGCACACTGGGTGTGGAAGAAATCGCTGTTTATGCCCACGAGGGAAGGTGGCCAGGGTGGCTGGGATCTAATTCTACTCGCTGCTCCAGCCAGGAAGGGTTTACCTATGGGGAGGCCTCAGTTCCATGTCCCCGGATACGGACCATCGCTGCCTGAGTCAGTGTTACAGAGGGAAAACGTGTATGTTTGACTTGCAAAGGAAAGATTCCCCTGGGAAGATGGTGGTGGCTCAGAAAGCTCAGCAAGGACACGTGGGACCAGGAATGGGACTGGGAAAGACTCGGTAATGATACGTACTGCACCGTCACGGGGACACGGGGAGGAGTAAAAGTGTGTTGGGACAAGTGGTGGGAATCTGAATAGGGAATTTATGTTTGCATGTGGGGATCAGAGAACATTTGCCCCGCAGGCATATCAATCGTCTTCGCCAGGCAATGGCAAGATGAAGGGGAAGGGATGGGGTGGGATTCTAGCCTACACGGGTGCGTGGTCCCACACTCCCCACTCCCAATTAACGCCACCGAACTAAGAGCACACATTAAGAAACCCCTGCCCACGATCCCGCCAATACACACAACAATAGAAAGGTGTCCTACCACCACCAAGGGACCTGGGAACGGATTAGTATTGGTACTGATCGAAAAGGTATTATATCAGGGGGTACACTATGCAGTAGCTTCAGTCATTTTAAACCTTACTGAGGTACACTTACCTGCATGGTGCCCGAAGGAAACAGAGCTGCTATACCAGGCCCTACTTAGAGAAATGTTCAAGAAATTTTACGAGTTAGACTTTGGGAATGTAGACAAAGCAGATTTATACACCCTAAACACTAGGGACACCATGGACACGGGGAGACCTAGAAGGGGCATCATAAGCAACGTTTTTACTGCCTACAATACAGGATCCTCTGTAATAAATAGCCTAGATGATATAGAACTGCAAACACAGATAAATGGTCTAAAGAACCAATTGAGGACAATCCTGAAACAAGAAAACACAGTAGTAGGCTCAGAGCTACACGAGGACCAGGCTATGACGGTCCAT
This sequence comes from Pristiophorus japonicus, assembly GCF_044704955.1. Taxonomy (NCBI): domain Eukaryota; kingdom Metazoa; phylum Chordata; class Chondrichthyes; family Pristiophoridae; genus Pristiophorus; species Pristiophorus japonicus. Next base: position 292,199,592 of record NC_091978.1, read on the forward strand.
TTAAAAGAAATTGTGGCTGAGCTGGAAAAACATGCACAGACAGTGAATGCACTCATACGGGAGGATAGAAACACTTCAGACCAGGCTGCACAGAACGAGGTGTGCGTGTTGTATGGGGCATGGTTGATGGGCGAGGGCCGCAATAACCTGGAGGATTTAAAACAAGGTTCAGTCCCCTCCTGGATCAGTAACAAACACCTCGCAGCCCTCCACCCATACAGCAATTCACTAAGCGCGTGCCAGCTCTGCCTAGCCTCTGAAGCCTACCCTATCCCAGTAGACTGTGGGAAATTTAACCACACTATTATGGGAATCGTACTAAGGATGCCGGTCATGTGTGGGACAGCCCGACCCACACCGGTAAACCAGGTGGAGAACATTGGAGTTATTCAGGGAGGTGCCCACATTCTTTTCGCAGCGATCCCACCCTATGTCATAAAGTGGGAGCACGCTGTAACGGGTACTGACCTCTCCGGGTGCCGGAGCCGGGGTGCACACGTAATACTGTGTCCCCAGTACTTGAGTGCCCAGTCAAAGTCACAGTGTGTGTTTAAAGCTGCTGATGCACAGCCTATTAACTGCACCATGGAGGTAACAGCACAAGACCATGTCCCTCCACAGGTAACATACACAGGGGGTGGGACATATTGTGTCACCACCAGTGCGCCCCACTACCAACATGGACACTTCTGGTGTCCGGTAAGTGACAATTGTTTTTGCTTCAAACCTGAGGCATCAGTTCAAGTGGCCCAGGAATGAATTGTCCCTATTCCTGAACCCTCCACTGCCACCTCACTGTGAAGGAAAACATTACCAACCTGCAGGATTATGTTGTACATTTTGGCTATGCAATTCCCCCTCTACCCGAACATCTTACCGCTCTGCTAAAAGCTGTAATAATCTCGCAAAAACATTTCTATACTCTAGAACAGAAAAAAATTGAGATAGGGAGAAAGATTCTCGAGATTACAATTCCGCCTTGGTGGGACATTTTCAGAAATATAGACGTCCCAGTCTGGATCCAAATCGCTTCCAACACTTTAGTTATCTGTCAACTCACGATTATTCTTTACTTATGGTGTCTCACTTGCCGAGTGAAACGCAGAGGCCGTCAGGTCAGGCACCAAAGGGTACTGCACGCTCCCTGGCCGAACTTGGGAATCGTGCATGGAGGGGTGACACCATACTACCAAGTTTAATTTGTGTTTAATTTTACCTGCTGTGGAACGCAAATATCGAGTGTTGTAAGAGCGTTACTTAAGATCATGTTTGACTATGTACCTTTTATTTTTACTGTCTAAAAGTTGTGTTTGACTATATATCGTTATGTTACTGTGAAAGCAGAGTAAAGGAGGGGCATCGAACCTCTCTATGCTGTGACCGAATTGTAATTACTGTATTGGCCTGTAAACTGCATTGCCTTTCAAAGGGAGATGCACGTTAATTGTTTAGCTCGGTAAATACGGTGAAGGTTGGCTCTCGGGGTAAGGAATTTTGCTTACCTTGCATGACACTCAAGTGTGTAGAGTGTCACAGGGGGTCTGTAAGAGAAGGGCAAAATTTGTGGGAACCCCCCCCCCCCCCCCAGTGTTTGGACTCATTGGAAAGGAAATTTAATTTGGAACTATCTACCAGAAAGTTTGAAGTCCTAAAATGCTCATGGAAGAAACTACGAACTGTAATTGAATTTGGGATTCTACAACACAAATTAGGCAGTCTCGAGAACTACAGAAGCCAGTTTGATTATTGAAACTGTCTGGGGCATTGAGACTAAAGTAAATTGTCTGGAAAATGGATACTCGAAAACCCTTCTCCACAAGAGACATTAACATTGCAAAAATTAACTCAGAGATGGCCAGCCATCAACCTGAACCTGGAAAGCCATTTTCAGCCTATGCATAAAAACAAAAGGCCCACTCCAGCCTGCATGCAAAAATCAAGCACAAAGAACATTGCGATTACCAAGCTAATATTTCCATCAAGAAACAGATTTAGAAAATCAACCCACCCGAAACATATTAACTTTTAACAAGCCCGTCAAAATGTTACAAAGAAATGTCGAGCCCGCCAAAATTAAACAAGAATTTTGATTTGGCGTGAAGATTAGGACAGCTCCTACAGTATAACTGGCCCCTATTTTAACAAAGGCTATGCCATACTACGCTTATGCCATCAAGAAGGGAGAGAAACCAATGCGACAGTTGTAAACTAACTTCTCCAGCCTCGACGTCCTGAAATCGAAAAGAAAGGAAGAACATTACCATCGCAGCAGCAACCGACCACAGCCAACATGGTACCACTAAAACCATCGCGATCGACTAACCTTGAAACAAAACTTCACAAGGAAGAAACCGAAGAATCTAAAGTTTTCACTCTACAATCTAGGCCTGACTACCAACAGGTGAAAACGTTATCTAAAAGGACTTTGAAGCCTATTTCTAATGAAAGAAAACGGGTACTTACCCCACAAATCCAAAACGTCCCCTACCGCATCAGCGGACACAACCCAACTGAAAATTAAGCAGTAAGAAATCCTCTCCGACGTTCGGGGTTCGGCAAGCAGAACCTCCAGAATCCAATGACCCCGAAACCGTGAGCTACAGTGAAATCCAGAGTCTAGAACCCAAGGGAGTGGGAGCGATTCGAACCGCTCAAGTAGGTTAGAGGTGAACCTGACCCACGGGACCACCCCTTACAGCAGGAAGAATGTTCCCAATGTTGGGGAAGTCCAGAACCAGGGGACACAGTCTAAGGATAAGGGGTAAGCCATTTAGGACTGAGATGAGGAGAAACTTCTTCACTCAGAGAGTTGTTAACCTGTGGAATTCTCTACCGCAGAGAGTTGTTGATGCCAGTTCATTGGATATATTCAAGAGGGAGTTAGATATGGCCCTTACGGCTTAAGGGATCAAGGGGTATGGAGAGAAAGCAGGTAAGGGGTACTGAGGTGAATGATCAGCCATGATCTTATTGAATGGTGGTGCAGGCTCGAAGGGCTGAATGGCCGACTCCAGCACCTATTTTCTATGTTTCTATGAGCCCCGTTCACAACCTGCCAACCACCCCCTCCGATTGTAGCCACTACACTCCCAATTCCAGACACTACTTTTCCTGATCCCAATCCACTGCTACCCACCCTTCCCGATCCCGTCAACCGCTACCCTCCCTCCTGATCATCTCTACGCTGATTGCCGCTACTCTCCTTCCCGATCTCCCACCTTCCCAATCTTCGCTCTCCCGATTGCCCTTCTCCCGATCATCCCTCTCCCAATCGCCCCTCTCCCAAACTCCAGTCACCCGATTGCCCCTCTCCCAATCTCCCCTCTCCCGGTTGCCCCTCTCCCGATCGCCCCTCTCCCAATCGCCCCTCTCCCGATTGCCCCTCTCCCAATCTCTGCTCTCCCAATCGCCCCTCTCCCAATCGCCCCTCTCCCGATCGCCCCTCTCCCGATCGCCCCTCTCCCGATCGCCCCTCTCCCGATCGCCCCTCTCCCAATCGCCCCTCTCCCAATCGCCCCTCTCCCAATCACCCCTCTCTTATTCACCCCTCTCTTATTCACCCCTCTCCCGATTGCCCCTCTCCCAATCTCTACTCTCCCAATCTCTACTCTCCCAATCGCCCCCTCCCAATCTCTGCTCTCCCAATCTCCGCTCTGCCAATCGCCCCGCTCCCAATCACCCCTCTCCCAATCGCCCCTCTCCCAATCTCCACTCTGCCAATCGCCCCGCTCCCAATCACCCCTCTCCCAATCGCCCCTCTCCCAATCTCCACTCTGCCAATCGCCCCTCTCCCAATCTCCGCTCTCCCAATCGCCCCTCTCCCAATCTCTACTCTCCCAATCGCCCCTCTCCCAATCTCCGCTCTCCCAATCGCCCCTCTCCCAATCGCCCCTCTCCCAATCGCCCCTCTCCCGGTTGCCCCCCCTTTAAGGACTTGCCTGAGGGCCGCTCTGCCGTCGCTGCTGCCGCCTGATCTTTGAGTCTCCTTCAATGGCGAGCTACCTGGGGATGTCCATTTGGTATCCACAGCTCACCAGTTCGATGATAGAGGCCTGAGGCCCAATATTACATGTGCCTTGAGCCAATGTATTCAGGCATGGGGATTATTCAGTGTGCCTCCTGCATGCCCGTTTTGTTCGATTTTCTAAGCCTAGATTTTTTTACTGCCCTATTAAGAAATAGTCAATATAAAGTGTAATATTCTGTACATTGTCAGAAACAACAGAAGTCAGATGTTTTACTTATGGCTGTTATTCATTTGACAGACAAATGGGAAGAAATTCTTAGACATACACCTGGATGGTATAAATCTAATGCATTTTCACAGACAAGAATGAATATTGACAGAACCAGAGAGGTATTTAAAATGTTGATTTTGGTGATTGGTACTTTTAAAATTTTAATTATTTATGACTTATTCCTGTCAGATAAGGTGGGATAAGAATTTCAAACTAAACAGACAGCAAAGGACGCGGTTAAAAACGTGTTGACGCAAAGTGTTAGGAAATTATTGAGCATTGTCCTTTTAAAAATGAATAAATGTATATTTACGAAGCTTTACTGAGGTTAGTATAAAACAAATATTTAAGGCTAGACTTTCCATCAGGTTCGCCCCGCTACTGCCCATTTCATTAACCACTGAGATTTAGTCTAACGCCCATATTTCAATAAAAATGGAAACTAACGCCCAATTATCGCCCCTTTATCGCCAGCGTTACTTTCAGCATAAAGTTAACGCTGAGAATTAGCTAAACTGCCCGCCCATATTTTAAAAAAATTATTAAAGAAGCAGTAGCCGGACATTTGGAAAAGCAAAATTCGGTCAGGCAGAGTCAGCATGGATTTATGAAGGATAAGTCATGTTTGACAAATTTGCTCGAATTCTTTGAGGATGTGACGAAGAGAGTGGATAAAGGGGAACCAGTGGATGTGGTATATTTGGACTTCCAGAAGACATTTGACAATGTGCTACATAAAAGGTTACTGCACAAAATAAAAGTTCACGGGGTTGGAGGTAATATATTAGCATGGATAGAGGATTGACTAACTAACAGAAAACAGAGAGTCGGGTTAAATGGTTCATTCTCTGGTTGGCAATCAGTAATTAGTGGGGTGCCGCAGGGATCAGTGCTGGGACCCCAACTATTTACAATCTATATTAATGACTTGGAAGAAGGAACCGAGTGTAACGTAGCCAAGTTTGCTGATGATACAAAGATGGGAGGAAAAGCAATGTGTGAGGAGGACACAAAAAATCTGCCAAAGGACATAGGCAGGCTAAGTGAATGGGCAAAAATTTGGCAGATGGAGTATAATGTCAGAAAGTGCACTTTGGCAGAAAAAAATCAAAGAACAAGTTATTATTTAAATGGAGAAAAATTGCAAAGTGCTGCAGTACAGCGGGACCTGGGGATACTTGTGCATGAAACACAAAAGGATAGCATGCAGGTACAGCAAGTGATCAGGAAGGCCAATAGAATCTTGGTCTTTATTGCAAAGGGGATGGAGTATAAAAGCAGGGAAGTGGAATACTGCGTGTAGTTTTGGTTTCCATATTTACAAAAGGATATACTTGCATGGGGGGCAGTTCAGAGAAGGCTCACTAGGTTGATTCCGGAGATGAGGGGTTGACTTATGAGGAAAGGTTGAGTCGGTTGGGCCTCTACTCATTGGAATTCAGAAGAATGAGAGGTGATCTTATAAGAACGTATAAGATTATGAGGAGGCTTGATAAGGTGGATGCAGAGAAGATGTTTCCACTGATAGGAGAGACTAGAACTAGAGGGCATAGTCTTAGAATAAGGGGCCGCCCATTTAAATCTGAGATGAGGAGAAATTTCTTCTCTCAGAGGGTTATAATTCTGTGGAATTCGCTTCCTTAGAGAGCTGTGGAAGCTGATTCATTGAATACATTTAGGACAGAAATAGACAGTTTCTTAAATGATGGGGATAAGGGGTTATGGGGACTGGGCAGGGAAGTGGACCTGAGTCCATGATCGGATCAGCCTTGATCGTATTAAATAGCGATGCAGGCTCGAGGGGCCATATGGCCTACTCCTCCTATTTCTTACGTTCTTATATTCTATGACATCAGCAATCGTGCACTGCCCAGAAGACTGTTTATAATGGAAACTAATGCCCAGAAACCACCCAGAATATCACCGAGTGTTACTTTCAGCATCTCGCCCTTATATCAGCCAAAAAATCACTCGCCCCAAAAAATCGCTCAAAAAAAGCTGCACTCACCTGACCTTAACCCAGCGGTATGGACGCCATTTTGTAATTCGGAGGAGATTTCATAAAAGGCTGCTTCAAGTTCATGGGAGCTTTGAAGTAATTTATGAGTGCTTTTAAGTTGGTTTTAAAATCTCTTGACAACCATCTATCATATTGTGGAGAATTTGCATTTTTTAATGAGCTTCTAGAGGACAATTTAATAATTCTGAGTATATATAAATAGGGCATTTAGTAATAGTAATGGGGCCTGAAATTTCTCAACCAGTATTGATGACTACTCACATGCTGCATGCTAGAGATGGGAGAAGGTATATTGAAGAGCATTATGTGCCCAATCAAAGAGGTGGCAAACTGCTGAGGAGGAGGAGGCCTTACACGCGATTACAGGGATGAACTTGTCTGAAAATACGTGCCTTAGGAAGCTGCGCTTCCGAAAGGAGATTATCAGTGAGATATGCCAGCTCATTAAGGGAGATCTGCAGCCTAACTGCACCATCAGGACTGCACTACCTGTTGAGGTCAAGGTTACTGCGGCCCTTCCCTTCTATGCATCGGGCTTCTTTCAGGCCTCAGCTGGCGACATTTGCGGTATCTCTCAGCACGCCACACATTGCTGCATTCGACAGGTGACTGAAGCCCTTTACAGACGCAGGATGGACTTTATAAGCTTCCCTAGTGAGGCACAGACTGAAAGGGCTTTGGGTTTCTCGAGAATAGCAAACTTCCCCACGTTAAAGAACAACTACACTCAGCTTTCGATCAGCAGATCTCCCATGATATTGCTCACTGTGAGTTGGAGGATTTGCTGTTTTATACAATAAGGGTGTTTATGCCATGTAGGGATAACATTAGGGCCACTGAATTACATGTCTGAATAAATTAAATGTTGTTTTATTGAATGGCATGCTGGGATTTTTAATCAGTGATTAAAATATGATTAGGCAAAGTCAACATGTTTTTATGAAAGGGAAACCATGCTGTGTTTTTCCAGCTTTTTTTCTTTTTGGTTCAGATTTCCAGCATTTGCTGATATGTCTTGCTGTGTATACTCAGCTTTAAAAATAGAAAGAGATAAAAATTGAACATAGGAATATTCCTATATTTAATTTTTATCTCTTTCTATTTTTAAAGCTGAGTATACACAGCAAGGCATAACATCAAATACTGGAAATCTGAACCAAAAAGAAAAAAAGCTGGAAAAACACAGCATGGTTTCCCTTTCATAAAAACATGTTGACTCTGCCTAATCATATTTTAATCAATTGGCATCTGTAGAGACAACAGAAAAATTAACAGAGAAATTAACATTTGTTAGAACTGGAATTTTTTTTTAACAATATTCAAATTGTAACAGAACAAATGGGAAGAGGAGGTAAAGAAAAACACACATGCACATGAGAGAGAATACCTGAAACATTTACTTACCTCTTCAGAGGCATATTGACTTACTTAATGTTACAACCTTATTTGTTCTTATTTTTGTTCCTAATTGTCAAGACTAGTTTCTGATGAGTTATAATCATGCAGATTGTAAAAGAACAAATTATTTATTGAATTTTATTTTATTTTATTTTCACTATCATTTTTCTAGTAATGATTTAGTTTGTCATCTGTTTTACATATGTGCAATTCCAACAAACGAGGGATAAATGATTAGATTGCATGTTTTTTTTAAAGTACAGGAATCGTATAAAGTATTTAAATAAATTATTTAAAGCTATTTGAAAGCTCCTCTTCAAGTTAATTGCGTTTATCCTGTGAGTTGCTGCATCATACAGACCAGGAGAGTCTGTACTGAGATAGCTGGTGTGACACTAGGCACTGCAATTGCCCTCAGCACTGCTGGGTCAGAGAGGGGAGAATCACAGAGCAATCCCACTTTTGATCGCTATCCAGTGATCTCTGCCTGAAATGCTTGTGTTCAGTGGTGGGTGTGGATAGGATTGGGCTGGACTGTGATGACATCAACACTTACTGTCAAGTTTCACAGATAAATAATGACTGCCTGGGTGAGGTACAGGAAGGAGACTACAGCTTGTGGAACTGTACCCCAACAAAAAATCAATCGCCAGGTGAAGAAGGAATGGAAGAAAATGAACAAGAGAAAAATTGTTATCTTTCTCATTTTCACCTTTTGCAGTCTCCCCATATCACACACCATCCTCTCATGAGAGGACAGGCTTGATACTTACACCCAGTCAATCACCATACTGATGTGTAGCCAAAAGATAGGAAATATACAAGAGCAGCACAGAGGTAACCGGATTTTTGATTTTCCTCTCTCCGTATAGAGAACTGCATCGAATTACATAGAAAATAAAGCACAGATACAGCCCAACTGGTCTGTGATGGTGTTTATTCACCTCATGAGCCTCCCATTCCTTCTACCTTATCTCAGCCTTTCAGCATATCCTTCTATTCGCTTTTCTCTCATGTATTTGTCTACTTTATTTTTGAAAGCATCTAAGCTATTTACCACTTCCCGAGGTAGCGAGTTCCACGTTCAAACCACTCTCTGAGTAAAGACATTTCTCCTTGTTTTCCTATTGGATTTATTAGTGACTATGTTATATTTATGGCCACTAGTTTTGGACTGTCCCACAAGTGGAAACATTCTCTCCACATCTATCCTGTCCAACCCATTCATAATTTTAAAGACCTCTATCAGGTCATCTCTAAGTCTTCTCTTTTCTAAAGAAAAAAGCTCCAACCAGTCCAATCCAATCTTTCCTAATAGCTGTAATCCCTCAGTTCTAATACCATTCTTGTGAATCTTTTTTGCACTTCCTCCAGTGCTTTTAAAGTATGGAGACCAGAACTGTGCACAGTACTCTAAGTGTGGACTGGCCAGGGTCCTGTACAAGGTAATATAATGTCATTACTTTGAAATTTTATATCACTAGGAATAAATCCTTTATCTTTAGTAAAAACTGTGTTATTCAATACTTCTGCCATTTCTCTCTCATTACCTGTGAGTTTATCTTCCTCTTTATTTAGTGGCCTGATTCCTACTTTAATTTTCCATTTGTTATTTATGTCATTAGAACACTTTATTATTTTATATTCCTTGATAATTTGATTTTGTCATTTATCTTTGTCTTCCTGTTGGGTTTTTTAACTTCTCTCCTAAGTTCTTCATATTCCCTTTTATCCCCCCCCTCCTTTAGTATCAAATACTTCTTTCTTGTATGTCTTTTTTTTTTAGATTCAATTTTTCCTTTATTCCTTTAGTCAGCCATGGTGCCCCATAATTAGGTTGCGTGTTTTTTGCTTTTAGTGGAATACATTCCTCTTAAACTCTATTCATTACCCTTTTAAAGATTTTCCACTGTTTTTCTGTCTCTTTGTTTTACAAGATTTTCTCCCCGTTTACCTTCTTTAATTCCACCCTCATTTCCCCATAATTTGCTTTCTTCCAATCTATTACCTTAGATTTTGTGCTACTTATGTCACTCTCGATGCTAATCTTGAACTATACTATGTTGTGATCACTACTACTAAGATGCTGTCCTACTCTTACTTCTATCTCTTCTGGTTCATTACCCATTACAAGGTCCTGCCGTGATTCTTGGCCTTTTCTCAGTGCCTTCTAAAGTGGGGTATTTTAGGTTGAGATGACTTCAAGATGACATGCCTGACAAAGAAAGATTAGAATCGAGAAAGCCTTTGTAATCTGATGCCAGAGCAAGGCAGGTCTGCATGCTCCAGGGCACTGTTGGTAACTGACTCACTGATGGTCTTGGAGGGATAGAGGTGGGAGCTGGCATTGTTCTATTAGGCTCCAGATTACCCTGTGATCCAAAGACATCATCAAAAGGGTAGCTGAAAAAAGATATAGGAAGTGTAGCAAGATGGTTAAATATGTGGTTTTAGCTGGTTAAACTGCCGCAGTACCCCAGCGCTCACTTGGGGCTCAGTAAGTTTTACCAACCTGCACCTAAGCTCTCTGGACTTAGGTAAGTAAATAAGAACGTAAGTGGGGTGTGTACCTCAGAGTAGAGAGTGCACACTCCGTATCAAGCTAAAAAAAAATATAACTGAATTTCTCAGTAGTTTGCATTGAATGCTATTAAGCCTGATGATGGATTTCTTTCTGTGTCAAACATTGAGTTGACCAAACAAAAATTGGTGTCTTCTGACATTTGCACAAATTGAAATCAGGAACTCATCATTTGAAGAGTCACGGGAACAAACCTATTTCCTAAGAATTAGACGGAATTGCATGTTGGAGGATCCAGCTGCTTCTCTCTCATGTAACAGTGCGATTGATAAAGAGTGTGCAACTGGTTAAAATAGTGTAAGTATTCAGGACACATAGATACAATTTCATAAATTGCACATAATGTATTTGGGACATATATGCATGTATTGGAACAATAATAAGCACACTGTTACACAGAGTAGATTTGTTCTACTACACGCTGTTGCATCTCCATTCAGCATTTTTTTTGATTCCCATCAGAAATAACTAAAACTGACTGATGTAATCCCATTCTGTTCTAGTCACTTCAGGTCATTCTAAATGACTCAAGTGCAGCCTGGGCAGCAGAGGCTTGGATGAAGCTTACCAGTGAAAAAGGTAAACTGTTGTGATGCTGAGCACAAGCCAACTAATAACCACTCTAGTCTTCTGTTTTGAAAAATCCCATCTGACATTTCCAAATTGAAAGTTTGAGAGCGATTGTGACAGTGTGAATTATCTTGGTTCCTTAGATCGCCAGGCTGTGAAAAGGATGATAGACTGTGCCATCAGTACATCATTGGATAGAACAAGAAAAGGTGCTCCAAGACAAAGTTACATTAGTCAAGTGAGTAACTGGTACTGTAGGTTGAGAGTAATTTGTAATTACTAGTACAGTTACACAAAGGCCGTGTATAGACATGTATTAATCATACATGACAATTTCTACAACTGTTGTTGGCATTATTAGAGTGTGATAAATCATGGTATTGCTGTAATAAAATGTAAAAGATAACAGTGCATTGTGACAAAATTACCTCCGGCTCTTCAAATATTAACATTTGAGACAGTTTCCTAGAACAATACGTCATGGAACCAGCCAGGGAATAGGCTATTTCAGATCTTATATTGTGTAATGAGACAGAGTTAATTAGTAATCTTAGAGTAAAAGATCCTCTAGGGAAGAGTGACCGTAATATGATAGAATTTCACGTTGAATTTGAGAGTGACATCTTAAGTCCAAAACTAGAGGTTTAAATTTAAACAAAGCCAATTACATAGGTATGAGGGGTGAGTTGGCTAAGGTAGATTGGGAAATTATATTAAAAGACATGAATGTAGATAAGCAGTGGCAAACATTTAAGGAAATATTCCACAATTCTCAACGAATATACATTACATTGAGAAATAAAAACTTCACAGAAAAAGTAATCCATCCGTGACTAACTAAAGAAATTAAGGATAGTATTAGATTAAAAGAAGGGGCTTATAATGTTGCAAAGAATAGTAGTAAGCCTGAGGATTGGCAGAGCTTTAGAAACCAGCAAAGGATTACCAAAAAACTATTAAAAAGGGAGAAAATGGAATATGAGAATAAATTAGCAACAAATATGAAAACAGATTGTAAGAGCTTCTAAAAATATGTAAAAAGGAAGAAAGTAGCAAAAGTAAGCATTGGTCCCTTAGAGGCTGAAACAGGAGAAATTATATTGGAGACAAGGAAATGGCAGAGACTTTAAACAAATATTTTGTGTCGGCCTTCACAGTGGAAGTCACAAAAAGTATACCAAAAATAGTGGGGAACCAAGGGGCTAATGAGAGTGAGGAACTCAAAGTAATTAATATCACTTGAGAAACTAATGTGACTAAAAGCCCACAAACCCCCTGGACCTGATACCCTGCATCCTAGGGTGCTAAAAGAGGTGGCTGCAGAGAAAAGGATACATTGGTTGTGATCTTGAAAAATTCCAAAGATACAGGACAGCCCCCGTGGATTGGAAGGTAGCAAATGTAACATCACTATTCAAGAAAGGGGGGAGAGAGGAAACAGGAAACTACAGGCCAGTTAGCCAGATATCAGTTGTCAGGAAAATGCTGGAACTATTATTAAGGAAGTGGTAACAAGACATAATATGATTAGGCAGAGCCAACATGGTTTTATGAAAGAGAAATCGTGTTTAATAAATTTATTGGATTTTTTTGAGGATGCAACTAACAGGGTAGATAAAGGATAATCAGTGGATGTAGTATATTTGGTTTTCCAAAAGGCTTTGGATAAGGTGCCACATAAAAGGTTGTTATGAAAGATAAGGGTTCATGGAGTTGGGGGTAATGTATTAAAATCATAGAATCATAGAAATTTACAGCACGGAAGGAGGCCATTTCAGCCCATTGTGTCCATACCAGCCAACAAGAGGCTTTCCAGCCTAATCCTACTTTCCAGCTCTAGGTCCATAGTCCTGCAGGTTACAGCACTTCAAGTGCACATCCAAGTACTTTTTAAATGTGGTGAGGGTTTCTACCTCTACCACCCTTTCAAGCAGTGAGTTCCAAATCCCCACCACCCTCTGGGTAAAGACATTTCCCCTCAAATCCCCTCTAAACCTTCTACCAATTACTTTAAATTTATGTCCCCTGGTTGTTGACCCCTCTGCTATCCACTATATCTAGGCCCCTCATAATTGTATACAGCTCAATGAGGTCTCCCCTCGGCCTTCTCTGTATTAGCATGGAGAGAGGATTGGTTGATGGACAGAAAACAGAGAGTAGGGATAAATGGAGGTCGGAGCGGAACAGGTCGGGAGCAGCGAGGCCCATAAAAGGGGCCCAGCAGTTGGGAGCAGCTAGCTGGTGCAGGGGCAGAGGTAAACAAAGAAATAAAAAGAAATTGAAGTGTGACGTCACAGCCAAGCGGGTAAGTGATTGGCTGGTGGATTGGTGAGTATTTAATCTTTTTCTTTTTATTTCCTTATCAGTAGGTAACCTTTGGCATTGTTGCCAAATTAAGTTAATTTAAGGGTTAAGTCATGGCAGGAGAGCCCAGACCCGTGTCATGCTCCTCCTGTGCTATGTGGGAAATCAAGGATGCTTCCAGTGTCCCTGACTACTATGTGTGCAGGAAGTGTGTCCAGCTGCAGCTCCTGACAGACCGCATTGCGGCACTGGAGCTGCGCATGGATTCACTCTGGAGCATCCACGATGCTGAGGATGTCGTGACTAGCACGTTTAGTGAGTTGGTCACACCGCAGGTAAAGGTTACACAGGCAGATAGGGTATGGGTGACCATCAGGAAGAGCAGTGGAAGGAAGGTAGTGCATGGGTCCCCTGCGGTCACTCCCTCAAAAACAGATATACTGTTTTGGGTATTGTTGGGGACAGCACCAAGTTCATGGCACCATGGGTGGCTCTGCTGCACAGGAGGGCAGGAAAAAGAGTGGGAAAGCTATAGTGGTAGGGGATTCTATTGTAAGGGGAATGGATAAGAGGTTTCTGTGGCCGCAATCGAGACTCCAGGATGATATGTTGCCTCTCTGTTGCAAGGGTCAAGGATGTCTCGGAGCGGCTGCAGGGCATTCTGGAGGTGAGGGGGGGGGGGGGGTGAACAGCCAGTTGTCATAGTGCTTATAGGTACCAACGATATAGGTAAAAAATGGGTTGAGGTTCTACAAGCTGAATTTAGGGAGCTAGGAGTTAAATTAAAAAGTAGGACCTCAAAGGTAGTAATCTCAGGATTCTTACCAGTGCCACGTGCTAGTCAGAGTAGAAAAAGCAGGATAGTTAAGATGAATATGTGGCTTGAGGAATGGTGCAAGAGGGAGGGATTCAATTTCCTGGGACATTGGAACCTGTTCTGGGGGAGGTGGGATGAGTACAAACCGGACGGTCTACAGCTGGGCAGGACCGGAACCAATGTCCTTGGGGGATTATTTGCTAGGGCTGTTGGGGAGGGTTTAAACTAATATGGCAGGGGGATGGGAACCTATGCAGGGAGACAGATGGAAGTAAAATGAGGACAGAAGCAAATGGTAGAAAGGAGATAAGGAAAGGTGGAGGGCAGAGAAATCAAAGCCAAAAATCAAAAAGGGCCACATTACAACATAATTCTAAAAGGACAAAGAGTGTTAAAAAACCAAGCCTGAAGGCTCTGTGTCTCAATGCGAGGAGCATTCATAATAAGGTGGATGAATTAACTGCGCAGATAGTTGTTAACGGATATGATGTAATTGGGATTACGGAGACATGGCTCCAGGGTGACCAAGGCTGGGAACTCAACATCCAGGGGTATTCAATATTCAGGAAAGATAGACAGAAAGGAAAAGGAGGTGGGCCAGCGTTGCTGGTTAAAGAGGATATTAAGCAATAGTAAGGAAGCACATTAGCTTGGATGATGTGGAATCTGTATGGGTAGAGCTGCGGAACACCAAAGGGTAGAAAACGCTAGTGGGAGTTATGCACGGACCACCAAACAGTGGTAGTGAGGTTGGGTATGGCATCAAACAGGAAATTAAGGATGCGTGCAATAAAGGTACAACAGTTATCATGGGTGACTTTAATTTACATATAGACTGGGCTAACCAAACGGTGCCAATACGGTGGAGGAGGATTTCTTGGAGTGTATTAGGGATGGTTTTCTGGACCAATATGTCGAGGAACCAACTATAGAGCAGACCGTCCTAGACTAGGTCTTGTGTAATGAGAGAGGATTAATTAGCAATCTTGTAGTGCGAGGCCCCCTGGGGAAGAGTGACCATAATATGGTAGAATTTTTCATTTAGATGGAGAATGACACAGTTAGTTCAGAGACTAGCGTCCTGAATTTAAAGAAATCTAACTTCGATGGTATGAGACATGAATTGGCTAGGATAGACTGGCGAATGATACTTAAAGGATTGACGGTGGATAGGCAGTGTCAGACGTTTAAAGATCACATGGATGAACTTCAACACTTGAACATCCCTGTCTGGTGTAAAAATAAAACGGGGAAGGTGGCTCAACCGTGGCTACCAAGGGAAATTAGGGATAATGTTAAATCCAAGGAAGAGGCATATAAATTGGCCAGAAAAAGCAGCCAATCTGAGGATTGGGAGAAATTTAAAATTCAGCAGAGGAGCACAAAGGGTTTAATAAGGTGGACGAATTAACTGCACAGGCAGCTATTAACAAATATGATATTATTGGCATTACGGAGACATGGCTCCAGGGTGACCAAGGCTGGGAACACAACATCCAGGGGTATTCAACATTCAGGAAGGCTAGACATGGAAACCTGAGGACTGGGAGAAATTTAGAATTCAGCAGAGGAGGACAAAGGGTTTAATTAGGAGGGGGAAAATAGAGTATGAGAGTAAGCTTGCTGGGAACATAAAAACTGACTGCAAAAGCTTCTATAGATATGTGAAGAGAAAAAGATTAGTGAAGAAAAATGTAGGTCTCTTGAAGTCAAAATCAGGTGAATTTCTAATGGGGAACAAAGAACTGGCAGACCAATTGAACAAATATTTTGGTTCTGTCTTCACAAAGGAAGACACAAATAACCTTCCGGAAATACTAAGGGACAGAGGGTCCAGTGAGAAGGAGGAACTGAAGGAAATCCTTATTAGTCAGGAAATTGTGTTCGGGAAATTGATGGGATTGAAGGCTGATAAATCCCCAGGGTCTAATAGTCTGCATCCCAGAATACTTAAGGAAGTGGTCCTAGAAATAGTGGATGCATTGGTGATCATTTTCCAGCAGTCTATTGATTCTGGATCAGTTCCTATGGACTGAAGGGTAGCTAATGTAACACCACTTTTTAAGAAAGGAGGGAGAGAGAAAACGGGAAATTATCGACCAGTTAGCCTGACATCAGTTGTGGGGAAAATGTTGGAATCAATTATTAAAGATGAAATAGCAGGATCGGTCCAAGTCAGCATGGATTTATGAACGGGAAATCATGCTTGAGAAATCTTCTAGAATTTTTTGAGGATGTAACTAGTAGAGGGGACAGGGGAGAACCAGTGGATGTTTTGTATTTGGACTTTCAAAAGGCTTTTGACAAGGCCCTACACAAGAGATTGGTGTGCAAAATTAAAGCACATGGTATTGGGGGTAATGTATTGACATGGATAGAGAACTGGTTGGCAGACAGGAAGCAGAGAGTCGGGATAAACGGGCCCTTTTCAGAATGGCAGGCAGTGACTAGTGGGGTGCCGCAAGGTTCAGTGCTGGGACCCCAGCTCTTTACAATATGATTTAGATAAAGGAATTGAGTGTAATATCTCCAAATTTTCAGATGACACTAAGCTGGGTGGCGGTGTAAGCTGTGAGGAGGATGCTAAGAGGCTGCAGGGTGACTTGGACAGGTTAGGTGAGTGGGCAAATGCATGGCAGATGCAGTATAATGTGGATAAATGTGAGGTTATCCACTTTGGTGGCAAAAACATGAGGGCAGAATATTATCTGAATGGCGGCAGATTAGGAAAAGGGGAGGTGCAACGAGACCTGGGTGTCATGGTACATCAGTCATTGAAAGTTGGCATGCGGGTACAGCAGGCGGTGAAGAAGGCAAATGGCGTGTTGTCCTTCATAGCTATGGGATTTGAGTATAGGAGCAGGGAGGTCTTAATGCAGTTGTACAGGGCCTTGGTGAGGCCTCACCTGGAATATTGTGTTCAGTTTTGCTCTCCTAATCTGAGGAAGGACATTCTTGTTATTGAGGGAGTGCAGCGAAGGTTCACCAGACTGATTCCTGGGGTGGCAGGACTGACATATGTGGAGAGGCTGGATCGACTGGGCCTGTATTCACTGGAGTTTAGAAGAATGAGAGAGGATCCCATAGAAACATATTAAATACTGACGGGACTGGACAGGTTAGATGCAGGAAGAATGTACCCGATGTTGGGGAAGTCCAGAACCAGGGGACACAGTTTAAGGATAAGGGGTAAGCCATTTGGGACCGAGATGAGGAGAAACTTCTTCACTCAGAGAGTTGTTAATTATATGTCCTTACTATACAGTACAAATGCACACGAGGCCCATGCTAGAGAGAAGGTCACTCTGTGACCAGTAACCTTTATTTGCCAGCACTGAAGTGGAGAAGATGGGCGGAGCTTCCCCTTTAAAACCTGAAAGTCCAGGTTAGGAGTGTCTCCCACAAGTTCACCACCTAGTGGTCAGTGTTCTCACGGTGTACAACTTAGGTCAGTTTATACATGGTTTACAATGACAGTTGAATAAATGACATCACTTCCCCCCCAAAGTCTTATTGGGATCACAGATTAAGTCTCTCTGGTTGTTTACGCTCCCTTGTAGAGCGCCTGAGTTGGGACTCTGGTTGTTGGGCGCTGGCCTGAGTGTCTGCTGTTTGCGGTGCCTCAGGTCTGTCCGGACTGCCCACAGTGACTGGGCTCTCCTCCACTTGGTTCCGGTGTTCGGTCACCTGCGGTGGAGTGAACTCTACAACGTGTTCTTCCTCTGCTTCTTCTATGGGGTTGCTGAACCTCCTTTTTGTTTAATCCATGTGTTTGCGGCAGATTTGTCCATTGGTAAGTTTAACTACCAGAATCCTATTCCCCTCTTTGGCAATCACAGTGCCTGCTAGCCATTTGGGCCCTGTAGCATAGTTGAGGACAAAGACAGGGTCATTGACATCAATACATCGCGCCCTCGCATTCCCGTCATGGTAGTCACATTGTGACCGGCGCCTGCTCTCAACAATTTCTTTCATGGTGGGGCGTATGAGGGATAACCTGGTTTTTAGCATCCTTTTCATTAGCAGCTCTGCGGGTGGAACCCCTGTGAGCGAGTGTGGTCGGGATCTATTGGCCAACAGGAGGCGTGGTAAGTGGCTTTGTCGGGAACCCCTTTGGATTCTGAGCATCCCATTTGATTATCTGCACTGCTTGTTCTGCCTGGCCATTTGAGGCCAGCTTGAACGGTGCTGTTCTGACATGGTTGATACCATTTCCTGCCATGAAGTCCTGGAATTCAATGCTTGTAAAGCACAGGCCATTGTTGCTGACCAAGACGTCCGGTAGACCATGGGCGGCGAATATTGCCCGTAGACTTTCTACCGTGGCAGAGGATGTGCTTGAATTGAGAATGTCACACTCGATCCATTTGGAGTAGGCGTCTACTACAACCAAAAACATTTTTCCCATGAAAGGACCTACATACTCCACATGGATGAGTGACCATGGCTTGGCAGGCCAGGACCAGGGGCTAAGGGGGGTTCTCTGGGTGCAATGCCCAGCTGGGCACACATATTGCACTTGCGAACACAAAGTTCCAGGTCTGCATCTATCCCTGGCCACCAAACGTGTGACCTGGCAATTGCCTTCATCATGACAATGTCCGGGTGCTCATTGTGGAGTTCTCGGATGAACGCCTCTCTGCCGATCTGGGGCATAGTAGGCAATCGGCCTGAATCGAGAGTTCATTCTTGCGCCTGTGAAATGGTTTAAATTCCTCAGTGCATGCCCCGTACGTGGCTGCCCAGTCCCCATTCAGGACACATTTCTTGATTAAAGACAGTAGCGAGTCTCTATTTGTCCAGACTTTGATCTGACGGGCTGTCACGGGTGAGCCTTCGCTTTCGAAAGCTTCAACAGCCATGACCATCTCAGCAGCATGCTAGGTTGACCCCTCGGTGGTGGCTAGTGGGAGCCTGCTGAGTGCATCAGCACAGTTTTCAGTGCCTGGTCTGTGCCGAAATGTATAGTCATAAGCGGCTAACGTGAGTGTCCACCTCTGTATGCGGGCTGACACATTTACATTTATGGCCTTGTTGTCGGCCAAAAAGGACGTTAGGGGTTTGTGATCTGTCTCCAGCTCAAATTTCTTGCCAAACAGGTACTGGTGCATTTTTTTTTACTGCATATACACATGCAAGCGCTTCCTTTTCTACCATCCCGTAGCCCCTTTCTGCCTGGGACAGACTTCTGGAGGGATAAGCTACCGGCTGTAACTGACCCTTGGCATTGACATGCTTCTCGCTGGTTTAAAGTGTTCCCTGATCAACTTACTGAGCTCTTCAAAAGTCTTGTTCGCCGGCTTCTCAGGAGTACGCCCTGGATCCACAAACCGTCAGGAGATGAGCCCTGCGTTTGTCGGCCGAATCCTGTCCCAGCCATTCCTTAGTGACGAAACTTTGCTGTAGTCTCTCAATAAAATCGTCCCAATCATCACCAACACAGTACCTCTCGTCTGTGCTGCTAGTGGCCATGCTCGCGTGGTTTAAATCCCAGTTTCTCGTCGCCAATAATATGTCCTTACTATACAGTACAAATGCACACAAGGCCCATGCTAGAGAGAAAGTCACTCTGTGACCAGTAACCTTTATTTGCCAGCACTGAAGTGGAGAAGATGGGTGAAGCTTCCCCTTTTATACCTGAAAGTCCAGGTTAGGAGTGTCTCCCACAAGTTCACCACCTAGTGGTCCGTGTTCTCACGGTGTACAACTTAGGTCAGTTTATACATGGATTACAATGACAGTTGAATACATCATAGTTAACCTGTGGAATTCCCTACCACAGAGAGTTGTTGATGCCAGTTCGTTGGATATATTCAAAAGTGAGTTAGATATGGCCCTTACGGCTAAAGGGATCAAGGGGTATCGAGAGAAAGCAGGAAAGGGGTACTGTGGTGATCAGCCATGATCTTATTGAATGGTGGTGCAGGCTCAAAGGGCAGAATGGCCTACTCCTGCACCTATTTTCTATGTTTCTATGTTAATTAGGAGGGAGAAAATAGCGTATGAGAGTAAGCTTGCAGTGAACATAAAAACTGACAGCAAAAGCTTCGATAGATATGTGAAGAGAAAAAGATTAGTGAAGACAAATGTAGGTCCCTTGCAGTCAGAATTAGGTGAATTTATAATGGGGAACAAAGAAATGGCAGACAAATTGAACAAATACTTTCGTTCTGTCTTCACTAAGGAAGACACAAATAACCTTCTGGAAATACTAGCGACAAGGAAGAACTGAAGGAAATCCTTATTCGTCAGGAAATTGTGTTCATGAAATTGATGGGATTGAAGGCCGATAAATCCCCAGGGCCTGATAGTCTGCATCCCAGAGTACTTAAGGAAGTGGACCTAGAAATAGTGGATGCATTGGTGGTCATTTTCCAACATTCTATATACTCTGGATCAGTTCCTATGGACTGGAGGGTAGCTAATGTAACCCCACTTTTTAAAAAAGGAGGGAGAGAGAAAGCAGGTAATTATCGACCGGTTAGCCTGAAATCAGTCGTGGAGAAAATGTTAGAATCAATTATTAAAGATGTAATAGCAGCGCATTTGGAAAGCAGTGACAGGATTTGTCCAAGTCAGCGGGATTTATGAAAGGGAACTCATGCTTGACAAATCTTCTAGAATTTTTTGATGAGTGGACAAGGGAGAACCAGTCGATGTGGTGTATTTGGACTTTCAAATGGCTTTTGACAAGGTCCCACACAAGAGATTAGTGTGCAAATTTAAGGCACATGGTATTGGGGGTAATGTTTTGATGTGGCTAGACAACTGGTTGGCACACAGGAAGCAAAGAGTAGGAATAAACGGGTCCTTTTCAGAATGGCAGGCAGTGACTTGTGGGGTACCGCAAGGTTCAGTGCTGGGACCCTAGCTGGGACCCCAGCTATTTACAGTATACATTAATGATTTGAACGAAAGAATTGAATGTAATATCTCCAAGTTTGCAGATGATGCTAAGCTGGGTGGCAGTGTGAGCTGTGAAGAGGACGCTAAGAGGCTGCAGGGTGACTTGGACAGGTTAGGTGAGTGGACAAGTGCATAGCAGATGCAGTATAATGTAGATAAATGTGAGATTATCCACTTCGGTGACAAAAACAGGAAGGCAGAATATTATCTGAATGGTGACAGATTAGGAAAAGGGGAGGTGCAACGAGACCTGGGTGTCATGGTACATCAGTCAATGAAAGTTGGCATGCAGGTACAGCAGGCGGTGAAGAAGGCAAATGGCATCATAGCGAGAGGATTTAAGTATAGGAGCAGGGAGGTCTTACTGCAGTTGTACAGGGCCTTGGTGAGGCCACACCTTGAATATTGTGTACAGTTTTGATCTCCTAATCTGAGGAAGGACATTCTTGCTATTGAGGGTGCAACGAAGGTTCACCAGACTGATTCCTGGGATGGCAGGACTGACATATGAAGAAAGACTGGATCGACAAGGCTTATTTTCACTGGAATTTCGAAGAATGAGAGGAGATCAAATAGAAACATATAAAATTCTGACGGGATTGGACAGGTTAGATGCAGGAAGAATGCTCCCGATGTTGGGGAAGTCCAGAATCAGGGGTCACAGTCTAAGGATAAGGGGTAAGTCATTTAGAACTAAGATGAGGAGAAACTTCTTCACTCAGAGAATTGTGAACCTGTGGAATTCTCTACCACAGAAAGTTGTTGAGGTCAGTTCGTTAGATATATTCAAAAGGGAGTTAGATGTGGCCCTTACGGCTAAAGGGATCAAGGGGTATGGAGAGAAAGCAGGAATGGGGTACTGAAGTTGCATGATCAGCGATGATCATATTGAATGGTGGTTCAGGCTCGAAGGGCTGAATGGCCTACTCCTGCACCTATTTTCTGTGTTTCTATGTTATCTGGTTGGCAGGCTGTGACTACTGTGGTGCCGCAAGGCTTAGTGTGTGGGCCTCAGCTATTTACAATCTGTATTAATGACTTAAATAAAGAGACCGAGTGCAATGTATCCAAATTTGTTGACGATACAAAGCTAGGTGGGGAAAATAAGCTGTGAGGAGAATGTAAAGAGCCTGCAAAGGGATTTTGATAGGTTAAGTGGGCACTACAGAATGAATTAGGAATTAGGAAGGCAAATGTTGGCCTTTATTGCTAGAGGGTTGGAGTACAAGAATAAGGAAATCTTGCTACTATTGTAGAAGGCATTGGTGAGACCATACCTGGAGTACTGCGCACACTTTTGGGGGCTGAAATTGATGGCCTTACCGCTGACTGCCACCGAGATCCGCCAGCCATTGCTGTAAGGGTTCCGCCCTGTGCCAGTTTGCACTTGGGTTGGAGTGGGCGGGAGGGGAAAAACACTGGAACTGCCTGCTGATGTCAGCGGACGGCCAAGTAGCTCAAGTGACCTCCCCCCCGCCGAGATACCAGATTGGTGCGGGCGGGAGTCGGTGGCAGAATGGGGAAGGTCTGCCGCGTGGAGGCTGGTCTATCCCTGACGGTAGGTATGAAGACCTGCAAAAAAAGGTTAGCGAACATTTAAAAAAAAACATTCTTACAGCGACTTACCTGCATGGGGTCCCCCGAAGCTGTTCCGTTTTTGTTTTTTTGTGCATTGATTTTTCTTTTCAGCTCTTTGACCCTCCGTGGGCCCAACTCCATCCTCAGGCGGCAAGAGCCTTTGCCGCCGAGAATGAGCGCTTCCGCCGGCTGCCACCCAGATTGACGGTGTAAGTCCCTCTTTGCCGGGTGCACTTTCAAGGACCTTTTTGCCAAAATTCCCACTCAAAGTACTGTCAGGTATCTCGGCAGCCATCGGCGGTCCTTTTGGGTGGCGCTTGGACGGCCCTTGGGCTTTCCCAATTTCGTCCTCTTGGCCTCCTTATCTAAGGAAGGAAATACTTGCCTTAGAGGCGGTCCAACAAAGATTCCCCAAGAGGGTTGTCCTATGAGCAGAGATTGAATAGATTAGTCTTATACTCTCTGGAGTTTAGAAGAATGAGAGGTGATCTCATTGAAACATACAAGATTCTGAGAGGGATTGACAGGGTAGATGCTGAGAGGATGTTTCTCCTGGCTAGAGTCTTGAACTAGAAGGCATAGTCTCAGGATAAGGACCTTTTAAGACTGAGATGAGGAGGAATTTCTTTACTTAGAGGTTTCTGAATCTT
Source organism: Pristiophorus japonicus (assembly GCF_044704955.1). Lineage (NCBI taxonomy): Eukaryota > Metazoa > Chordata > Chondrichthyes > Pristiophoridae > Pristiophorus > Pristiophorus japonicus. The sequence continues at coordinate 292,222,654 of NC_091978.1, forward strand.
TGGAATTCTCTGCCCCAAAGGGCTGTGAATGCTCAATCGCTGAGTATATTCAAGGCTGAGATAGATAGATTTTTGAACTCTAGAGGAATCAAGGGATATGGGGATAGGGCAGGGGAGTGTAGTTGAGGTTGAAGATTAGCCATGATGTTATTAAATGGTGGAGCAGGCTCGAGGGGATATATTTAAAAAAAAATTTATTTGTTCACAGGATGTGGACATAGTTGGCAAGGCTGACATTTATTGCCCATCCCTAATTGCCCTTGAAAAGGTGGTGGTGAGCCACTGCAGTCCTTGTGGTGACTTTTTTGTAGTGGATTTCAGGCAGTTAAGAGTCAACCACATTACTGTGGGTCTGGAGTCACATATAGGCCAGACTCTTCAAGTGCCTGGACAGATCTGGAGACGCCCTTCAATACATACCAGCCAGGGTCTCCAGAATGGTCATGCTGTGCTGCCCCTGAAGGACATTAGTGAACCAAATGGGTTTTTATGACAATCCGATAGTTTAATTCCAGACTTATTTAAGTAACTGAATTTAAATTCCCCAGCTGCTGTGGCGGGATTTGAACTCACATTTCTGGCCTATTAGTCCAGGCCTCTGGATTACTAAGAGTAACATAACCACTATGGGCTCAAAATTGCCCAAGAGTTGCTCCGTTTTTTTTTGGAGCAACTTGATTTTTCTGGAGTATCTTAAAAATCCCCATTTTGCACATTCATTTTGCACCAGTATAAGTGAGTTAGTTAGGATTTTTTTAGTTTCGTTTATTTTTTTCCAAATGGGGCATTATCAGCCACCTATGCCCGTTTTGGCTATTTAAGCCACTTTGGACAGCTAATAGTTACTCCAAATTAACTTAGGCCAGCGTATGTGGCCAGTTGTGGCCGCACAGAAAACCCTTGCGGAGAGTTAAGAAAGCAGCGCAGGTAGGTCCATCAGAGGCCAGCAGAACTTAATGTCTTGACTAAAGAACGTGAATAGGATCAAACAGCTATACAGGACATCATATGACAAACTTCGCAAAGTTAATTTACTATACAACAGAAGCATTCATGGAAGCTTCAACTACAAAAATAAAAGAAGTTCAAAATATCCAAATAAAAAATAGAAGTACCTCCTGCTTGTAATTCTTATGTTGTTATGTTCTCCCAGCCGCCTAAGCTCACCCACCATCAGCCCGCCCCTTACAAACAACCCTACATTCCGTGGTCGGGGATCAGACCCTCCAGGATCAGCACAGAGACCTGGGGTCAGAGATCGGACACGTCTGGGGATCAGATCTTCCCTAGAGGTCGTGGATCGGACTGCCCACGGGATCGGAACCCCCTACCCCCATGGGATCAGTGATCGAACCCACCCTGCTGTTCGGAATTCCCCCCTCCCCCGGGATCAAAACTCCCCTCCGTCCCCCCCCCATCCCCGCCACCCCGACTTGAGCTCTGCACCAACCTGCTTGTTGTGGCCTTCTAGCCCAGGAAGGCAGCGCGCTGGCCAGTGCGGCAGGCCACTCTGCCTGGGAAAGGGGCAGGATGCATCGGGTCCCATGCTGCAGCACGCACACAGAGACTGAGGGCAGGAGCTACTGCGCATGCGCGCACATTCCAACATGTATGTGGAGAGCTGCCGGCACTGTTTCTGGCGCAGGGCACTAGTTCCGTCCCCCAATCGACTGGCCAAGCTGCGGCAAGCCCCGGGAGAGGCAACACAGCGGCCAGAATCGGGGGAGATTTTTTTCGGCGCCGTTTTCAGTCCACAAAGTCGCCGCATCTTTGGTGAGTGCGCCGAACAAAGGGGTGGGCCAAATTTGAGCCCTGAACTTCCATACCCCCTACTCCTGCTCCTACTTCTTATGACATCGGTAAAGAGCAACTCAGCAGTCAGAGCAGAGATTTGAGCAGCCTGCCTCTACTTCTGCTGATGCCACAGGTGTTGCACCACACAAAATGCTAGACAAAGGAAGAGTGAAGATTTGTGGTTGCATGCACATGGGTGTGTTGTACTTTATTAGAATGTTTCTGTATTATATGTGAGACACATAAATACTATTCTTATGCACCATTTTCCCATCTTGTTCATTATTGATTGCTGGCTGGCAAGTGGCCTTTCAATTGTGTAATAATGAATGGGATTGCCATATTGGACTGTTCAGTCACCTAAAAACTCATTTTTGGAGTGGAAGCAAGCCTTCCTCGATTTCGAGGGTCTGCCTATGATGATGGATGAATGAATGGGAAGACATGAATTGATGCCGAGCAATGGGAGGCTTGTTTATTTGCAGGATTGCTTTGTGTTGGTGGCAGGCAGGGGTGGGAGGAGAGTGCAAAAGTGGCTTTTTCATGTGGTTGTTAGATGCGTGCACTGGTGGAATCTAAGTGAACCTTGCAGTAATGAATGCATCCCAGGCATCCTGGGCAGCAATGTGCGCCACTGGTGGTTCATTTCCCATGTCACCTTTCTCATCCTCCTCCCCCTCTCTTTCCTCCTTCTTCCCCTCCTCCTTGTCTTCCTCCTCCTCCTTGGAATCGTCTGAGGAGAGACTCCGTGTTCTGTACCTTATTCCTCCTGGAAGTCCAAACCTCACTGCTGCGCAATGTTGTGCAGAGCGCAGCACAGCATGACCATTCTGGAGACCCTGGCTGGTACATACTGAAGGGTGTCTCCAGATCTGGCCAGGCACCTGAAGAGCATCTTCAGCATTCCGATGGATTGTTTGATGACATTCATTGTATCGCTGCTGGGCCTCATTTCTCGGGTTTCTGAAAGATGCTATCAGGCAGTATTAAGTGGGTATCCCTTGTCTCTGGAAAGCCAACTGGTAACACTGCTTCAAGGTACAAAGTGATCAGTCAGGGTGGACTGCCGCAGGACGAAAGCATCATGGAAGCTGCCTGGGAATCTTGCGTACACCTGCATAAAGATCTTTTTGTGGTTGCAAACCAGCTGCACATTGATGGAGAAACCCTTGCAGTTGACAAATACTCCTGGGTGATCTGTGGGTGCCTTAATTGCCAAATATGTGCAGTCGATGGCGAATTGCACCTGTGGGCAGCCAGCCAGAGCCACAAACCCATTCTGACTGGTGTCATTGCAGGCAAAATGCGCATAATTGCTGGAAAACAAGCAATCATTTGTGTGCCACTGACTGCAAGATCCTGCAAATGTCTGGGCAGATCCCCGGAAAGATCCCGAGGCAAAAAAGTTGAGGGTGTTGGTGACTTTGACAGCCACTGGTAAAGCGTGGCCACCAGGTCCAGTTGGCAACAGATCTTGTTTCAGCAGGCTGCAAGTGTCTGCCACCACCTGACACGACACCCTGAACTTCCTGAGAAATGTCGAGGAAGCTTATCCTCTGCCTATAGACCCTGTGTGCTGGGTATGGCCTCCTGTGATCCGTACCTCTCTGTTACTCCCCTCTCTCCTGTGGAGCTGCAGATCTGTGAGTAGCAAGCTGTTGCTGGTGCTGCTCTTGTTGCTGCTGGTGGTCATCTTGGTCCTCATCTGAGGTCCAAAATAACACAATGCAAGCAGCACCCATGCTGATCTGATAGATCAGTTTTGTCTGACTACTGACTGCAGCAATATTCTATTGATGTGTTTCATCATTAGCTGATTCTTGTGTACAGTGATATCTATCTTGTGGTGACTAATCCTGTCCGCTAGATGTTCAGTGCCCTCAGAGTGCTGCAGTTCATTTTGTTAAAAGCACAAGCCTGATTGCTTTATTAATAGATCAAGTGGATGCTGTCATTTTATTATTCTAAAAGCAGGAGGGTGACCTGTGCCAGCCTAGCCATTGTAATCATTGCTTGTGGTTTACTCACGCTGAGGTGAAATTATTAATCTGCAGTCATTGCAGAAACATCCAGAGGACCTGTAACTTATTTCTTCTCATCGTTTAAGGGTTTCACCTCAAAATTCAATCTTTGTCTTTGTTTATATTTTCTGTACTTCTTTAGGTGCTTCTACATCACACATTTGACCAGGGAAACAGACCTGCTCCTAGGCCTCTGCCATTGATGATCTGTAACTGGCTGTGGGAATGGGCTAGAGTAGAGAAAATTCGGCATCTGATTTTTTTTTAAGCTCAGTTTAGCAAAACACTGTTACTGTCACCACGCATTAAAACAGTGTGGCCCCGTTGAAGGGAAATAAATAGTTACTCACCAAGTACAGGGAGACTGTCTTTATTAAAGTATATTTGGCAAGCATTATTTTTAGCTTTTGGAGGTAGAAGATTCAGAAGAAATCTGCTATTTTATGTTGAAGATAGGTTTAAATGGAGCGATGTTCGGCTTATTTAATATGTATTTGTACATACAAATGAAAAAGATTTGGCAAACACTTTTCCATGAAATCCTCTGCGGAGATCACTCCTCAAGTACAGCGTTTAGTTATGGCCAATGAAACACAATGAAAGACAAATTTAAAAGCATTGTATATGAATGCACGAAGCATCTGTAATAAGGTAGACGAATTAACAGCGCAAATAGATGTAAACGGATACGATATAGTTGCAATTACGGAGACATGGTTGCAGGGTGACCAGGGTTGGGAAATGAATATCCAAGGATATTCGATATTTAGGAAGGACAGGCAAAAAGGAAGATGGGGTGGTGTGGCGTTGTTAGTAAAGGATGAAATCAGAGCAATAGTGAGAAAGGATATTGGCTCAGAAAATCAAGATGTAGAATCAGTCTGGGTGGAGCTAAGGAGCACCAAGGGGCAGAAAACATTGGTGGGAGTTGTCAATAGGCCTCGAAACAATAGTGGTACGGCATCAAACAGGAAATTAGAGATGCATGTAGCAAGGGTACTACAGTAATCATAGGTGACTTTAATCTACATATAGACTAGCCAAACCAAATTAGTAATAATACTGTGGCAAATGAATTCCTGGAGTGTGTACGAGATGGTTTTTTAGACCAGTATGTTGAGGAGCCTACTAGTGAACAGGCTATCCTAGATTGGGTATTGTCTCACCTTTAAAAAAGGGGACAAGTCCGACTGCGGCAACTACAGAGGAATCTCCCTGTTATCAGCCACTGGGAAAGTCATCGCTATAATCCTCCTCAACCGTCTTCTCCCTGTAGCTGAGGACCTCCTCCCGGAGTCACAGTGTGGATTTCATCCCCTACGGGGCACAACAGACATGATTTTTGCAGCGCGACAGCTGCAGGAAAAATGCAGGGAACAGCGCCAGCCCTTATACATGGTCTTCTTCGACCTTACAAAGGCCTTTGACACTGTCAACCGCGAGGGTATATGGAGCGCCCTCCTCCGTTTTGGATGCCCCCTAAAGTTCGTCACCATCCTCCGCCTGCTCTACGATGACATGCAGGCCATGATCCTTATCAAAGGATCCATTACAGACCCAATCCATGTCCAGACTGCGGTTAAACAGGGCTGCGTCATCGTCCCAACCCTCTTCTCAATCTTCCTCGCTGCCATGCTCCACCTCACAGCCGACAAGCTCCCCGCTGGAGTGGAACTAAACTGCAGAACCAGTGGGAACCTGTTCAACCTTCACCGTCTCCAGGCCAGGTCCAAGACCACCCCAACCTCTGTCGTTGAGCTCCAGTATGCAGACGACGCCTACGTCTGCACACATACAGAGGTTGAACTCCAGGATATAGTTGAAGTATTTACTGAGGCATACGAAAGTATGGGCCTCACGCTAAACATAAGCAAGACACCAGCCTATCCTTACCGCACAGCACAGACCCCCAGTCATTAAGATCCACGGCATGGCCCTGGACAACGTGGACCATGTCCCATATCGCGGGAGCCTCCTATCAACAAGAGCAGGCATTGACGATGAGATCGATTAAGAGGGGAAAAATAGAGTATGAGAGTAAACTTGCAAGGAACATAAAAAACGACTGCAAACGTTTCTACAAGTACATAAAAAGAAAAAGATTAGTGAAGATAAATGTAGGTCCTTTACAGACAGAAACGGGAGAATTTGTAATGGGGAACAAGGAAATGGTAGAACAATTAAATAAATGGTATGTTGACCTTCATTGCAAGAGGATTTGAGTACAAAGCAAGGATGTCTTACTACAGTTATATGGGACCTTGGTGTATTTGGTTTCCTTACCTTAGAAAGGATATACTTGCCATAGAGGGAGTGCAGCGAAGGTTCACCAGACTGATTCCTGGGATGTCAGGACTGTCATATGAGGAGAGATTGGTTCGACTAGGCCTGTATTCACTAGAGTTTAGAAGAATGAGAGGGGATCTCATTGAAAAGTATAAAGTTCTGACTGGGTTGGATAGACTGTATGCAGGGAGCATGTTTCCCCTGGAGCTGGGAAGTCTAGAACAAGGAGTCACAGTCTCAGGATACAGGGTAGGAAATTTAGGACCGAGATGAGGAGAAATGTTTTCACTCATAGGGTGGTGAACCTATGGAATTCTCTATCACAGAAGACTGTGAAGGCCAAGTCACTGAATGTATTCAAGAGGGAGATAGATAGATTTCTAGAAACAAAAGGCATCAAGGGGTATGGGGAAAAAGCAGGAATATGGTGTTGAGATAGAGGATCAGCCATGATCATATTGAATGGCGGTGCAGACTCAAAGGGCCAAATGGCCTACTACTGCTCCTATTTTTCTATGTTTCTATAAAGGACCTAGAGAGGTGAATTTTAACCCCCAAAACGGGTGGGTTTGGGTCGGGTGAGATGTTAAAATAATAAAAACGTAAACCTGAACCCAACTAACCTCAAACCCACCCATCTCTGGTTTTAACAGAGATAGGATGCGGGGCGGGTGATCAACCCACTCCTAGGAGGTGGGTTGGTCATTTAAATATTTTAATGAGGTTGCGTGCCTCAGATTTAACTTCCATTTTAAAGGGAGGCAAGCTCTGCTGGATCCAGCAGGTTAAGTGTCTTTCCACTTGCCTGCTAGATCCAGCTTACCTGCTTCTGTCCACCCTGCCCCCTCACCCCCCACCACAATCGGACTCTCCCCCAAGCCACGGTCTCCCAGCTCCCCCTGATCTTGCCAATTCCTTCCACCCTCCCTCCTTTGCACTCCCTGGCTGCAGCTTCCAATCTCCCCCCTACCCTTCTAATTACCCTCCTCACCAACCCTTCCGATCTCCCTCCCGCACGACCCTTTGGATCACCCCTTGTTTGAGACGTCCGATCTCTGCCCCAAGGCCTCCGATCTCCCCCCACCCCCCCACCCCACCGCACGACCCTTCCGATCTCCCCGCCCTCCTCTCGGTGGCCTCCAATCTGCCCCCTCCGAGGGCTTCCGCTTATACCCCCCAAGGTCTCCAATCTCCCCCTCTGCAACACCCCCCTCCCGTTTCCCCCCCCCCCCGTCCCCCACCCCCGGAAGCCTCCGAATTCTCCCCCGTCCCCCACCCCCGGAAGCCTCCGATCTCTCCCTGGCACGTACCTTCCAACTTCCAATCTCCCCTCCGGGGCCTCCCATCTCCCCGCAGGCCTCCGATCTCTCACCCCCCCCATGACTCTTCCGTTCACTCACCCCCCCCACCACGAGGCCTCCCATCTCCTCCCCCTGAGGTGTCCGATGTTCCCCATCCTGTTGACCCTTCGGATTTCCCCACCCAGGCCTCTGATCTTTCCCCAGCACCAGCCTCCCCAACCCTGCCTCAATTTTCCTGCTCCTCCAGGCTTTTCGATTCCTCCCTCCCTCCTCCCCGCTCCCCGACTGTGGTCAGGTGCCGAAGGTCTATCTGGCCAACAGCCAGTCAGCCTCTCAATCTGTTAGGCTATGGCTGGGAAACAGAGACAAAAAATGTTAATCAGGGACTGTTAAATTCAGCAGGACCTAAGGGAAACCCGACCGCAAAGCAGCACCCCCCCCGTACCTGTCCCTCTCTACCCCCTGCCTCCGAGCTAATATTGGGATCAGACATTCAGGCCTTGCTATGATGAAAAGATTAGGCATGAGTTTGATCATAGTGTCAAAGCATTGAGTTATGAAAACATTCTGGAGAAATTTGGGCTTCTCAGAAAAGGTAAAGCAGGAAGCTTACTTCAAATAACACCAAGAGAGTAAGACAAGGAGGCTCAGGTTCAAACTGGTGAAGAGCAAACTTAGGACTGATTGGACTTCTAAGTACGGTAGTTGTTATGTATGCCATACTATGTAACCAGCATTCTACCGCCACCAGAGGGTGTATCTGTTGGAGTCCCAAGGTATCCCAGCATCCCTTGGGAGCACTGTATATAAGCAGGCCTCCCATGCTGTACCAGTACTCTGGAGTTAGAATAAAGAGACTAAGGTCACACTTACTCACGTCTACAGTACTCAGTCATATTACTTTATTCGAGGCATAACAACTGGCGATGAGATAACGAACCATCATGCGAAAATGCAAAAAACTGTTGGTATCCTGGAGAAATTCTCAGAAGGGGATGATTGGGAGGCCTTCGTGGAGTGACTCGACCAATACTTCGTGACCAACGAGGTGGAAGGGAATGTGAATGCTGCCAAACAAAAGGTGATCCTCCTCACTATCGGCGGGGCAACAACCTATGGCCTCATGAAGAATCTTCTTGCTCCGGTGAAACCAACAACCAAATCGTATGAAGAACTATGCACATTGGTCCGGGAGCACATAAATCCGAAAGAGAGCGTTCTGATGGCAAGGTATCGATTTTATACATGTTAACGGTCTGAAGGCCAGGAAATGGTGAGCTACGTTGCCGAACTAAGGCACCTTGCAGGTCATTGCGAATTCAATGGATTCCTGGAGCAAATGCTAAGAGACTTTTTTGTGCTTGGCATTGGCCATGAGGTTATCCTTCGCAAACTATTGACTGTTGAAACACCGAACCTGAGCAAAGCCATAACGATAGCCCAGGCATTTATGTCCACCAATGATAACACCAAACAGATTTCGCAGCATAAACATGCATCGGCAAGTACTGTACAGAAAGTAACGTCGTTTTCAGGCAGGAATGTATATGGCAGAATGTACACGCCTGCAGCTGCATGACCTCAGATGACTCAGAGTCCGCCATCAAGCGTGAATGCGAGGCAATTTGTTGGCGCTGTGGAGGTGATCATCGAACCCATCAATGCCGCTTCAAACACTATGCGTGCAAAGGTTGTGGAACAATGGAACACCTCCAGCGAATGTGCAGATGAGTTGCAAACCCTGCAAACCACCACGTTGCAGAGGTGGGGATCCATGGGGATCAAACTAAACTAGAGACTCAAACCGAGGAGGCAGAAGTGTACGGGGTACATACCTTCACCACGAAATGTCCACCGATCATGTTAAAAGTTGAACTAAACGGAATTCCAGTATCCATGGAATTAGACACGGGTGCGAGTCAGTCTATGGTGAGCAAAAAGGCTTTCGACAGGCTGTGGTGCAACAAGGCACACAGGTCCAAGCTGAGCCCCATTCATACCAAGTTGAGAACTTACACTAAAGAGCTGATCCCTGTAATTGGCAGTGCAGCAGTAAAAGTCTCCTATGATGGAGCAGTGCACGAACTCCCACTATGGATTGTACCAGGAGATGGCCCCACACTGTTCAGCAGAAGCTGGCTGGGAAAAATTCACTGGAACTGGGATGACAACCGAGCGTTTTCGTCCGTCGACGACGCCTCATGTGCCCAGGTTCTGAGCAAGTCTGACCAGTACCCGCTACCCAAGGCAGACGACCTATTTGCGACGCTGGCAGGAGAGAAGATGTTCACCAAGTTGGTCTTGACCTCGGCCTACATGACGCAGGAGCTGGCGGAATCTTCGAAAGACCTCACCAGCATCAACACGCACAAAGGTCTGTTCATCCACAATAGATGCGCGTTTGGGATTCGATCGGCCGCGGCCATTTTTCAAAGGAACATGGAGAGTCTGCTAAAGTCAATTCCGCGCACCGTGGTTTTCCAGGACAACATATTGATCACAGTTCGGGACACCATCGAACACTTGAAGAACCTGGAAGAGGTTCTAAGTCGGCTAGATCGTGTGGGACTCAGGTTGAAACGCTCGGTGTGTTTTCCTGGTGCCAGAGATCGAGATCTTAGGGAGAAGGATTGTGGCAGATGCCATCAGACCCACCAACACCAAGACAGAGGCCATCACCTACACCTGTGTTTGTACCGAGACGATCGACTAGGGAGTGGAAAGCCCCAGATCGTCTCACCCTGTAAATAAGTGTACTATTGACTTTACAGGGTGGGGGTTGGGGAGTGATGTTATGTATGCAACATTATGTAACCAGCATTTTATTGCCACCAGAGGGCAAATCTGTTGGAGTCCCAAGGGATCCCAGCATCCCTTGGGAGCACTGTATATAAGCAGGCCTCCCATACTGTACCAGTACTCTGGAGTTAGAATAAAGAGACTAAGGTCACACTTACTCACATCTACAGTACTCAGTCACGAGACATAACAGTAGTAGAGGAAAAACTCTTGAAACATTTAAGAGATAGTTGAATGTTGTGATCGGACAATTCTAAGTTTTCTTGATTGTTGAACTGAACTGCACTGAATGGGCTTTCCTCATTGATACTTACTTTATGATTTTGTGAAGTCTGTACCAGTTTACGAACACGATAAAACATTTTTTTTCGTTCCTGGGATGTGAGCATTGCTGGCAAGTCCAGCATTTATTGCCCATTCCTAATTGTCATTTAGATAGTGGTGATGAGCCGCTTTCTTGAACCGCTACAGTCCATGTGGTGAATGTAATCCCACAGTGTTGATAGGGAGTGAGTTCTAGGATATTGACCCAGCGACAATGAAGGAATGGCGATATATTGCCAAGTCAGGATGGTGCGTAACTTGGAGGGGAACTTGCAGGTGATGGTCTTCCCATGCACCTGCTGCCCTCGTCCTTCTAGGTGGTAGAGGTCGCGGGTTTGGGAAGTGCTGTTGAAGAGGCCTTGGCAAGTTGCTGCAGTGCATCTTGTAGATGGTACACACAGCAATGGTGCGCCGGTGATGGAGGGCGTGAATGTTTAAGGTGATGGATGGGGTGCCAATCAAGCGGGCTGCTTTGTCCTGGATGGTGTCGAGCTTCTTGAGTGTTGTTGGAGCTGCACTCATCCAGGCAAGTGGAGAGTATTCCATCACACTTCTGACTTGTGGCTTATAGATGGTGGAAAGGCTTTGGGGAGTCAGGAAGTGAGACACTTGGCACAGAATACACAGCCTCTGACCTGCTCTTATAGCCACAGTATTTATGTGGCTAGTCCAGTTAAGTTCCTCAAACAGAAAGAAAGTTCTCCAAAGACTTTTCTCACAATGGCACTTAAGTTAGCGTTTTGCCAAATTTTCCTCTTCTTATTACTCCCATTCAAAGATGTGTACTGCCATTGTGTAAGAGTCAAACACAAAGGGAAGTTCTGGGGAAGACCATAGTGTCTTTAGTGAACAGTGATGCCAGTGCATTTCAACAGTTCAGCTATTCGCCATAATCTTAGATGGACAAGAAATCGGTTTTCTCTAAAACAAGAGATCCTTCCTCTAATGATCTGGTTGAAAATTTACTGGGTTCAACATATAAGTGCTTAATGGATTTGTTGCCCACTTCATTGAAAATTGTTAGCTCTTAGCTCTTTAGCTTTTTCATATCGATTACGTGGGGAATCTGAAGTGGTGTGCAAGATTGGCTTGTCTCCACCTTTCTTTCTGCCTTTCTCCCTCTGACTCTCTCAGTCTGGCTCTCTCTCTCTCCCTCTCTCTGTGGAGGCATTCCTTGTTTCTGTTTGGTGCCTGAATAGGACAGGCTGAAATCAGGAGCTCAATATGTGGGGGCAGTAGGAGGGAACCTGTGTCCTATTAATCCACTGCACAGTATGTCAATGGATAACATCTTGAACTAAAGAGTCCACTGAGTAACAAGCAAAAATTCAACTTTTTAACCAGAATAGAAAAGTGAGCCAAAATGTGATTGGCAGAAACTGTATAATAATCAATGGTTAAAGTGTGGCTGCTATAAAAGAACAGTCATACACAACCCATGATTGTATTGAGACAAGTGAACACAAGAGGAATTCTTGTCCTGAAGCGCCCTCTAGCGTATTAATATCACATAGTACAGTATATATTTAAAAATGGCATGAAATTTCATAAAGTGACAGTGAAGCTAGCCTATCATTTGTGTGGGAATTACTCACAGTTCCATTGTAGCAATGGTACAACTGTGCAGCACCACTAGTGTAACTGAGGAAAATGATCATTTGCAGTTTTATAAACCAGTGACACTGCTCCACAGAGTAGTCAGACACAGGTTCTTGCCCAGAATATCCCACACACTGCAAGTTCTTGGTCTTGACATCCTATTGGAGGAAGTGCCAAACAAAGTTAAAGCATTTACCCACCAATGTCAGGCTGTTTTCACTCATCACTTTGCCTTCTGACTCAAGTGATATTTTCTGAGATATGGGCGAGTTTAGCCTGTCAGATCAGAGAACACATTTTGAAAACTTTAGAAGTTGTGGTGGGAGTGGGCTTTCACAAAAATGTTTATCATGAATTCCTGGCAGACTCAATGGGGGGAATATTAACCTAAAAAAGCGGGTGGGTTAGGACCGGGTGTGGAGAGGAGAGGGGTGGGGGTAGTTAAATTGTTAAAAATCGGTTTTCGACCTGAACCCGCCTCTAACCCACCGACTTCAGGTTTTAATCGAGATGGGAAGCAGGACGGGGCAGGCAGCAAACCTGCTGCTAGGAGGTGGGATGTCAATTTAAATATAATGAGGCTGGAAGCCTCTATTTTTAAACTCCATTTCATTTTTAGTTGCTCATGGACGGGTTTCACACAATTCATGAAACCTGCCAATTAAAGCAAGATAGGGACCGCTGGATCCAGTAGGTAAGTGCCTTTACACCTACCTGCTGGATCCAGGGTCCCTGCCAACTCACCACCATGATCAGCGACTCCCCCCACACACAAGGCCTCTGCCTCCCCACCAATGATGCTGAGGCTGGCCATGATCTTCTCTTATTTCCACGTCCCCGTCCTCACTAATCCTCTGGTGGCTGGCCTTTATCCAAACCCATCATCCAGAGGCCGGCCACGATCTTCCCTTCAGCCCCCGCCCCCCCCCTGAGCCCCCCAGATCATCCGACCCCGATCTTCTCTCCCCCGCCCCGATCTGTTTAATGGCCCAGCCCCCACGCGAACCCTCCCACCTCTGTGTGGCCTAGTGCCACAGGCCTACCCGCCCACCTCTCAATCTGGCTGGCTGCGGGCGGGAAACCGAAGCCTCGCATGCAAATTGCGTTCTGCCATGAAAGTCGGCAGGGCCTGCGGGAAACCCGGCGTCCCGGGGTGTCCGACAACTTTGGAGCCCCACTGCCCCCAACCCGCCTTCCTCTTTAAAATCCAGCCCAATCTGTCCCTCACTGTTAGGGGATTAGGCAGCCATGATTTTATAAACCGGTGGTGGAATTTTCTGAGACAGAACGCCACTAGTGAAGCCACAAACGCAGTGGCTGGCTTGTTGGAAACCAAAGGTCCATTGCCCATGATTTTCTATTGAATGGATTTTCTGTTAAACTGCATAATGTGTTTGAGGCCCCCAGGTGGTTTTTGAGTCTTGGAAAATAATGCCCCTCATGTTTATTTTTCGTAATTCCTACCTTGTGTTAGCCTCTGGATTAGAAGAATGTAGGTTGAGTCCCACACCATCACTTAGGTTTATAATCTGGGATGACATTACAGTGCACTACTGAGGGAATCGTGCATTGTTGAAAGCACACTCCTTTAGAAGACATGTTAAACTGAGTTTGCCTGTTCTGATGATTCAAGTTTCTGTTAAAGATCCCATAGGATTATTTGAAGAAGAGCAAGGAGTTCACCCCTCCTGGCCGACATTCCTCCTTCAATACCATCAGCAAAACAGATTAAGTGATCACTCATGGCCGTTTGTGGGACGCGGCAGGTGAAGAACAGCTGGTATACTTCTCTACATGACATCAGCCACTGCACTTAAAAAAGTGGTGTAAAGTGCTTTGACACGTTACAGTATGATAAGACACTATATAAATGTAAATATTATTTACCTTGTAGTTAAATTTCAGTTTTAATGAATATTGCTTGTTATTAAACTGAATTCATGTCTGTTCTTCATCAACAGGCACTGTCCAGAGATGTCAAACCCCAATACTTTGCTTCATTGAATCACTGGTTGCAGAAAGCTGAGGGGGAAACATAGAAACATAGAACATAGGTGCAGGAGTAGGCCATTCGGCCCTTCAAGCCTGCACCACCATTCAATAAGATCATGGCTGATCATTCCCTCAGTACCCCTTTCCTGCTTTCTCTCCATACCCCTTGATCCCTTTAGCCGTAAGGGCCATATCTAACTCCCTCTTGAATATATCCAATGAACTGGCATCAACAACTCTCTGTGGTAGGGAATTCCACAGGTTACCAACTCTCTGAGGGAAGAAGTTTTTCCTCATTTCAGTCCTAAATGGCCTACCCCTAATTCTAAGACTGTGTCCCCTGGCCCTGGACTTCCCCAACATCAGGAACATTCTTCCCGCATCTAACCTGTCCAGTCCCGTCAGAATCTTATACGTTTCTATGAGATCCCCTCTCATCCTTCTAAACTCCAGTGTATAAAGGAACAGTTGATCCAGTCTCTCCTCATATGTCAGTCCAGCCATCCCTGGAATCAGTCTGGTGAACCTTTGCTGCACTCCCTCAATAGCAAGAACGTCCTTCCTCAGATTAGGAGACCAAAACTGAACACAATATTCTCCTTACAATTGAATCCCCTATCACTATCGCTCTCCCACTCTTTTTCCTGCCCTCCTGTGCAGCAGAGCCACCCACGGTACCATGAACTTGGTTGCTGCTGCCTTTCCCTGATGAGTCATCCCCCCTAACAGTACCCAAAATGGTATATCTGTTTTGCAGGGGGATGACCGCAGGGGATCCCTGCACTACCTTCCTTGCACTGCTCTTCCTTTTGGTCACCCAATACCTATCTGGCTGTGTACCCTTTACCTGACTTGTGACCATCTCGCTAAATGCGCTATTCTCGTCATTCTCAGCATCGTGGATGCTCCAGAGTTCATCCACCCGCAGCTCCAGTGCCGCAATGCGGTCTGTCAGGATCTGCAGGCGGATACACTTCCTGCATTTCCCGGAAGGTAAATCCATACTCAATTTGAAAGCAGCAATCATTGTACTCTTTTACCTTAGCTATGTGGATATTTTATAGTAATGTATTTTATATTTTAATAGAATTTATTTTAAGA
The DNA here is from genome assembly GCF_044704955.1 of Pristiophorus japonicus. Taxonomy (NCBI): domain Eukaryota; kingdom Metazoa; phylum Chordata; class Chondrichthyes; family Pristiophoridae; genus Pristiophorus; species Pristiophorus japonicus. The sequence continues at coordinate 292,237,871 of NC_091978.1, forward strand.
TTATTCATACAAACAATGGACAAAATACAATAGCCTCGTAAATATCTTTCTAAAGACTACTTTACACTGCAAGCCTTGTTTACATTCTCAAATTCAGTAACAATGAAATGATGGAGAGCTTGGTGACACAATTATTTAGCAAGACTATCCTTTCAGCTCTGGGTCTAGGTTCAAATCAAGCCCTGCCTGAGCGGTAGATGTAGTGTATATAGGCACCTTTAGCAATCACTCCACGAGGCAGGGTATGATGCTTAAACTGTGTAGACCTGTAGTCCTTTATTTGCAGCTCCTGAGTGAGGACATCAAGCTGTGAGTTCCTTTTTATACTGGGTTACCTGCAGTGTGCAGGCAACCCTTAGGTCTCCAGCAGCAGCACCCTCTGGGGTACAGGCAAGGTGTGTACAGTGTAAGGGTACATTCAGTGTTGCATAACAGTGTTACAGACATCACACAGTAAACAGGAATACACAACAACACTCCCCCCTAAGCATTTTTCATATCCTTATTGTCATGCCCAGGGGAGGTGATCAATGGTGGGCTATGGGAGGTTGTGGTGAGGGTTGAATGGTTGCCAGGTGTGACCCCTGTGCTTGAGGCTGGCCTCGTACATTTCCCCTCCCTCACACACAGACCATGTGGGTGTCACTGTTGTGGGATCCCTCGGGGGGGATAGCCACGGCAGCAGTGGGTGGTGTGTATACACTGTGATGTGGGTAGTTGTGGGCAGGGCCATAAGACTGGGTGGGCTCCTTGTCCACCATTGTTGTGGGGTGGTGGGCAGGGTCACAAGACTGGGTGGGCTCCTTGTCCACCAATTGGGATGAGGGTCAGGTCATCCCAGGGTTTGCCAGGGAAGCTGCAGGGTATTGGCCTCATGCTCCTGGTGTTGGCCCTGGTGGCCAGGGGTTGTAGGGTTGGTCTGGTGCAGGTTGCCATTGGTGGTGGCTGGGCTGCCCATTGACCACTGTCCCTGTAGTGGGTGTGCTCCCACTGGCTGTGTGTGTGTCCTGCAAGGGGCATCACATTCTCTATCATTATTGTTAAGCATAATAAACTTGTTCTTAACCTTACTGACACCTGCATTCATCTCATTAGTCACATTAGTTAAACCAGCATCACAATTCATGGTTACATTGCATACATTTTCATACTTGCACCCTTTAATTGCATCTTTAGCTTTAAAGTCCGTGTACTCAAATAGTTGAAACTTACCCTTTAAATTTTTTTGGTTACCGGTCTCCTTTAAGGGAGCCTTCAAATTCAATTGGCCGCTCAGTGTCATGTGATGCTCCTCCAATGCTCCTCGTGGTATGGCTGTGGCCAGTTTGATTTTAGGTTCTACTGCTTGTGGTGCGGCATTTCCCGGTCTTGCTGCAGGTAGGCTGTGGTGCTCTTTTCTTCCACAGATTCGATCCTGGATGTTGGGAATCGATTTCTTTCGTCGATGTTCACCTCTTGGAGTCCTGCCTCGGCCCAGAAAGTGGAGTATGGATCCTCAGTCCTGGAGATTTCACCATGGTGCTGTGGAGTCGTCGTCACGCTGTCGAGCTGGACAGTGGAACCTCCGGATGCAGCGATGGATCCATGTTCGAGGTCGACTGCCGGAGCCCGGAGGCCTGGGAGCAGCTTCGCTTGGACAGGATGCCGTTGTGGTCGATTGACGGGATTCATCTAAAGTTCTTCAAAGGTCGCTTGGCTGATCGCAGACTGGCTCGCCCCTGTGTCAATCTCCATAGAAACTGGGACCTCGTCGACGGAGAACTTTCGGTGGAGCAGGTATGAGTTCCATACTCTTTTTCCAGGGGTTGAGCAACTTCACCTTCATCTGTGTCGGAGCCCCGGTGATCAGCCAACTCATCAGAGACGCGGTGAGTAAAACTTTTATTGCACATCCTTTGAAGGTACCTTTTCTCTTTGCATGCATAGTCTTTGTAGCGGCACTGGTGGACCCTGTGGTTTCCTCCACAATGCCAGCACGGGGCTAGCCGGTTTGCCCAATGTGGTGGACTCAAGGTTGCGGGACGCGGGGTAGCATTTCTGCCCTTTGAAGTATCAATGCAGTGCACTGCTCTCGTCGGTTTAGAGTCCCTTAGTGCTTCATTTAGGTGGTTGCCAAAGTCGCACGGTGCAGCCAGTCTCCTTAAGTGTTCCAATCTTTCTACAAAAGCATCCCAATCTTCCCCATCGGTAAATTGCTGAAAGATGCTGAGATTCGACATGCTGAGTATGTGGTTCGTGACCTCGTATTCCCGTCGCCAGTTGTAGTGTATGTAGGCACCTTTAGTAATGACTCCACGAGGCAGGGTATGATACTTAAACTGTGTAGTCCTTTATTTGCAGCTCCTAAGTGGGGACAACAAGCTGTGAGTTCCTTTTTATACTGGGTTACCTGTAGTGTGCAGGCAACCCTTAGGTCTCCAGCACCCTCTGGTGTACAGGTAAGGTGTGTACAGTGCAAGGGTACATTCAGTGTTGTATAACAGTGTTACAGACATCACACAGTAAACAGGCATGCATATACAACAGTAGGAACCTCCTCTAACTGTAAGGCACATATACAAAATCAGTTTGGGGATTCTCAACCCCAGTTCCTAGTTGGGCTGGGAATATAGCATAAAACTGCTCTTAATATGACATGAATAGCACTGACTTTGCAATCTCACTCAGAAAGCCCACAAGATGGCTATTACAGAAAATGGGCGCTGTCTTTTTTAAAACATTCTGCTTCCCTTTTTCACACTTTTTCACTGGCTCAGCTGAAGTCATTGACTCCTGCTGAGGTAAAGCACCATGGGCACTGCTTACCCCGTTCAAGTGACCACCCTTTGTGTATGAGCCTAGACAGTTAGTTTTGCTTGACTTTAAGTAAGAAGCTGTCATAGCAAATCTACCATTGTCCACATACAACATCTATACATGGACACTTTCTAGCAAGGGTCACAACAATGTGATCAGGAGCTTGGATGCTGGCTAGTTTGCCTCTCACTAACCCAACAACGCCAAGTCCAACAAATACAACACAAATAAAACCAGAAAATGCTGGAAGTACTCAGCAGGTCAGGCAATGCCTGTGATAATGTTTCAGGATGTTCGACCAATGGAATTAAATATCAGGCGTTGTGTATAATGGGCGGCCAATCCGATACCGCCCGTTTTGCGTCACTGCCTGAGACAAGTTTCTAGGTCTACATGACAAAAGGGATGATAGCGCAAGGCAAAAGGGGGTGTAATGGGACAAGTAAAGAGACAAAAGTTCCGAATAAATGGGAGCAGCAGCTGTGTTCAAAATTGTTAAACTCAATGTTGGAGGCTGTAAAGTGTCCAATCGAAAGATGAGGTGCTATTCCTCAAGCTTCCATTGAGCTTCATTAGAACAGTGTAGGAGGCCGAGGACAGAGAGGCCAGAGTCGGAGTGGGATGGATATTAAAATAGCAAGGGACTTGAAGTTCAGGTCATGCTTGTGGACTGAACGGCGGTGTTTGGCTCACCCACTGTAGAGGAGACAGGATCGTGAGCAGCAAATACAGTATAGTAAATTGAAAGAAGTACAAATCGCTGTTTCATCTGGAAGGAGTGTTTGGGGCCCTGGATGATGGGAAGGGAGGAGGTAAAAGTGCAGGTGTTGCATCTCCTGCGCTTGCATGGTAAAGTGCCATAGGAAGGGGAGGGACTGATGAGATGGAAGATGAGGACAAGGAGAACCCTATTGTAGCTCTGGGAGGTGGGGGGGGGGGCAAGGGTGTGACCATAAGTGTTGGAAATGGGACGGGCACAGTCGAGGGCCCTTTCAACCATGGTGGAAGAGAATCCTCGATTGCCGAAAAATAAAGGCATAATGGCAGCACTGGTATGGAAGGTGCCATCATCAGAACTGATGCGACGGAGACGAAGAAACTGGGGGAATGGAATAGCATCCTTACAGGAAGCAGGATGGGAGGAAGTGTAATCAAGGTAGCTGTAGGAGTCACTGGGCTTATAGTAGATATCAAAAAAGTGTTGGTGTGACCAATTCTGTAAAGAGTAAGGGGAACCCAGGTGAGATAGAGAACGAGGGTCTGCAGAGATTGATCCTATCCAACAAGTACAATGTACTTGCTACCTGTGAGGATAAAGATGCTGACCATGGCACCTTGGAGCAGGGGGTTGTCCAAAAGGAGAAGCAGGAGAAGCATAATGTGGTCGTTGTAGGGGATTCAGTAATTAGGGGGACGGATCTTTGTAAATAGGATCGAGAGTCCCACATGGTATGTTGCCTACATGGTATCAGGGTGAGGAACATCTCGAACTGGCTTGAAAGGATATTGGAGAGAGAGTGGGAGGAGAGGATCCAGTTGTTGTGGTCCATGTTGGGACCAACAACATAGGAAAGAGAAGGTAAGAGGTGCTGTTCAGAAAGTACCAGGAGCTAGGAGCTAAATTAAAAAACAGGACCTCAAGGATTATAATCTCTGGATTATTACCTGAGCCACGTTCAAATTAGCATAGGGATAGGCAGATTAAGGAGGTGAACACATGGCTGAAGCAGTGGCGTGGGAAAGAGGGGTTCCATTTCATGGGACACTGGCACCAGTATTGGGAAAGGAAGGAACTGTATCATTGTACCCTCTTTTGGATGAGATGTTAAACTGAGGCCCCGTCCGAGTTCTCAAGTGGACATAAAAGATCCCATGGCACTATTTTGAAGAAGAGCAGGGGTGTTATCCTGGCCAATATTTAACCCTCAATCAACATAACAAATAAACAGACTATCTGATCATTATCACGTTGCCGTTTCTGGGAGCTTGCTTGTGCGCAAATTCCTTCCTTCCTCCCTCCCTTCACCTCCCTCCCTTCCCCTCCCTCCCTTCCCCCCCCTCCCTTCCCCTCCCTTCCTCTTCACCTTCTCTACGAAGGTCACAAGGACTAAAACCAGTAAATGGTGGGGAGGGCTTCAAAGGTTGGCAGAGGTTGGAGCCTCTGAGCCCAAGCAAGCCTCAGTGTTCAGCCATGCACAGGCCCCATTAGTAAGGTTTCATATTTTGAGAGCATAAAATTGTTTCACGGCACCTCAGTAGAGGGAGTTTGAAAAAAAAGCTGCTCCCTAACAACGGAAGCACTGCGAGCCTGGAGCCTCACCAGACCTGTCAAGGGGACAAAATGAGAAATAAAAAGTAATAAAATGATGGCATCACAAGGATGGAGGACGGTGATTGGTTCTTCCATATTAATTGAATCAATGGATAGGGAATGAATTTTAAAGAAAGCTAATAACTGATTTAATTTGCTTCAATTGCTGATTTTCTAATTTTAACTTAAGTTATAATTATGGTATATATTATTTAATTTGTTTAATTATAATTAATCTTTATTATACTGATTGTACTATTGTATACTCCTTATTGTATTATTTACAATGTAATTTGAATTTTTATTTTTAATTTTTTTTCGCCTTTGTCTATCTGTGTGCACATTTTGGCTGACGCTTCAGACCCGAGCCTTTATGCTCTTTTTACACTTCCGCTGTTTCTCTCTTTCCCTCAATGGTCAATATCTAACGTGTTGTAAAATTGTTGTGAAGCGCCTTGGGACGTTTTACTATGTTAAAGGCTCCATATAAATAAAAGTTATTATTATTTTATTAATAATAATAATAATAATAACAATAATAATTCTAAAACAAACGAATAAGAAGAGAGTAGAGTAATAGTCAGAATTTCCAGCATGGGTTCGACGGGCCGAATGGCCGTCTTCTGTGCTGTAACCATCTATGAATTTGTGTGTTAGGCACGAAAGGTAAAGGGAAAACTAAAAGATGTAAAATGATTACATCAGGAGAGAGAACTAAGAAATGTGTGAGAAAAACAACAATACAGCTGAAGGACAGTTAAAGTGTGAGGCTCAAATAAGCATTCTTTATACAAATGCATGGAGTATAAGGAAAAAATTGAATGACTTGCAGGCGCAAGTTCAAATTAGAGTGGTTTTAATGGGGGATTTTAACTTCCACATAGATTGGGATAAACAGATGAGCTCATGTCAAAAAGTTAGCGAATTTCTTGAGTGTGTTCAGGGCAGTTTTCTGCAATGATATGTCCTAGAACCAATGGGGCAGGTCATATTAGATTTAATAATGACCAATGAGCCAGATTTAATTAATAGCCTAATGGTGCGTGAACATTTATCATAATATGATTATTCAATGTTGTGTTTGAAAGGGAGAAACCCGAAACAGCTACTAAGATTCTAGATTTAGATAATGCCAACTTCAGCGGGATGAGACTGAGAGGGGCCTAAACTGGATAAAGCCCGAAAACAGACGAGGAGATCGTGATGTGCGTTCTGCCCATGCCCATTGAAAGTAATGCAGGCAGCAAACGAAATTCGTGCTGCCTGCTCATTAACATGATTGAAGCATTGAGTCCAGTGCTGAACGCAAGGGGCCAATATCGTGGGACATTTGCTCTGTATTTAAAGGTTGCCTGCAGAGTGAAACGCTATCTGCACTTCTTAAAGGGGAGGTACTTTGTGAAAAAAGCACATCACTCTCACTGGAGCTAAGCAATGTCACAACAGGGCAGAGAAAGAGCACCTCAGTACTCAGGTGCAGCATTGGTGGCCTTGGTGCAGGAGGTCGATAGGAGGAGACAAGTTCTCTACCCACAGGGAACCGGAGACTGCCCAGACATATTGTACGAAGGCAGTGGGAGCAGATAGCTGAAGCAGTCAGTGCCACCAGTCTTTCTCCCAAGACCTGGATCCAGTGTCAGAAGAAGTTTGATGACTTCACACGAGTGGTCAAGGTCAGATAATGCATCTTCAAATGCCGTCTGCCATTTGCACCACTAGCTTCACACAGTGCTCAATGCACCACACCCCCAGCACTCACCTACCAACAATCTCTACCTATAACCACTCATACCTCACAATCATAGCTTCACCTCACCCTCACACCCACATCGCACACCTTGCACACAATGCCAGCCATTCAACCATGACAGGCACATTGCACTACACTCACTGACACACTTTCTTTTCTCTTGCAGGCCAAGGTGGCGCATAACCAGCGCCAGCAGGATCTAACAGGTGACGAGGAAAGCACAGCTTCAGAACCTGATCCAACTGGAGGAGACAGTTCTAGATATAATTGGAGGGGCCGTCACTGAGGCCACGGCGATTGGCGAGGCTAAAAGTATTGACGAAGACGGTATGCTCATACCTAATCTTTCTTCTCGCATCTCACTTCTCCCTCATTTTACAATCTCTTCCCACGTACAAACTGCTAATGGTGTAAGCATGCACATCTTGCTTTCCTCCTCCCCTTATCATAACCCGACCCTTGTGCCTTTATCCTGTCAGATACCGAAGAACTTCCACCTGCCCAGCCTGTGCAGGAAGAGAGTGATAGAGAAGAAAAGGCACCTTCACTCAATCTTAAACTACCAGGCGCCAGCTCAGAAAATGGACTGCGCGAACTTTTGAGGGTAGAGGGGGGCGAAGGGTAGCACAGCGCACCGAAGAGTGAGATCGCACACGAGTTCAGCTGCAGAGGACTTAGATGAGGACTTAGATGGGGCGGCCTTCATAAGAATGGTGATGGACATGAACACAGAAATGCTTGGTGCAATGGCAGGTCCTGCCAGAGAGCCTCTTGTCAGTGTCAAGCAGCAGGAAGGAGTCCGGCTCCAACCTTGGACGGGGCTTTGCACGGAGTTGGATCCCATGATTTCCAGGATGGAAGTGATGGGCAACACCATTAGAACACTTTTGGACTCAACCATGATGCTGGGTGAGATGCCCGATGTCACAGCTTCCATTGCATCACAAGCAGAAGCGACCCAACATTTGAGCGCTGCAGTGGAAGCTCAGACTTCTGTCAAGCTGGCTTCACTTGCTGCCATTCAAGCTCATACCCTTGTTCCTCCACACTATACCCTGTTCCCTCGCACTGTACCCTAGTCACTCCCACTATACCCTTGTTCCTCCACACTATACCCTGTTCCCTCGCACTGTACCCTAGTCACTCCCACTATACCCTTGTTCCTCCACACTATACCCTGTTCCCTCGCACTGTACCCTAGTCACTCCCACTATACCCTTGTTCCTCCACACTATACCCTGTTCCCTCGCACTGTACCCTAGTCACTCCCACTATACCCTTGTTCCTCCACACTATACCCTGTTCCCTCGCACTGTACCCTAGTCACTCCCACTATACCCTTATTCCCCGCAAAATACCCTGTTCCCTCGCACTGTACCCTAGTCACTCCCACTATACCCTTATTCCCCGCAAAATACCCTGTTCCCTCGCACTGTACCCTAGTCACTCCCACTATACCCTTATTCCCCGCAAAATACCCTGTTCCCTCGCATTATACCCTAGTCACTCCCACTATACCCTTGTTCCTCCACACTATACCCTGTTCCCTCGCACTATACCCTAGTCACTCCCACTATACCCTTATTCCTCCACACTATACCCTGTTCCCTCGCACTGTACCCTAGTCACTCCCACTATACCCTTGTTCCTCCACACTATACCCTGTTCCCTCGCACTGTACCCTAGTCACTCCCACTATACCCTTGTTCCTCCACACTATACCCTGTTCCCTCGCACTGTACCCTAGTCACTCCCACTATACCCTTGTTCCTCCACACTATACCCTGTTCCCTCGCACTGTACCCTAGTCACTCCCACTATACCCTTGTTCCTCCACACTATACCCTGTTCCCTCGCACTGTACCCTAGTCACTCCCACTATACCCTTGTTCCTCCACACTATACCCTGTTCCCTCGCACTGTACCCTAGTCACTCCCACTATACCCTTATTCCCCGCAAAATACCCTGTTCCCTCGCACTGTACCCTAGTCACTCCCACTATACCCTTATTCCCCGCAAAATACCCTGTTCCCTCGCACTGTACCCTAGTCACTCCCACTATACCCTTATTCCCCGCAAAATACCCTGTTCCCTCGCATTATACCCTAGTCACTCCCACTATACCCTTATTCCCCGCAAAATACCCTGTTCCCTCGCACTGTACCCTAGTCACTCCCACTATACCCTTGTTCCTCCACACTATACCCTGTTCCCTCGCACTGTACCCTAGTCACTCCCACTATACCCTTGTTCCTCCACGCTATACCCTGTTCCCTCGCACTGTACCCTAGTCACTCCCACTATACCCTTGTTCCTCCACACTATACCCTGTTCCCTCGCACTGTACCCTAGTCACTCCCACTATACCCTTATTCCCCGCAAAATACCCTGTTCCCTCGCACTGTACCCTAGTCACTCCCACTATACCCTTGTTCCTCCACACTATACCCTGTTCCCTCGCACTGTACCCTAGTCACTCCCACTATACCCTTATTCCCCGCAAAATACCCTGTTCCCTCGCACTGTACCCTAGTCACTCCCACTATACCCTTATTCCCCGCAAAATACCCTGTTCCCTCGCACTATACCCTAGTCACTCCCACTATACCCTTATTCCCCGCAAAATACCCTGTTCCCTCGCACTATACCCTAGTCACTCCCACTATACCCTTATTCCCCGCAAAATACCCTGTTCCCTCGCACTATACCCTAGTCACTCCCACTATACCCTTATTCCCCGCAAAATACCCTGTTCCCTCGCACTACACCCTAGTCACTCCCACTATACCCTTATTCCCCACAAAATACCCTGTTCCCTCACATTATACCCTAGTCACTCCCACTATACCCTCGTTAACCACACTATAAGAACATAAGAAATATAACGGGAATAGGCCATACAGCCCCTCGAGCCTGCTCCGCCATTCAGTAAGATCATGGCTGATCTGATCATGGACTCAGCTCCACTTCCCCGCCCGCTCCTCATAACCCCTTATCCCCTTATCGTTTAAGAAACTGTCTATTTCTGTCTTCAATTTATTCATTGTCCCAGCTTCCACAACTCTCTGAGGCAGCAATTTCCACAGATTTACAACCCTCTGAGAGAAGAAATTTCTCCTCATCTCTGTTTTAAATGGGCGGACCCTTATTCTAAGATCATGCCCTCTAGTTCTAGTCTCCCCCATCAGTGGAAACATCCTCTCTGCATCCACCTTGTCAAGCCCCCTCATAATCTTATATGTTTCGATAAGATCACCTCTCATTCTTCTGAATTCCAATGAGTAGAGGCCCAACCTACTCAACCTTTCCTCATAACTCAACCCCCTCATCCCCGGAATCAACCTAGTGAACCTTCTCTGAACTGCCTCCAAAGCTAGTATATCCTTTCGTAAATATGGAAACCAAAACTGCACGCAGTATTCCAGGTGAGGCCTCACCAAAACCTTGTATAGCTGTAGCAAGAGTTCCCTGTTTTTATACTCCATCCCCTTTGCAATAAAGGCCAAGATACCACTGGCCTTCCTGATCACTTGCTGTACCTGCATTCTATCCTTTTATGTTTCATGCACAAGTACCCCCAGGTCCCGCTGTACTGCGGCAATTTGCAATCTTTCTCCATTTAAATAATAACTTGCTCTTTGATTTTTTTCTGCCAAAGTGCATGACCTCACACTTTCCAACATTATACTCCATCTGCCAAATTTTTGCCCACTCACTTAGCCTGTCTATGTCCTTCTGCAAATTTTTTGTGTCCTCCTCACACATTGCTTTTCCTCCCATCTTTGTATCGTCAGCAAACCTGGCTACGTTACACTCAGTCCCTTCTTCCAAGTAATTAATATAGATTGTAAATAGTTGGGGTCCCAGCACTGATCCCTGCGGCACCCCACTAATTACTGGTTGCCAACCCGAGCATGAACCATTTATCCCGACTCTCTCTTCTCTGTTAGTTAGCCAATCCTCTATCCATGCTAATATATTACACCCAACCCTGTGAACTTTTATCTTGTGCAGTAACCTTTTATGTGGCACCTTATCAAATGCCTTCTGGAAATCCAAATACACCACATCCACTGGTTCCCCTTTATCCACCCTGTTCGTTACATCCTCAAATAATTCCAGCAAATTTGTCAAACATGACTTTCCCTTCATAAATCCATGCTGACTCTGCCTGACTGAATTATGCTTTTCCAAATGTCCTGCTACTACTTCTTTAATAATGGACTCCAACATTTTCCCAACCACAGATGTTAGACTAACTGGTCTATAGTTTCCTGCTTTTTGTCGGCCTCCTTTTTTAAATAGGGGCATTACATTTGCATTTTTCCAATCTGCTAGGAGCTCCCCAGAATCCAGGCAATTTTGGTAAATTACAACCAATGCATCCACAATCCCTGCTGTTACTTCTCTTAAGACCCTAGGATGCAAGCCATCAGGTCCAGGGGATTTATCTGCTTTTAGTCCCATTATCTTACTGAGTACCACCTCCTTAGTGATTGTTATTGTGTTAAGTTCCTCCCCCGCTATAGTCCCTTGACTATCCACTGTTGGGATATTGTTAGTGTCCTCTATCATAAAGACTGATACAAAATATTTGTTCAGAGTTTCTGCCATCTCCATGTTCCCCATCACTAATTCCCCGTTCTCGTCCTCTAAGGGACCAACATTTACTTTAGCCACTCTTTTCCTATTTATATTCCTATAGAAATTCTTGCTATCTGTTTCTATATTTTGTGCCAGTTTACTTTTATCAGTTAGCAGTTTTACTCCTAACACAGATGAGGCTGCACACAGGGAGACTAAAGTAACAGTGACCTCGGTCTTTAATAAGACACTCCAGAGTCAGGAATAGGTCTTAGGGGCCGGCTTATATACAGTGCTCCCAAGGGATGCTGCGATCCCTTGGGACTTCAGGGGGATGAGCTCCCTGGTGGCGGAACATGGGAGTGCATGCTTTACAGATACACAACATCACTCACCCCCCCCAAAGTCAAAGTGAAAACTATTTACAAGGTGAGGCGGTCAGGAGCCTTTCTTTCCCTGGTGGACCGCCTCGGTACAAATGTCTGTTCTGGTGTGTTGGCTGTGCCCTCGCTGGGCTGGCGTGTTGTTGGCCCTGCAGGGCTGCTAGGTGAGCCTGGCCTTGCTGGGCTGTTGGGCATGATGGGTTTGATTTCCTGGTCCGGGGTGGTGTCGTTGATCCTTTGGGTGTGTGTTGTGGGCTCGAAAAAGGTGGTGTCTGCTGTGGGTTGTTCAGGGCAGTCTGTGAACCGCAGCCTCATTTGGTCCAGGTGCTTTCTGCAAATTTGTCCATTGTCTAGTTTGACTACAAACACCCTATTCCCTTGTTTAGCTATCACCGTGCCTGCGATCCACTTGGGACCATGTCCATAGTTTAGCACATACACAGGGTCATTCAGATCAATTTTCCGTGACACAGTGGCTCGAACATCATTTACTCTCTACCTGATCATGCAGGTTGGGGTGAACCAGCGAGAGTGGTTTTAAGTGCCTTTTTCATGAGTAGCTCAGCTGGGGGCACCCCTGTGAGCGAGTGGGGTCTCATGCGGTAGCTGAGCAATACTCGTGACAGGCGGGTTTGGAGTGAGCCTTCCGTGACTCGTTTAAGGCTCTGTTTGATGGTTTGTACTGCCCGCTCTGCCTGCCCATTGGAGGATGGTTTAAACGGGGCCGAGGTGACATGTTTGATCCCATTGCGGGTCATGAATTCTTTAAATTCGGCACTGATGAAACATGGCCCGTTGTCACTGATCAGTATGTCAGGCAGGCCGTGGGTGGCAAACATAGCCCTCAGGCTTTCAATGGTGGCGGTGGCGGTGCTTCCCGACATTATTTCACATTCAATCCATTTTGAAAAAGCATCCACCACCACCAGGAACATTTTACCGAGAAATGGGCCCGCATAGTCGACATGGATCCTCGACCATGGTCTGGAGCGCCAGGACCACAAACTTAGTGGTGCCTCTCTGGATGCGTTGCTCAACTGAGCACATACGCTGCATTGCCATACACAGGACTCTAAGTCAGAGTCGATACAGGGCCACCACATGTGGGATCTGGCTATCGCTTTCATCATTACGATACCCGGGTGTGTGCTGTGGAGATCCGAGATGAACATCTCCCTGCCCTTTTTGGGTAGCACTACATGGCTATCCCACAACAGGCAGTCTGCCTGAATGGACAGCTCGTCCTTTCGCCGCTGGAGCATTTCAACGGGGATGCTGGCCCAGCTCCCATGCAGTACACAGTTTTTTACTAGGGACAGCAGAGGATATTGGCCGGTCCAAGTCCTAATCTGGCGGGCCGTGACAGGTGATTTATCATTTTCAAACGCTTCCATGACCATCAACAAGTCTGCGGACTGCGCCACCATCAACAAGTTTGCAGGCTGCGCCATTTCTACCCCCGTGGTGGGCAATGGTAGCCGACTGAGAACACCCGCACAGTTCTCGGTGCCTGGCCTGTGGCGGATGGTATAGTTATACGCTGATAGCGCGAGTGCCCACCTTTGTATGCGGGCTTAGGCATTAGTATTTACCCCTTGTTTTCAGCGAACAGGGATGTGAGGGGCTTGTGATCGGTTTCCAGCTCAAATTTGTGGCTAAACAGGTACTGATGCATTTTCTTTACCCCGAACACACGCTAATGCCTCTTTCTCAATCATGCTGTAGGCCCTCTCGGCCTTAGACAAACTCCTAGAAGCATAGGCAACTTCCCCGCAACGTTAGCTTGTTGTAATACACACCCGACTCCGTATGACAGCGCGTCACATGCTAGCACAAGTCTTTTACACGAGTTATACAATACAAGCAGCTTGTTGGAGCATAAAATGTTTCTGGCTTTCTCAAAAGCAATTACTTGATTTTTTTCCCCATACCCAGTTCTCACCTTTGCGCAATAACACATGTAGGGTCTCTAAAAGGGTGCTTAACCCCGATAGGAAGTTACCAAAATAGTTGAGGAGTCCCAGGAACGACCGCAGCTCCGTGACGTTCTGTGGCTTGGGCGCGTTCCTGATAGCCTCTGTCTTGGCATCTGTGGGCCGAATGCCACCTGCTACGATCTTTCTCCCCAAAAACTCCACTTCTGTTGCCATGAAGACGCATTTCGACCTCTTCAGCCACAGCCCTACGCAATCCAGTCACTGGAGGACCACCTCCAGGTTTTGTAGGTGCTCGGCGGTGTCCTGACCCATGACCAATATGTCGTCCTGAAAGACCACCGTGTATGGTACCGACTTGAGTAGGCTCTCCATGTTTCTCTGGAAGATCGCTGCATCGCTCCAAACGGGTATCTGTTGTAGATGAACAGTCCCTTGTGCGTGTTGATGCAGGTGAGGCCCTTCGATGACTCCTCCAGCTACTGCATCATGTAGGCCAAAGTCAGGTCGAGCTTGGTGAACATCTTGCCTCCTGCCAGTATCGCAAATCGGTCGTCTGCTTTAGGTAGCGGATCTTGGTCCTGTGGCGAGAAACGATTAATAGTTACTTTATTATCGCCGCAAATCCTGACCGTGCCATCACTTTTGAGCACTGGAACAATCGGGCTGGCCCACTCACTGAATTCCACTGGGGAGATGATGCCCTTGCGTTGCAGCCTGTTCAGCTCGATTTCCACTCTCTTCCCTCATCATATAAGACACTGCTCGCGCCTTGTGGTGAATGGGTCGTGGCTCTGGGACCAAGTGGATCCGCACCTTCGCCCGGAAATGTTTCCAATGCCTGGCTCAAAAAGGGAAGGAAATTTCTTAAGAACCTGGGCACATGAGGCCTCATCGACATGTGATAATGCTCGGATGTCATCCCAGTTCCAGCGGATTTTGCCCAGCCAGCTCCTTCCAAGCAGTGTGCGGCCATCGTCCGGGACAATCCAGAGTGGCAGTTCGTGCACCGTGCCCTCGTAGGTGACCTTGACCATGGTGCTGCCCAGGTCAGTGATAAGCTCTTTGGTGTACGTTCTCAGTTTCGTGTTGATGGGGCTCAGGGCTGGGCTGAATGCCTTTTTGCACCACAGTCTCTCAAACATCTTTTTACTCATGATGGATTGGCTAGCGCCCGTGTTCAGTTCCATGGCTACGGGTAAGCCATTCAATTTTACGTTTAGCATTATAGGTGGACATTTCGTTGAAAATGTGTGCACCCTGTGTACTTCAGCATCTGCCTCCTCTCTCTGAGGCTCGAAATTGCTTTGATCCACCATGGACCAATCTTCCTCTGCCACGTGGTGGTTAGCAGGTTTTGCAGATCTTGCAGCTCGTCTGCAAGCTCGTTGGAGGTGCCCCATTGCTCCACAGCTCTTGCAAACATACCCTTTGAAGTGGCATGAATAGGCTGAATGGAAGCCTCCACAACGCCAACAAGGTATGAATTGCCTTGCATTCATCCTTTGTTGCGGACTCTGAGTCATCTGGGTCACCTGAGGCCTGCTGGCAGTTGCAGATTCGTGGGTTCTGCCCTGTGCATTTCTGCTCGCAAACACAATTCCAGTTAATTTATGAACATTGCAAGCATTTGTGTGCTGAGAGATTTGTTTGGTGTTAGCACTGGTGGACATAAACGTCTGTGCTATCGCAATGGCCTGACTTCGGGTCGGTGTCTCTACAGTCAAAAGTTTTCGTAGAATGATCTCGTGGCCAATGCCCAGTACAAAAAAGTCTCTGAGCATTTGCTCCAGGTAGCCATCAAACTCACATTGTCCTGCAAGTCGCCTTAGCTCGGTGACGTAGCTCGCCACTTCCTGACCTTCAGATCGCTGGCACGTGTAGAACCGATACCTCGCCATCAGCACGCTCTCCCTCGGGTTAAGATGCTCCAGAACCAGTGTACACAGCTCCTCATACGACTTATCTGTGGGTTTCACCGGAGCCAGAAGATTCTTCATGAGGCTGTAGGTCGGTGCTCCGTGAGGAGGACCGCTCTCCTTTCTGCAGCGCTTCCTTCTCCGTCCAGCTCGTTGGCTACAAAGTACCGGTCTAGCCGTTCGACATAGGCTCGCCAGTCCTCACCCTCCGAGAACTTCTCCAGGATGCCCACAGTTTGCTGCATCTTTGCGTTCGATTCGTATTCTCATCGCCAGTTATTGTGTTCCTAACACAGATGAGGCTGCACACAGGGAGATTAAAGTAACAGTGACCTCAATCTTTAATAAGACACTCCAGAGGGAGGAACAGGCCTTAGGGGCCGGCTTATATACAGTGCTCCCAAAGGATGCTGGGATCCCTTGGGACTTCAAGGGATGCGCACCCTGGTGGCGGAACATGGGAGTGCATGCTTTACAGATACACACCAACTTTCATTGTCTATCTTCCCTTTCTTAATCATTTTTTTAGTCGTTCTTTGCTGGCTTTTAAAAGCTTCCCAGTCTTCTGTCCTCCCACTAGGTTTGGCCACTTTCTATGCCCTTGTTTTTAATTGGATACCGTCCTTTATTTCTTTAGTTAGCCACGGATGGCTATCTTTTCTCTTGCCCCCTTTCCTGCTCACTGGAATATATTTTTCTTGAGAGTTGTGAAATATCTCCTAAAATGTACACCACTGTTCATCACCCTGTTACCTCACCCTATACCCATGTCACTCCCACTATACCCTGGTCCCTCACACTATGCCCTGGTTGGGAAATGCTGGAATCTATAATTGAGGAAGTGACACTTAGAAAATCAGAATATTATAAGGCAGAGTTACATGGTTTTATGAAAGGGAAATCGTGTTTAACAAATTTATTAGAGTTTTTTGAGGATGTAACTAGCCGTGTAGATAAAGGGGATGCAGTGGGTGTATATATTTGGTTTTCCAAAAGGCGTTTGATAAGGTGCCACATAAAATGTTGCTGCGCAAGATAAGGGCAGCATGTGTACATCCTCCACTGCCATTCCAACAGTATCATTGCAGTTGCCTGTCAGCAGGCCAGCCCAGATTGCTATCGCCCATACTGAGATGGTGCAGTCTACAGCCAGGCCTTCTAGGTACAGAGCAGCTCGAGGTCAGCCTGCAAAGCCCATGGAAAGTCAACAGCCTTGCTGCAGCCACTGTGGTAGCACTTTGTTATAAGTATGAGAATAGGCAAAGGTTCACGAAACACATTCACTAAGGGAATGCACAAAGGTGATTAGTTGACCTTGTAATGTAAAATTGGAATTAATCCTTTAGAAATGATGATTGGAATGTTTGTTTTGTGGTAGCTTTCATTTCAGCATTGTGACAGAGGGATGGCAAGGTTGGGAAGTGTTGATCAACAGGGATCTGGGGTTTCATTCAGGGGAACTGGAGTCTGATGAGGCACTCATGGACAGCCTTTGGAACGGAGATTTGCAGGTTGCTTTCTCCTTTTCCTCCTCCTCTTCCTCCTCCTCCTGAGGTGGCCGCGGAACCCATGGTGGCAAGGGCTGAACCCTCATGATGGCCAAGTTTTGGAGGATGCAGCAGACCACCACGAATTGGGACACCCACTCCGGTGAGTACTGGAGAGCACCTCCCGAGTGGTCAAGGCAGCGGAACCATTGCCTGAGCACCATGATGGTCTGCTCGATGAGGTTCCTTGTGGTAGCATGGTTGTCATTATATGAGTGCTGGCCACGAGTGGCGGGGTTGCAGAGGGGAGTCATCAGCCAAGTGTAGAGTGGATAGCCCTTGTTGCCGAAGAGCCACCCTCATGTTCAATGTGGTGGCTGGAAAATTGCTGGCACAGCGGACTGACGCAGGATGAAGGCATCATGACTGCTGCCAGGATAGCGGGCATTCACCATCATGATGTGCTGGGTGTGGTCTCACACCAACTGCACATTAAGGGAATGGTACCCTTTGTGGTTACGGAACATCTCAGCATTGATATGCGGCGCCCGCAAAGCCATGTATGTAAAGTCGATGGCACCCTGCACCATGGGGAAGCCTGATATCCTGGCAAAGCTATGTATGCATTTGTCCTGCTTCTCTCTGTTTAGAAAGAAGACAATGAAATCATTTTTCTTAGAGTACCGAGACTTTGTGACCTCCGGATGCAGCGATGGACGGCAAACTGCGGGGTGTTTGCTATGTCGCATGGTCCAGCCTGGAAGGATCTGCTGGCGAAAAAATTCAGGGCTAGCGTCATCTTGAGGGTCACTGGCAGAGCCATCATCGCCCTGCCCTGAGGCTGCAGATCTGGTTCCAAGAGGTGGCAGAGTACTGTGACCACCTCCTCGATGAATCGAAGCTGCCGAACACACTGCTCCTAGCTTAAGTGCAGTTCGGAGAAGTGCTTCCTGAAGGCCCTAGTTTGGTAAGGCCTCCCTCTGCAGGCAGCTTGTCTTTGCTGCCTCTGTTCCATGTCCCTGTCATGCTGCAGCGCAAGGGGGACTGTAACTAGAGCCCCGATAACTGGGAGCAAGTGGTGTAGTCAGAGGCCTTCCAGTTGCAGATAATGCTTTCCCAACATCTAACAGCAGTCCCTGCACTTTAACAATGTTATTAATATTTTCCAGCAAGCCAGCCTTCATATAAACTCTGCACAAGCCAGTACAAGAGAAATAATCAACTTACCTGCAAGTTGGATGTATCCCTTTAAATAGCGGTAGCAGAAGATCCCTTGTGCAGCTGAGCATGCTGACTGAAATCACGATCTGCCTCTGTGCATACTGCCGGAGCACGCACGTCCTGCCTGCGCTATCGTCCTCAACAAGATGGCGACCAGCGGAGCCGCACTGGAAGTGGTCAGAAGCGACACAGTTGCCATTTATTTCTCCAAACCGGTTTTAACTGCTGGCACTAAGGTGCTGAATTTCACAGACAGACTGTCCACAGTAAACTGGGCAAATCTTTTAATGGGTAAAATGACAGAAGATCAGTGGGAGATGTTCAAAAAAGAATTTAACATGCTACAGAACCAGTTTATAAGAGCTCTACCTGCCAAAAAAAGTAGCCATGGACAACAAAAGAGGTAAGGGACAACATAAAACTAAAAGAAAAAGCATATACAAATGCAAAAAAAAGCATAGACCCTGGCAAATGGGAGAGATACAAAGAAAAGCAAAGGGAGACAAAACAGATAATAAGTTAATAAGAACTACAAAAATGGAGTATGAAAAGAAACGTGCGAGAGTTATCAAAATCAACGCAATATTTTTTACAATTATTTTAGGATAAAGGGTAGTCAAGAGCAATGTGGGCCCCTTAAAAACTGATAATGGTAATATTGTAAATGAAAATAAGGACATGGCAGACAGGTTAAATAAATATTTGCGTTGTTATTTACAGTAGATGAAGAGGATAGTATGCCAGTCACCCCAATGAAACTCATTTTGAATCAGGGACGGGAACTCACCATAATTATTGTAATAATGACACTAAGCACAAGTCCCCAAGATCAGATGGTTTTCATCCCAGGGTTTTAAAGGAATTGGTGAGCACATTGCAGATTGCTCTAACTATAATCTTCCAAAGTTCTCTCAATTCAGGAACCGTTCATTTAGATTGGGAAATTGTGCATGTCACTCTGCTATTTAAGAATGGTGAGAGAGGGAAAGCGGAAAATTATAGACCAGTTAGCCTAACATCTGTTGCCAGGAAATTATAGGGCTAGAAATCCCACCACCGAAGCGGAATTGGGCCGTACGCCCCTCAAAGGAAGTCTCCATTAAAGGGGAGGGCCACTGCGTACAATGCAGGCCCTCTAGTGACCGCCAATGGGCCATCAGGGACACGATCGACCGGGCCAGCAGCCCGGCACCCAAAACAGAGTACCAGGCTGCACAATGGCGGCCCGGTCGACGTGAGGGCTGCCATTGTTGGGCTCACCGAAGAATCAGCCGACAAATAAAGATGACGGCCAGGGACAGTAAAGGCCTCCTCTTTAAGGGGCACCCCAGCAGCGGATGTCCGCCAGCTTTGCGACCCGCGCCAACCTTGCGGCCCGTGGTGGAAAAGAGGTCAGTGTGCATGGGCAATTTTCCGGGAGGCAGTAGTGCCCCCTTCCCCCTGTTAGCACCCCCTGGCCGTGGTAACTGGGCTTTAAAAAGGGACAATTTCACCCCAGAGTGATTGAACACTTTGAAAAGTTTCAGCTGATCAGAGAGAGCCAGCATGATTTGTCAGTGGTAGGTCAAGCCTGATGAACCTGACTGAATTTTTTGAAGAGATGACTAAAGTAGTGGACAGGGGAATGTCTATGGATGTTATTTATACAGACTATGAGTGGGATTTGATAAGAGACTATTAGCTAAAGTTGAAGCTCAAGGTTTGAGGGAAAATTATTGACAGGGTTAGGAAATTGGTTGAGCAGCAGGAGATAGAGAGTAGGGATAATGGGGAGGTACTCAAATTGGTGGGATGTGATTAGTGGTGTCCCACAAATATCTGTGTTGGGGCCTCAAGTGTTCAGCATATTGGTTAATGACTTAAATGATGGATAGACAGCCACATATCCAAATTTGTCAATGATACAAAGATAGGCGGCATTGTTAGCAGTGTGGATGGAAGCATAAAATTACAAAGAAATATTAATTAGATTAAGTGAATGGACAAAACTGTGGCAAATGGATTTCAATGTAGGCAAGTGTGAGGTCATCCACTTTGGAACTAAAAGGGATAGAACAGAATCCTTTCTAAATGGTGAAAAGCTAAAAACAGTGGAAGTCCAAAGAGACTTGGAGTCCTGGTACATAAATCATTAAAATGTCATGAACAGGGAATCAAAAAGGCTAATGGAATGCTGGCACTGTATCTAAAGCACTAAAATACAAGTGGGGGAGTGTTATAAACGGGAGCCAGGCCTTTCAGGAGTGAAGTTAGGAAACACTTCTACATGCAAAGAGTGGTAGAAGTTTGGAATTCTCTTACCCAAATGGCAGTTGGTGCTAGGTCAATTGTTAATTTTAAATCTGAGATTGATAGATTTTTGTTAACCAGGGGCATTAAGGGATTTGGGGCAAAGACGGGTATATGGAGTTAGATCACAGATCATCCATGATCAGCCAATGTCTTTGGCCTCCGCCACAAACTGTGACTCCATCCCTTTCCCTAGCATCTATCTGAGGCTAAACCAGACTGTTCACAACCTAGGCGTCATATTTGACCCTGAAATGAGCTTCCGGCCACATATCCGCAGCATAACTAAAACCGCCTATATCCACCTCCATAACATTACCCGCCTCCACCCCTGCCTTAACTCATCTGCTGCTGAAACCCTCATCCATGCCTTTGTTACCTCTAGACTTGACTACTCCAATGCAATCCTGGCTGGCCTTCCACATTCTACCCTATATAAACTTGAGGTCATCCAAAACTCGGCAAAACTGTCCTAACTTGCACCAAGTCTCGATCATCCAACACCCCTGTGCTCACTGACCTACATTGGCTCCCGGTTAAGCAACTCCTCGATTTCAAAATTCTCATCCTTATTTACAAATTCCTCTATGGCCTTGCCCCTCTTTATCTCTGTAATCTCTTTCAGTCTCACAACCCCACAAGATGTCTGCACTCCTCAAATTCTGCCCTCTTAAGCATCCCTGATTATAACTGCTCAGCCATCAGTGGCTGTGCCTTCAGCTGCTTGGGCCCTAAGCTCTTGAACTCCCTCCCTAAACCTCTCCGCCTCTCTACCTCTCTTTCCTCCTTTAAGACGTTCCTTAAAACCTACCTCTTTGACCAAGCTTTTGGTCATTGCGGTAATTTCTTCTTAGGTGGCTCGGTGTCAAATCTATCTGTTTTGGCTTATAATACTGCTGTGACGCGCCTTGGGATGTTTTACTACGTTAAAGGCACTATATAAAAGTTGTTGCTGTTTTTAATTTTTTTTATGTACAATGTAAACAGCTGGGGCCCCAGCACAGAACTTTGCGGTACCCCACTAGTCACTGCCTGCCATTCTGAAAAGTCCCCATTTACTCCTACTCTTTGCTTCCTGTCTGCCAACCAGGTCTCAATCCACGTCAGCACACTACCCCCAATCCCATGTGCTTTAACTTTGCACATTAATCTCTTGTGTGGGACCTTGTCGAAAGCCTTCTGAAAGTCCAAATACACCACATCAACTGGTTCTCCCTTGTCCACTCTACTGGAAACACCCTCAAAAAATTGTTGATGCAGGAAGAATATTCCCAATGTTCACCCAGAGAGTGGTGAACCTGTGGAATTCTTTACCACAGAAAGTTGTTGAGGTCAATTCACTAAATATATTCAAAAAAGGAGTTAGATGAAGTCCTTACTACTAGGGGGATCAAGGGGTATGGCGAGAAAGCAGGAATGGGGTACTGAAGTTGCGT
Source organism: Pristiophorus japonicus (assembly GCF_044704955.1). NCBI lineage: Eukaryota > Metazoa > Chordata > Chondrichthyes > Pristiophoridae > Pristiophorus > Pristiophorus japonicus. The sequence continues at coordinate 292,259,982 of NC_091978.1, forward strand.
GTTCAGCCATGAACTCATTGAATAGTGGTGCAGGCTCGAAGGGCCGAATGGCCTACTCCTGCACCTATTTTCTATGTTTCTATGTTTCTATTTCTATGTTGTTGATCTCACCGAATGGCTCTATGGGCTAAAAGGCCTACTCATGTTCTTATGTTCCTACAATGGTTGACATCCTATCACCATAAATGGAGATAGAAAAATCGAGGAAGGGAAGGGAGATGGACCATGTGAAGATGAGGGTGTGGTGGAAAATTGAAGCAAAGTTAATGAAAATTTCCAGTTCGAGACTGTTGTGTGTAAACTTGTACAGCCACCAGAGGGCTCATCCCTTGGAGTCCCAAGGGATCCCACAATCCCTTGGGAGCACAGGTACTTAAGGAGGCCTCACAGGCTGGAGAGGCGCTCTGGAGACCTGCAATAAAAGACTGTCACATTTTACTTTGAGCTCACAGTATCCAGTCAGACTCTTTATTCATATATAACAACTGGCGACGAGATACAAATGATGAACCTAACGATGCAGAGAACAGTGGGCATCTTGGAGAAATTCTTAGAGGGAGATGATTGGGAAATCTTCGTGGAGCGACTCGACCAATACTTCGTGGCCAACAAGCTGGAAGAAGAGAATGCTGCCAAATGAAGGGCAATTCTCCTCACCGTCTGCGGGGCACCAACGTATGGCCTCATGAAAAATCTGCTTACTCCAGCGAAACCCACAGAGAAATCATACGATGATTTGTGCACACTGGTCCGGGAGCATCTGAATCCGAAGGAAAGCGTTCTGATGGCGAGGTACCGGTTCTACACCTACAAAAGGTCTGAAGGCCAGGAAGTGGCGAGTTATGTCGCTGAGCTAAGATGCCTTGCAGGACATTGCAAATTTGAAGGACATTTGGAGCATATGCTCAGAGACTTTTTCCTACTTGGCATTGGCCATGAAGTGATACTTCACAAACTTTTGACTGTAGAGACCCCAACCTTGAGTAAGGCCATAGCGATAGCCCAGGCGTTCATTGCCACCAGTGACAATACTAAGCAAATCTCTCAGCACACGTGTGCTGCTACAAATACTGTGAACAAAGTGATGTTGTTTTCAAATAGCAACATACAGGGCAGGTCACACATACCTGCAGCTGCACGTCCGCAGATGTCTCAGAGTCCACCATCAAGGGTGATGAATGCAAGGCCATTAACACCATGTTGGCGCTGCGGAGATGATCACCGTTTCCATTCATGCCACTTCAAAGGGTACGTTTGCAAGGGCTGTGGAACAATGGGACACCTCCAACGTATGTGCAGGCGAGCTGCAAACCTTGTTAATCCTGCAAACCACCATGTTGCAGAGGAGAACAGATCCACGGCGGATCACGACGAACCAGAGTCTCAGACCGAGGAGGCAGAGGTATATGGGGTGCACACATTTACCACAAAGCGTTCCCCGATAATGATGAAGGTTGAATTAAATGGACTCCCGGTGTCAATGGAGCTAGACACAGGCGCGAGCCAGTCCATTATGAGCAAAAATACTTTCTAAAAAATTGTGTTTCAGCAAGGCCTCAAGGCCAGTTTTGACTCCCATTCGAACGAAACACAACTTACACAAAGGAACTGATTCCCATAATCGGCAACAAAGGTAAAGGTCTCCTACGATGGAGCGGTGCACAAGCTACCACTCTGGGTGGTACCAGACGATGGTCCCACGCTGCTCGGCAGGAGCTGGCTGGGAAAGATACGCTGGAACTGGAAAGACGTCCAAGTGCTCTTGTCCACTGATGACACTTCATGTGCCCAGGTCTTAAACAAGTCCCCTTCACTGTTCGAACCAGGCATCGGGAAGTTCCAAGGAGCAAAAGTGCAGATCCACCTAATTCCGGGGGCGCGACCCATCCATCACAAGGCGAGAGCAGTACCGTACATGAGAGAAAGGGTAGAGATCGAGCTCGACCAGCTGCAACGAGAGGGCATCATTTCGCCAGAAAGAATTCAATGAGTGGGCCAGTCTGATTGTTCCAGTCCACAAAGGAGATGGCACCATCAGAATCTGTGGTGATTACAAAGTAACTATCAATCATTTCTCCCTGCAGGATCAATACCCACTACCAAAGGCCGACGACCTTTTCACTACGCTGGCGGGAGGAAAGACGTTTACGAAGCTGGACTTGACCTCAGCCTACATGACGCAGGAGCTGGAGGAATCATTGAAGGGCCTCACCTGCAACAACACAACAAGGGTCTCTTCATTTATAACAGATGCCTGTTTGGAATTCGATCAGCCGCGGCGATATTCCAGAGAAACATGGAAAACTTACTGAAGTCGGTCCTGCGCATGGTGATCTTCCAGGATGACATCTCGGTTACAGGTCAGGACACAGTTATGCATCTGCAGAACCTGGAGGAGGTCATGGGGCTCAGATGCAACCCACACAGCCCTTTTCTGGCCGGGATATCCAAGATCGAATCATTTGCCTATGGTGCCAGTGACCACAACCTGGAATACTGCATGCGAGCATCTGGGTGTCCTTCTCTGGCTTGCAGAGCCATTTGTGTTAATGCTAAAGCACTTTTCCCATTTTTTTTCAGGTGTGGAAGGCAATTCAGCTTTAAGAGCTGAAGACTGCCATTTGGAAATTCTTTTTAATGTTAAATTTTTTTCAGAAGGCAGTTGAGCTGGAAGTGCTAAAAACTGCCTATTTTTAAATGTTTTTCTTTTTCATTTTAGAAGGCAGTTCCTCTTTAAGGGACTGACACTGCTTTCTAAAATGACAGCCTTGCTTTAAGAGATGGCTGTTCTTGCTGGGCCTCCTGCTGGGACTACCGCCAGGAGAACTGACCTAGCACAGTGAGTTTAGCGCTGCGCTAATGTTAATTACCAAGCAGCATCAATTTACCAGTGCTGCCAGGCTATAAATTTCTGTGGTTCGTGGTGCCACCTACAGGTTTCCAGCATTCCCCAATTTCTAGGCCTTAGGGATGAAAGGGTGAAAACAAGTGCTAAATAGGTGCTGTGCTAATAAGACATGCCTGTTTGAAAGTCTGGTTTTAGCTTGCAATTTTGTGCCTTATTGCTGAATACCATAATTTAAAATTGCCTGGAGTTAAAAACCAAGTAGGCTTAGCATTCAAGTTCTGGTTAGAAGCAATTTTCGTGGAGCAGTGCATGTGGGCTACCTCACAACTACTTCCACTGAAGGTGTGAATTGTGCTGATTGACACACAATGGCACATTTCAAGATGGTCAGGAACTGAGGGAGAGGGCACACAGGTACTTGCACGCAACATAGAAACATAGAAACATAGAAAATAGGTGCAGGAGCAGGCCATTCAGCCCTTCTAGCCTGCACCGCCATTCAATGAGTTAATGGCTGAACATGAAACTTCAGTACTCCCTTCCTGCTTTCTCGCCATACCCCTTGATCCCCCGAGTAGTAAGGACTTCATCTAACTCCCTTTTGAATATATTTAGTGAATTGGCCTCAACTACTTTCTGTGGTAGAGAATTCCACAGGTTCACCACTCTCTGGGTGAAGAAGTTTCTCCTCATCTCGGTCCTAAATGGCTTACCCCTTATCCTTAGACTGTGACCCCTGGTTCTGGACTTCCCCAACATTGGGAACATTCTTCCTGCATCTAACCTGTCTAAACCCATCAGAATTTTAAACGTTTCTATGAGGTCCCCTCTCATTCTTCTGAACTCCAGTGAATACAAGCCCAGTTGATCCAGTCTTTCTTGATAGGTCAGTCCCACCATCCCGGGAATCAGTCTGGTGAATCTTCGCTGCACTCCCTCAATAGCAAGAATGTCCTTCCTCAAGTTAGGAGACCAAAACTGTACACAACACTGGAGGTACTGGTGGCGGAGGTCCAGAGGGGAAAGAATGCCATGTACCAGCAGGGGGAAGGAGTCCACCTCAGCCTCCTATTCTTCTTTCTGGCAGCAGCTGGTGCTGCTTTGCCTGGCCTCATGTCCTCCTCCCATTCCTCCTGCAGACCAAGTGGCACCCCTAGCTAGAAGCCAACGACCAAGTACTCCCTTTCTTATTCGTGGGATGTGAGCGTCACTGGCAAGGCCAGCATTTATTGCCCATCCCGAATTGTTCTTGAGAAGGTGGTGGCAAGCCATCTTCTTGAACCATTGCAATCTGTGTGGTGAAGATACTCCCGCAGTGATGTTAGGGAGACAGTTCCAGGAGTCTGACGCAGGGACAATGAAGGAATGGTGATATATTTCCAAGTCAAGATGGTGTGTGACTTGCAGGTGATGGTGCTCCCATGCGCCTGCTGCCTCTGTCCTGCTGGGTGGTAGAGGTCGTGGGTTTGGGAGGTGCTGTTGAAGAATCCTTGGCGAGTTGCTGCAGTACATCTTGTAGATGGTACACACAGCAGTCACGGTGCGCCGGTGGCGGAGGGAGTGAATGTGTAAGTGGTGGGTTGGGTGCCAATTAAGCGGGCTGCTTTGTCCTGGTGTCGAGCTTCTTGAATGTTGTTGGAGCTGCACTCATCCAGGCAAGTGGAGAGTATTCCATTACACTCCTAACTTGTGCCTTGTAGATGGTGGAAAGGCTTTGGGGAGTCAGGAGATGAGTCACTCACTGCAGAATACCTAACTCTGACCTGCTCTTGTCGCCACAATATTTATGTGGCTGGTCCAGTTAGTTTTCTGGTCAATGATGACCCCCCACCCCACCCCACCCCCCCAAGAATGTTGATGGTGGGAGATTTGGCGATGGTAATAGAAACATAGAAACTAGGTTCAGGAGTAGACCATTTGGCCCTTCTAGCCTGCACCACCATTCAATTAGATCATGGCTGATCATTCCTTCAGTACCCCTTTCCTGCTTTCTCTCCATTCCCCTTGATCCCTTTAGCCGTAAGGGCCATATCTAACTCCCTCTTGAATATATCCAATGAACTGGCATCAACAACTCTCTGCGGCAGGGAATTTCACAGGTTAACAACTCTCTGAGTGAAGAAGTTTCTCCTCATCTCAGTCCTAAATGACCTACCCCTTATCCCAAGACTGTGTCCTCTGGTTCTGGACTTCCTCAATATCGGGAACATTCTTCCCGCATCTAACCTGTCCAGTCCCGTCAGACTCTTATACGTTTCTATGAGATCCCCCTCATCCTTCTAAACTCCAGTGAATAAAGGCCCAGTTCATCCAGTCTCTCCTCATATATGTCAGTCCAGCCATCCCTGAAATCAGTCTGGTGAACCTTCGCTGTACTCCCTCAATAGCAAGAATGTCCTTCCTCAGATTAGGAGACCAAAACTGAACACAATATTCCAGGTGAGGTCTCACCAGGGCCCTGTACAACTGCAGTAAGACCTTCCTGCTTCTATACTCAAATCCCCTAGCTATGAAGGCCAACATACCATTTGCCTTCTTCACCGCCTGTTGTACCTGCATGCCCACTTTCAGTGACTGATGTACCATGACACCCAGGTCTCGTTGCTCGTCCTCTTTTCCTAATCTGCCGCCATTCAGATAATCTTCTGCCTTCATGTTTTTGCCCACAAAGTGGATAACGTCACATTTATCCACATTATACTGCATCTGCAATGCATTTGCCCACTCACCTAACCTGTCCAAGTCACCCTGCAGTCCCTTAGCGTCTTCCTCACAGCTCACACCGCCACCTAGTTTAGTGTCATCTGTAAACTTGGAAATATTACAGTCACTTCCTTCATCTAAATCATTAATGTATATTGTAAAGAGCTGGGGTCCTAGCACTGAGCCCTTCACTAGTCACTGCATGCCATTCTGAAAAGGACCCGTTTATCCCGACTCTCTGCTTCCTGTCTGCCAACCAGTTCTCTATCCATGTCAGTACATTACCCCCAATACCGTGTACTTTAATATTGCACACCAATCTCTTGTGTGGGACCTTGTCAAAAGCCTCTTGAAAGTCCAAATACACCACATCCACTGGTTCACCCTTGTCCACTCTACTAGTTACATCCTCAAAAAATTCCAGAAGATTCGTCAAGCATGATTTCCCTTTCATAAATCCATGCTGAGTTGGACCGATCCTGTCACTGCTTTCCAAATGCGCTGCTATTTCATTCTTAATGATTGATTCCAACATTTTCCCCACTACTGATGTCAGGCTAACTAGTCTATAATTACCCGTTTTCTCTCTCCCTCCTTTTTTAAAAAGTGGGGTTACATTAGCTACCCTCCAGTCCATAGGAACTGATCCAGAGTCGATAGATTGTTGGAAAATGATCACCAATGCATCCACTATTTCTCGGGCCACTTCCTTAAGTACTATGGGATGCAGACTATCAGGCCTCAGGGATTTATCGGCCTTCAATCCCTTCAATTTCCCTAACACAATTTCCCACCTCAGTTCCTCCTTTTCACTAGACCCTCGATCCCCTAGTACATTCGGAAGGTTATTTATGTCTTCCTTCGTGAGGACAGAACCAAAGTATTTGTTCAATTGGTCTGCCATTTCTTTGTTCCCCATTATAAATTCACCTGAATCCAACTGCAAGGGACTACGTTTGTCTTCACTAATCTTTTTCTCTTCACATATCTATAGAAGCTTTTGCAGTCAGTTTTTATGTTCCCAGCAAGCTTCCTCTCATACTCTATTTTCCCCCTCTTAATTAAACCCTTAGTCCTCCTCTGCTGAATTCTAAATTTCTCCCAATCCTCAGGTTTGTTGCTTTTTCTGGCCAATATGCCACTTCCTTGGATTTAACACTATCCTTAATTTCCTTTGTTAGCCACGGTTGAGCCACCTTCTCCGTTTTACCTTTACTCTAGGGATGTACAATTATTGAAGTTCATCCATGTGATCTTTAAATGTTTGCCATTGCCTATCCATCGTCAACCCTTTAAGTATCATTTGCCAGTCTATTCTAGCCAATTCACGTCTCATATCGTCGAAGTTCAGGACCCTATTCTCTGAATTAACTGTGTCACTCTCAATCCTAATAAAGAATTTTACCATATTATGGTCACTCTTCCCCAAGGGGCCTCGCACAACAAGATTGCTAATTAGTCCCTTCTCATTACACATCACCCAGTCTAGGATGGCCAGCCCTCTAGTTGGTTCCTCGACATATTGGTCTAGAAAACCATCTCTAATACACTCCAGGAAATCCTCCTCCACCGCATTGCTACCAGTTTGGTTAGCCTTTGAATGTCAAGGGGAGGTGGTTAGACCCTCTTGCAGAAGATGGTCATTTCCTGGCACTTGTGTGAAGTGAATGCTACTTATCATTTGCCAGTTCTCCACGTCTTGCCATATGCGGGCATCGACTGCTTCATTATCTGAGGAGTTGCGAATGGAACTGAACACTTTGCAATCATCAGTGAACAACCCCACTTCTTTTTATGATGGAGTGAAGGTCATCGATAAAGCAGCTGAAGATGGTTGGGCCTAGGACACTGCCCTGAGAAACTCCTGCAGTGATGTCCTCTGGCTGAGATGATTGGCCTCCAACAACCACAACCATCTTCTTTTGTGCTAGGTATGACTCCAGCCAGTGGAGAGTTTACCCCGATTCCCATTGATTTCAATTTTACTGGGGTTCCTTGAAGCCACTCACTCAAATGTTGCCTTGATGTCAAGGGCAGTGACTCTCACCTCATCTCTGGAATTCAGCACTTTTGTCCATGTTTGCACCAAGACTTTAATGAGGTCTGGAGCTGAGTGGTGCTGGCGGAACGCAAGCAGAGCATCGGTGAGCAGGTTATTGGTGAGTAAGTGCCGCTTAATAGTACTTGATAGCATGACCCCTTCCATTACTTTGCTGATGGGGTGGTAATTGGCCGGATTGGATTTGTCCTGCTTTTTGTGGACAGAACATCAGAATATAAGAATTAGAAGTAGGAATGGCCATACGGTCCCTTGTAGCTGCTCCGCCATTCAATAAGATTATGGCTGAACTTCGACCTCAACTCCACTTTCCTCCCAATCCCCATATCCCTTGATTCCTTTAGAGTCCAAAAATCTACCAATCACAGGCTTGAATATTTTCAATGACCGAGCATCCACAGCCCTCTGGGGTAGAGAATTTTAAAGATTTCTCCTCACCTCAGTCCTAAATGACTGACCTCTTATTCTGAGATTGTGACCCCCTAATTCTAAATTCTTTAGCCAGTGAAAACATCGTCCTAGCATCTACTCTGTCAAGTCCTCTAAGAATTTTACATGTTTCAATGAGATCATGTGTCATTCTTCTAAACTCTAGAGAATATAGGCTGAGTCCCCTCAATCTCTCTTCATAGGACAATCCCCACCATCCCAAGAATCAATTTTGTGAACCTTCTTTGCACTCCCTCTAAGGCAAATATATCCTTCCTTAGGTATGGAGGTTAAAAAAAAAACTGTACACTGTTATGTCTTGAGTAAAGAGTCAGACTGGATATTGCAAGCTCAAAGTAAGTTGTGACCGTAGTCCTTTATTACAGATCTCAGAGTGCCTCTCCAGCCTGTGAGGCCTCCTTATATACAGGTACTCCCAATGGATTGTGGGATCACTTGGGACTCCCGGTTAGTCATGGTATTTACAGGTTTACATACATAACAACATTCCACCCCCCCCCACAAAGTCAATAGTGTAACTATTTACAATGTGAGTCGATCTGTGGCCTTCCTTTCCCTGGTTGATCGTCTCGTTGAAATCCTGGCTTTGGTGAGTCATTTGTTGGGCCCTCACTGGGCTGCTGCACAGCTGGCCTTGCTGGGTTGCTGGGGGTGGTGAGTCCTGCTGGGCTGCTGCGGGTGATGGGTTCTGCTTCATGATCAACCGCTGGGTCGGTTGCCACTTGTGTGTGTATGGGTGTGTGCGTGTTGAGGGTCGAAAAAGGTGGAGTCGATTGTGGGTTGTTCTGGATAGTCCGTAAATCTGAGTTTGGTTTGGTCCAAGTGTTTCCTGCAGGTGAGTCCATTTGAGAGTTTGACCACAAACACCCCACTCCCCTCTTTGGCCAAAACAGTGCCAGGAAGCCACTTGGGACCTTGTCCATAGTTCTACACAAATACAGAATCATTTATCTCAATTTCGCGTGACACATTTGCGCAATCATGATATGTATTCTGTTGATGCCGCCTGCTCTCTACCTATTCGTGTAGATCAGGGTGGTCTTGAGTGCCCTTTTCATGAGCGATTCAGCAGGAGGGACCCCAGTGAGAGAGTGGGTTCTTGTGCGGTAACTGAGCAGGACTCGGGATAAGCGAGTCCGCAGTGAGCCTTCAATTACCCTTTTCAAGCTCCGCTTGATTGTTTGAACTGCTCGTTCTGCCTGACCGTTGGACGCTGGTTTAAAAGGGGCAGATGTGACATGTTTGATCCCATTACAAGTCATGAACTCCTTGAACTTGGCACTGGCAAAGCACAGCCCATTGTCACTTACAAGGACATCAGCCAGACCGTGTGTGGCAAACATGGCCCGTAGGTCTTCAATGGCGACAGCGGACGTGCTTGCCAACATTATCATACATTCAATCCATTTGGAGTACGCATCTACAACCACTAAGCACATTTTTCCCAAGAATGGGCCTGCATAGTCAACATGGACCCCAGACCGCGGTTTGGAGGGCCAGGACCATAAACTTAGTGGCGCCTCCCTGGGTGCATTGCTCAACTGTGAACACGTATTACATTTGTGCATGCAGGACTCTGCATCGATACCGGGCCACCACACGTGGGATCTGGCTATCGCTTTCATCATTACGATGCCTGGGTGGGTGCTGTGGAGATCACTAATGAAAGTGTCCCTGCCCTTTTTTGGCACCACTACTCGATTACCCCACAGGAGGCAGTCTGCCTGTATAGACATTTCATCTTTGCACCGCTGGTACGGCTTTATTTCTTCCTGCATCTCTAACGAGACACTAGACCAACTCCCGTGGAGCACACAGTTTTTTACTAAGGGACAGTAAGGGGTCCTGGCTCGTCCAGGTTCTAATCTGTCGGGCGGTAACAGGTGATTGCTCACTCTCGAATGCTTCCATTATCATAACTAAATCTGCGGGCTGTGCCATCTCCACCCCTGTGGTGGGCACTGGCAGCCTGCTGAGAGCATCGGCACAGTTTTCTGTGCCTGGCCTGTGGCAGATGGCGTAGTTGTACGCGGACAACATGAGCGCCCATCTCTGGATGTGGGCCGATGCATTCGTATTTATCCCCTTACTTTCAGAAAAGAAGGATATGAGCGGCTTAGGGTCGGTTTCCAATTAAAATTTGAGCCCGAACAGATATTGATGCATTTTCTTTACCCCGTGAACACAAGCTAACGCTTCTTTTTCGATCATACAGTCGGCCCTCTCAGCCTTAGACAGAGTTCTGGATGCATAAGCAACCAGTTGCAATTTCCCAAATTCATTAGCTTGTTGCAATACACACCCGACCCCGTACGACGACGCATCACATGCTAGTACCAAACGTTTACATGGATCAGAGAACACAGGCAATTTGTTTGAACATAACAGCTTCCTAGCTTTCTCAAAGGCATTTTCTTGGCTTTTACCCCATACCCATTCATCTCCTTTATGCAGTAAAGAGTGCAGGGGTTCTAACAATGTGCTAAGACCCGGTAAGAAGTTACCAAAATAGTTCAGGAGTCCTAGAAACAATCGTAGCTATGTCATGTTCTGTGGTCTCGGTGCGTTCTCGATTGCCTCCGTCTTCGAATCGGTGGGCCTGATGCCGTCCGCCGCGATTCTTCTCCCCAGGAACTCCACTTCAGGCGCCAGGAAAATGCACTTCAAGCATTTTAACCTGAGCCCCACACGATTAAGCCGAGTAAGAACCTCCTCCAGGTTCTGTAGGTGTTCAACGGCGTCCCGACCTGTAACCAAGATATCGTCCTGGAAGACCACGGTGTGCAGGACCGACTTCAGCAAGCTTTCCATGTTCCTCTGGAATATTGCCAAGGCCGATCGAATTCCAAATGGGCATCTGTTGTAAATGAAGAGACCTTTGTGCATGTTGATGCAGGTGAGGCTTTTCGATGATTCCTCCAGCTCCTGCGTCATGTCGGCCGAGGTCAAGTCCAGCTTCGTGAACATTTTCCCTCCCGCCAGCGTCGCAAATAGGTTGTCTGCCTTTCTTTAGCAGGTATTGATCCTGCAGTGAGAAATGATTGATAGTTACTTTGTAATCACCACAGATTCTGACGGTGCCGTCTCCCTTGAGGACTGGAACAATCGGACTGGCCCACTCATTGAATTTGGTCTGCGAAATGATGCCCTCTCGTTGCAACCTGTCCAGCTCGATCTCCACCCTCTCATCATGTAAGGTACCACTTTCACCTTGTGATGGATGGGTCGCGCCCCCGGAATCAAATGGATCTGCACTTTTACTCCTTGGAACTTCCCGATGCCTGGTTCGAACAGCGAGGGGAACTTGTTTAGGACCTGGGCACATGAGGTGTCGTCGATGGTGAAAGTGCTCTGACATCGCCAGCTCCTGCCGAACAGCGTGGGGCCATCGCCCGGTACCACCCAGAGTGGTTAACTCGTGCACCGCTCCATCGTAGTAGACCTTTACGGTAGCACTGCCGATTACGGGAATCAGTACCTTTGTATACGTTCTCAGTTTAGTACAAATGGGAGTCAGGACTGGCCTTGAGGCCTTGCTGCACCACAACTTATCGAAAGTCTTTTTGCTCATTATGCACTGGCTTGCGCCCGTGTCCTGCTCCATGGACACTGGGAGTCCACTTAATTCAATCTTCAGCATTATCAGGGGACACTTTGTGGTAAATGTGTGCACCCCATATACCTCTGCCTCCTCGGTCTGAGGCTCTGGTTCATCATGATCCACTGTGGATCTGACCTCCTCTGCAACATGGTGGTTTGCAGGATTAGCAGGGTTTGCAGCTTACATTGGAGGTGTCCCTTGTTCCACAGCCCTTGCTAACGTATCCTTTGAAGCAGCATGAATGGAAACGATGACCACCCCGCAGCACCAACAAGGTGTTAATTGCCTTGTATTCACCACCTTTGATGGTGGACTCTGAGTCATCTGTGGACGTGCAGCTGCAGGCGTGTAGGTCCTGCCCTGTACATTTCGATAAGAAAACGTTACTTTGTTCACAGTACTTGCAGCAGCAGGTGTGCTGAGAAATTTGTTTGGTATTGTTACTGGTGATGATAAACGCCTGGGCTATTGCTATGGCTTTACTCAAGGTTGGGGTCTCTACAGTCAAAAGTTTGCAAAGTATTACTTCATGGCCAATGCCAAGTACAAGGAAGTCCCTGAGCATGTGCTCCAAATGTCCTTCAAATTCGCAATGACTTGCAAGGCGCCTTAGCTCTGTGATGTAGCTCGCCACTTCCTGGCCTTCAGACCTCTTGTACGTTTGGAACCAATATCTCGCCATCAGAACGCTTTGCTTCGGGTTTAGATGCTCCCTGACCAGTGTGCACAACTCATCGTACGACTTGTCTGTGGGTTTCGCTGGAGCGAGCAGATTTTTCATGAGGCCATACGTTGGTGCCCCGCAACCGGTGAGGAGGATCGCCCTTCGTTTGGCAGCATTCGCTTCTCCTTCCAGCTCGTTGGTCAAGTATTGGTCGAGTCGCTCCACGAAAGTTTCCCAATCATCTCCCTCCGAAAATTTCTTCAGGATGCCCATGGTTCTCTGCCTTGTTGTGATGGGGTTCATCATTTGTATTTCGTCGCCAATTGTTATGTCTTGAATAAAGAGTCAGACTGGATACAGCAAACTCAAAGTAAGGTGTGACCGTAGTCCTTTATTACAGATCTCAGAGTGCCTATTCAGCCGGGAGGCCTCCTTATATACAGGTGCTCCCAAGGGATTGTGGGATCCCTTGGGACACCCAGGGATAAGCCCTCTGGTGGTTAGACATGGTATTTACAGGTTTCCATACATAACATACATAATATTATAGGGACTAGATTTTACACTTTTGTGCACATCACGTGGGCGGTAAAAATGGGTTTTCAGATCGCCGGCTTTTCGCCCATTCTCAAAGCACCTAGTCTCCATTTTTGAAATTTGCCGTTACCGCGAGTGATATGAAATGGGCGGTAGCGTTACATCTCGCTGACCTTCTGCCGTAAAGTGTCGCCGTCCTTAGCAACGGCATGGCAATGCTCGATTCCCGCGATTCAGGAGGTCAAGGGTCATCATGACATGCGCAGAAGTGAAGACAAAGAGAGAGGGAGCTGAGAGGGACTGAAGGCGTCTGTGGGTGTGGTGTGGCTGCTTTGGGAGGAAGGAGGGAGAGTTTAGAGCAAATAAGGAAAGAAAAATTAGCTGTTATCAGTCACATATTTGCCCAAATTTGGCCTATAATGGAGGGAGAGGAGGAGGCATCACAGCACACTGTGGAGACTGATGATGGCGAGAGCACTGAGGTGGGAGAGGAGCACATTGGAGAGCGCAAAAAAGCCAGGAGGTTCTCGGACAAGGCAAAAGCCTCCCTCCTGCAGGAGATTGAGTTACGCTGGGGTGATTTGATACAGGGAGGGTGTGGGAAGCCCACCCCAAAGGCCTACTAGAAGATATGGACCCAGACAGCAGAGGTGGTCTCGCGACGACCAATGAGGTGTGTGAGGGCAACCAATGCTGTAAACGAACTTGTGGGATCCGCAAGAGTAAGTATTACATTTATTTACATGTACTTATGTATTAATATAATTTGATTTGTAACAGTCATGAATGACTATCAGCAGCTGTGAGGTCTTTCACTTTTACCGGGAATGTTTTACTCAAAGCCTACTCAAGGTTTTACTCAAGGTGCATGTCTTTAGGTAAAGAATGATAATTATCATAATAATCATGATTACATCTGTCGGTTATCGAAACATAGAAACATAGAAAATAGGTGCAGGAGTAGGACATTTGGTCCTTCGATCCTGCACCACCATTCAATAAGATCATGGCTGATCATTCCTTCAGTACCCCTTTCCTGCTTTCTCTCCATACCCCTTGATCCCTTTAGCCGTAAGGGCCATATCTAACTCCCTCGTGAATATATCCAAAGAACTGGCATCAACAACTCTCTGCGGCAGGGAATTCCACAGGTTAACAACTCTCTGAGTGAAGAAGTTTCTCCTCATCTCAGTCCTAAATGGCCTGCCCCTTATCCTAAGACTGTCTCCTGGTTCTGGACTTCTCCAACATCGGGAACATTCTTCCCGCATCTAACCTGTCCAGTCCCGTCAGAATCTTATCCTTCTAAACTCCAGTGTATAAAGGCCCAGTTGATCCAATCTCTCCTCATATGTCAGTCCAGCCATCCCTGGAATCAGTCTGGTGAACCTTCGCTGCACTCCCTCAATAGCAAGAACGTCCTTCCTCAGATTAGGAGACCAAAACTGAACACACTATTCCAGGTGGGGCCTCACCAAGGCCCTGTACAACTGCAGTAAGACTTCCCTGCTCCTATACTCAAATCCCCTAGCTATGAAGGCCAAAATACCATTTGCCTTCTTCACTGCCTGCTGTACCTGCATGCCAACTTTCAATGACTGATGAACCATGACACCCAGGTCTCGCTGCACCTCCCCTTTTCCTAATCTGCCACCATTCAGATAATATTCTGCCTTCGTGTTTTTGCCCCCAGAGTGGATGACCTCACATTTATCCACATTATACTGCATCTGCCATGCATTTGCCCACTCGCCTAACCTGTCCAAGTCATCCTGCATATGTGTTGTATCTGTCTCTGTGACAGTACCTAGCAATGATATCACACAATGATCTCATGCCATGTCGTCCTGTCACCTTTTACAGAAGAAACTATCGACGATGAGGTCCGTGCAGAGGTGAACAGGTGGGGGGCCACCAGTCCCCAGCGACATCACTGACATGGAGGAGCAGGTGCTCGCACTCGTGGGGAAGCACCCCTGGACAGCCACGCAAGCATCTGCAGACCCTGAAATGATGCCACGCGAGTAAAGTTTACACCATTGTGTGATGGAAAGTCAATAGATGCCACACCCACTCATATCCGAACAATCATTTTTGATAGATGATTTCTAAAATTGTCCTAGAAATAATGCTGGCCTAATGAAAATCATTGCAATGCAAATGTGTTGATAGTCATGAAATGTGAACTCTGTGATGATTTTGAGAGCGGTGGTGCTTTTGACGTGCATATGCTGTGTGTAGCACCGAACTCACCTTGTGACGCTAGCACCCCCTTCTCCTCTAATAACCTCATTTGTGTTTTGCAGCTCAGCCAGCAGCGCGGCCCCAGGCAAGACCACAGAGGCCAGAAGGTGGGGGTGCGGGGCCTGACTCTCCGGACGATCCTACATCTGGTGGTGAGGAGCTCAGATTGTCGCCTGTCAATCCGTTTCTATACACCTCCCCCTTGAATTTAGATCATGGAACTCGGTTTGGGACTAGCGCTTGCCCTCAACAATGTCTGCCAGGGCTGGGTGGATGAGGGACAGCAGCATTTTAAGCATGCGTTTCATGAGGAGTTCCGCTGGCGGGTCTCTCATGAGCGAGTGCGGGTGGGACCTGTAGGCCAGCAGGAGGCGCGATAGGCGGTACTGAAGGGAGGGTCCTTGGATGCATAGCATGCCCTGTTTTATGACTTGGACCGCACGTTCCGCCTGGCCATTGGAAGCTGGCTTGAACGGCACTGTCTGGACGTGTTTGATACCATTGCCCAACATAAACTCCTGGAATTCATGGCTGGTGAAACATGGGCCATTGTCGCTGACCAGGATGTCCGGCAAGCCGTTGGTCGCGAAAACCATATGCAGACTCTCCACGGTGATGGATGTCATGCACGAGTTTAATATGATGCACTCGATACATTTCGAGTATGCATCGACAACGATCAGGAACATTTTCCCCATGAACGGGCCCGCATAGTCTACGTGAATACGTGACCATGGCCTGGTAGGCCAGGGCCACGGGCTGAGTGGGGCCTCCCTGGGGGCATTGCCCAGCTGGGCACAGGTCGTGCACCTGCGAACCCAGTGTTCCAGGTCTGACTCAATCCCCAGCCACCATACATGTGACCGGGCAATGGCCTTCATTAACACGATGCCAGGGTGCTCGCTGTGGAGTTCCCTGATGAACGTTTTCCTTCCTTTCTGGGGCATGACTACCTAGCTGCCCCATAACAGGCAGTCGGCTTGGATGGAGAGCTCATCCATCCGTCTCTGAAACGGTCTGACTTCCTCGGGGCACGCCCTGTGTGCGGGTGCCCAATCCCCAGTCAGGACACATTTCTTTATCATGGATAGGAGGGGGTCTCTGTTGGTCCATAGTTTGATCTGGCGGGCTGTGATAGGGGAGCCTGCGTTGTCAAAAGCCTCAATGGCCATGACCATCTCAGCGCTCTGTTCTGACGCCCCCTCGGTAGTGGCCAGTGGGAGCCTGCTGAGCGCGTCAGCGCAATTTTCGGTGCCTGACCGGTGCCGTATGGTATAGTCATACGCAGCCAGCGTGAGGGCCCAGCGCTGTATGCGAGCTGACGCATTGGCATTGACAGCCTTGCTGTTGGACAACAAGGATGTTAATGGCTTGTGGTCCGTCTCTAGCTCGAACCGTCTACCGAAAAGGTACTGGTGCATCTTTTTCACACCGTACACACACGCGAGTGCTTCCTTTTCTACCGTGCCGTATCTACGCTCTGCCTGAGAGAGTGACCTGGAGGCATAAGCCACCGGTTGGAGTCGGCCATCATCATTACCCTGCTGCAACACACACCCAACCCCATAGGACGATGCATCACACGTTAAAACCAGTTTTTTTTACAGGGGTCATACAAAGTCAACAGTTTGTTAGAACACAACAGGTTCCTCACCTTATTGAAAGCCCGTTCTTGACAGTCCCCCCAAAGCCATTCACAACCTTTACGCAGGAGCATGTGTAACGGCTCCAAAAATGTGCTTAAGTTCGGCAGAAAGTTCCCGAAATAGTTCAAAAGTTCCAGGAATGATCGCAACTCCAACATGTTGCCGGGCCTGGGCTCCCGGCAGATCGCCTCTGTTTTTGATTCAGTGGGCCAGATCCCGTCTGCGGCAATCCTCCTGCCCAAAAACTCGACCTCTGGGGCCAAAAACACACACTTGGCCTTTTTCAGCCGCAAGCCTACCCGGTCCAGTCGGCGTAGCATCTCCTCCAGGTTGTGGAGGTGTTCCTCGGTGTCTCAACCTGTTATAAGGATGTCGTCTTGGAATACGATTGTTCCAGGAATGGATTTGAGCAAGCTTTCCATGTTTCTCTGAAAGATAGCTGCAGCCGAACGAATGCCTGTTATAGATAAATAATCCTTTGTGTGTCGTGATGGTGGTCAGAAGTTTGGAATCTCCGCCAGTTCCTGAGTCATGTAGGCCGAAGTGAGGTCCAGCTTCGTGAACAGCTTGCCACCTGCCAGTGTGGCAAAGAGGTCCTCCGCTCTCGGGAGCGGGTATTGGTCTTGCAGCGACACTCGGTTGATGGTGGCTTTGTAGTCGCCACAAATCCTGACCGAGCCATCTGCTTTAAGGTCAGGAACGATGGGACTTGCCCAGTCGCTGAATTCAACGGCCGAAATTATGCTCTCTCTGAGCAGCCTGTCCAATTCACTTTCAATTTTTTCATGCATCACGTACGGCACCGCTCTGGCTTTGTGGTGCACTGGTCTGGCATTCGGAGTGATGCGTATCACTACTTTAGTGCCCTTGAATGTTCCAACACCGGGTTGAAACAGTGACCTGAATTTTTGTAGGACCTGTGAGCATGAACTTCGTTCCACAGATGAAATGGCGTGCACATCCCCTCATTTCCAATTCATCTCAGCTAGCCAACTCCTCCCCAAGAGCGCGGGGCCATTTCCCGGTACGATCCAGAGTGGCAGCCAGTTCTGTGATCCATTATGTGTTACCACCAAGTTTGCACTGCCCAGCACTGGGATGATCTCTTTGGTTTACGTCTGTAGCTGCATGTCAATGCGTTCCAGTTTTGGCCTGCTAGCTCTGTGTGGCCATAGTCTCTCAAATTGTTGGGCGCTCATAAGTAACTGGCTAGCTCCCGTATCCAGCTCCATGTGCCATTCAATAAAATTTTCATCATCATAGGTGGCGTTTTAGTGTATGAGCTGTGGATGTCAGCCACATGAATCTGCTGAACTTCATCATCCATGGCTTTTCCCCAGGCATCATCCTGCATTGCAGACCCCTTGTTTGGTTCCTCTGTCTCGCAGATTAGCCTCGCTACCGCCTTTTTGCACATCCTGGCCAAGTGTCCACTGACGTTACAAATCCTACAGGTATATTGCTGAAACCTGCGGCTTTTCGCAGTATGTCTACCCCCGCATCTCCAGCATGAGCTGAGATTGTTGTTAACAAAGGGACTGTTACCAGGCATTCGTCTCTGATTGCCCATTTGGTTGTTTCTGAGCGCTCTGATGGTTGTTAATGGTCCCATCGCGGGACGCATTGTTCCTCGAGATGGCTTGAATTGCCGATCCCCTTTCCATTGTCCCTGTTGCGGGCCCACCCTAGAGCCTGTTGCTGCCTGGGCAGTTTCGAAATGCCCTTGTCTGCCTGCGGGGTCCCGAGCCGAGTTCACCATGTTAACTCCCTGGTCCGTTCCCACGTTAGGACCAGGGCTGCGTGCATAAGTTAGCTTGGTCTCCTCTTCCCCTGCCATGAAGGTCTAAGCTATCAACGCCACCCCTTCTAAAGTCAAGTCCTTGGTCTTTATGAGCTTCCTGAAAATCCCTGCATGATTAATGCCCTTGATGAAGAAATCCCGTAACATC
This sequence comes from Pristiophorus japonicus, assembly GCF_044704955.1. Taxonomy (NCBI): domain Eukaryota; kingdom Metazoa; phylum Chordata; class Chondrichthyes; family Pristiophoridae; genus Pristiophorus; species Pristiophorus japonicus. The sequence goes on from NC_091978.1 coordinate 292,278,683, forward strand.
GCCCCCCTGCAGGCATCTGTGAACTTACAGAGACTGGCCAAACGCCGCAGGTCCGCAACGAAGTCCGAGATGTTTTGTCCCTCCCGACGCGGGTGTGTGTAGAACCGGTGCCGGGCCAGGTGTACACTACTCGCTGGCTTGAGATGCTCACTGATCAGCTGGCTGAGCTCTTCAAAGGACTTGTCCGCTGGCTTTTGGGGTGCGAGCAGGTCTTTCATCAGCGCATACGTCTGTGGACCACAGCTGGTCAGTAGATGCGCCCTCCGCTTGTGAGCCGCAGTCGCTCCCAGCCAGTCCTTCATGACAAAGCTCTGCTGGAGTCTTTCCACAAAGTCGTCCCAGTCCTCACCCACACAGTAATGTTCCTCTGTGCTACCGGTGGCCAACCTCGTGGTTCGGTGATTCCCGTTTCTCGTCGCCAAATGTGGTATCCCTGCACCTTACTACAAATTCACCCGAGGCATGTATTGCAGACACAGTCAATCTGTGACCTTAACCTTTATTCCCAGGACCAAGGAGTGCTAACCCTGGGTGGGACCTCCCCTTTTATACCTGGAAACCCAGGTGAGGAGTGTCTCCCACCCTGTGGTTAGGGTGTGCATTTCTAGGGTATAAGTACAGTGTACAGGAGTTGCATGAAGGTTACAGTTACATGAAAATTACCGTCGCATGATGGTTACATACATGACACCACCCTTAGGTTCAGCACCATCACTGCAAACGACAGATGAGAGGAAGGACCAAGATCCTGCTTCTGCATCAGAGAATGTTGCCCCCTCGGTACCCCCTTGTACCGTATCCGTGCAACCACCGCCTCTGCCTTCGTTCCCCCCCCAATGAGGCACTGCCCGAGGAGCTCCTCGGCCAGGCGCCATGGAGCGAGGAGGGGAAGGGGTAGAGGTGGGGAGAAGAAGGGGAGGGGGCAAGGAAAGTGAGGTGCATGTCCACAGGTGATGGCTGTATTATATCTCCATCTGGGTGTATGCAATTTGTTGTAATGTATGGGGGGAGGAGACCACGCTCCTGCTTTGCCTTTGTGTTCTGTGTTGCTGGACATATTGAACATTTGATTGATGTCAATGGTGGAAAAAGTGGGGTGTGGGTGGGTGTTTTTGCCCGTGATACTTATGATTTCAGGCCAATGTTGGTATAAATCTTTTTCTATTGAACATATCCTTGTTGCACATTGTCTCAGATAACTGGACCATTGCACACTGGTGATTCTTTAACATGAAAGGGTTAAATAAAACTTAACTTCAGTCAACGTAAACTTTAACTGGCACCAAGATGATGGGCACCATTGATGTCTGAGCTGCACACACACAGCAGTGTGTCAGCGTTGTCACTCACAGCAACGTTCTTTCAGGAAAATGGTTCAGATATCAGCTCCTCACATAAGAGTCTTGCAGCTATGTAGCCACCACGGGCCCTTTCCTGTGGTCTGGAGGGGGTCGAGGGCATGGTTGCATAGCCAGCCTGATTGTCTGACCCTAGGTCAGCATCCAGGCCCTCGTCCTCCTCTTCCTCTCTCTCCTGAGGTGGACCATCAATCCCTTCAGGCAATTCTTGGCCCCTCCTGATAGCCAGGTTGTGCAGCATGGAGCACACGACCACGAATTTACCTATTTGCTCAGGGTTGTATTGTCGCTCCCCTCCTGAGTGGTCCAGGCATCTGAAGTGCTGCTTAAGCAGTTATTGTTTTCTGGACCACATTGCATGTGTCTCTGTGGCTCTGGTTGTATCGCTTCTCGGCCTCGGTGTGGGTGTCACACAGGGGGTGTCATCAGCCAGGTGGCTAGGCTATATCAGTTATCACCAAGCATCCAGCATTGCCCTTGTGGCTGACTCTTAAAGATGTCAGAGACAGCGCTCTCACACAGGATGTGAGCCTCTTCGAAGGTGCCCGGACATTTGGTATTCACTGCCATGATGATCTGGTTGTGGTCAACAACTAGTTGGACCTTCAGGGAGTGAAATCCTTTTCTGTTATAAAAAAGCGGCAAGTCCTGAGAAGGTGGCCGCATGGCGATGTGAGTGCACTGTATAGCTCCCTGCACCCTGGGGAACTTAGCAATCCAGCAGAATGCTCCAGCCCTGTCAGTCTGAGCCTCCGTGGTCATGAGGAAGCTGATAAAGTCCATCCTTTTTGCGTACAGGGCCTCCGTGACCTGTCTAATGCAGCGATGTGTGGCATGGTGAGACAGAGGGAAATCTCGACCGCGGAGGCCCGAAAGGAACTGGACGCGTAGAAAGACAGTGCCGCGGTGACCTTGACCTCGGCCGACACTGATGTCCTGATGGCAGGTTGCATATATGGCCTGATGAGCTCACATATTTCATTGATCACCACCTTGTGGAAGCGCAGTCTCCGAAGGCAGGTGTGGTTGGACACGTCGAGGTAAGACCTCTTTTCCCTGTACGTGTGGGGTGTGTATGGTCTGACCCTCCTCCTCATTCTTGCATGTCTTAAATTGTGGACATAATGATGTGCATCACACATTGAACCATCTGCACTCTGCAGCATCTGCGTACTAATCGATGCAGGCTGAGAAATGGCTGGCCCCATTGCAATGAAAGTATAATAGCGATTGATCAGAAGCAATGATTTCCTCACTAAAATACACCTAGAGTAAACCCCCAACAGTCGAGAGTCTGAAAATATGTCTGTTGAGATGGTCACTTCACCTGAGAAGAACTTCAGAGTCAATCCGAACTCCCCTGAAATTGAAGCAGCCTTTTGAATGAAGCGACCTGCGATTTTACAAATGGCAGCCACACCGCTGGCTTTAGTTCAGAACAGTTCCACTTTTTACGGGCGTTTTTTTGGACGAACGATATTGTGGGCGATATGTGTGTGAGGTGATGAAAGTGACAGCGGGCGATCTCCTGGGCGTTAGTTTAGCCAAATGTGCTCTTTACGACAAAAAAAAATGGCTGGGCGGTATTATTGAATCTCGGCGTTAATTCCGTGTGGAAAGTAACGCTGGGCGATATTATGGGCTTTGATTTCGCCCATTCTGATGATTCCACACAAAAAAAGTGGGCGGACGGTATTATTTATTCCCGGCGTTACACATGCGGAAAGTAACGCTCGCCGATAAGTTTCTGAAAAATGCCCGTCAGTTTCCATTTTGTGGCTAAATGGATGATATATGGGCATTATATGTAATTTCAGCGGTAAAATAGACGTTAAGTGGGCGTTAGGCATGCAAAAAACATGGAAAATCTAGCTCTTGGTGTGGTCTCAGCAAGGTTCTAGATAATTGCAGTAAGACGTCTTTACTCTAATACTCCAATCCTTTTGTAATAAAGGCTAACATATCATTTGCTTTCCTAATTGCTTGCTGTACCTGCATGTTAACTTTCAGTGTTTCATGTACAAGGACACCCAGATCCTTATGAATACCAACATTTCCCAATCTCTCACCATTTAAAAAATATTCTGCTTTTCTATTTTACCTACCAAAGTGGATAACTTTAGGGACTGACTATTTGTACTGCACTTTTTCTGTCCTTCTGCACCTGCGTCCTCCCGAGACTCCCACCCCGCCCCCCCTCCCGCCCCCGGCCCCTCCCCACCCCGCCGACGCCTCTCGCCCGAAACCAGAAGTGGGGCCCTGAACCAGAAGTGGGACCACCGGGTTGTAGCTGCTGATTCTCTGCGGGCCTGCTCCTCCGAGACAAGCGGTGGGGAGACAAGCGGTGGGAGACAAGCAGTGGGAGACAAGCGACAGGGAGACAAGCAGTGGGAGACAAGCGGTGGGAGACAAGCAGTGGGAGACAAGCGGTGGGGAGACAAGCGGTGGGGAGACAAGCGGCGGGGAGACAAGCGGTGGGGAGACAAGCGGTGGGAGACAAGCAGTGGGAGACAAGCGGTGGGGAGACAAGCAGTGGGGAGACAAGCGGTGGGAGACAAGCGGCGGGGCGGGGAGAGAAGCGACGGGGCGGGGAGAGAAGCGACGGGGCGGGGAGAGAAGTGGCGGGGCGGGGAGAGAAGCGGCGGGGCGGGGAGAGAAGTGGCGGGGCGGGGAGAGAAGCGACGGGGCGGGGAGAGAAGTGGCGGGGCGGGGAGAGAAGCGACGGGGCGGGGAGAGAAGCGGCGGGGCGGGGAGAGAAGTGGCGGGGCGGGGAGAGAAGCGGCGGGGCGGGGAGAGAAGCGGCGGGGCGGGGAGAGAAGCGACGGGGCGGGGAGAGAAGCGGCGGAACTGGGAGAGAAGCGGCGGGGCAGGGGAGAGAAGTGGCGGGGCGGGGAGAGAAGCGGCGGAACTGGGAGAGAAGCGGCGGGGCGGGGAGAGAAGCGGCGGGGCGGGGAGAGAAGCGACGGGGCGGGGAGAGAAGCGACGGGGCGGGGAGAGAAGCGGCGGAACTGGGAGAGAAGCGGCGGGGCGGGGAGAGAAGCGGCGGGGCGGGGAGAGAAGCGGCGGGGCGGGGAGAGAAGCGACGGGGCGGGGAGAGAAGCGGCGGGGCGGGGAGAGAAGCGGCGGGGCGGGGAGAGAAGCGGCGGGGCGGGGAGAGAAGCGGCGGGGCGGGGAGAGAAGCGGCGGGGCGGAGAGAGAAGCGGCGGAACTGGGAGAGAAGCGGCGGGGCGGAGAGAGAAGCGGCGGGGCGGGGAGAGAAGCGGCGGGGCGGGGAGAGAAGCGACGGGGCGGGGAGAGAAGCGACGGGGCGGGGAGAGAAGCGGCGGGGCGGGGAGAGAAGCGGCGGGGCGGGGAGAGAAGCGGCGGGGCGGGGAGAGAAGCGGCGGGGCGGAGAGAGAAGCGGCGGAACTGGGAGAGAAGCGGCGGGGCGGAGAGAGAAGCGGCGGGGCGGGGAGAGAAGCGGCGGGGCGGGGAGAGAAGCGGCGGGGCGGGGAGAGAAGCGGCGGGGCGGGGAGAGAAGCGGCGGAACTGGGAGAGAAGCGGCGGAACTGGGAGAGAAGCGGCGGAACTGGGAGAGAAGCGACGGAACTGGGAGAGAAGCGGCGGGGCGGGGAGAGAAGCGACGGGGCGGGGAGAGAAGCGACGGGGCGGGGAGAGAAGCGGCGGGACTGGGAGAGAAGCGGCGGGACTGGGAGAGAAGCGACGGGGCGGAGAGAGAAGCGGCGGGACTGGGAGAGAAGCGGCGGAACTGGGAGAGAAGCGGCGGGGCGGGGAGAGAAGCGACGGGGCGGGGAGAGAAGCGACGGGGCGGGGAGAGAAGCGGCGGGGCGGGGAGAGAAGCGGCGGGGCGGAGAGAGAAGCGACGGGGCGGGGAGAGAAGCGGCGGGGCGGGGAGAGAAGCGGCGGGGCGGGGAGAGAAGCGACGGGGCGGGGAGAGAAGCGACGGGGCGGGGAGAGAAGCGGCGGGGCGGGGAGAGAAGCGGCGGAACTGGGAGAGAAGCGACGGGGCGGAGAGAGAAGCGACGGGGCGGGGAGAGAAGCGACGGGGCGGAGAGAGAAGCGACGGGGCGGGGAGAGAAGCGGCGGGGCGGGGAGAGAAGCGACGGGGCGGGGAGAGAAGCGACGGGGCGGAGAGAGAAGCGGCGGGGCGGGGAGAGAAGCGACGGGGCGGGGAGAGAAGCGACGGGGCGGGGAGAGAAGCGACGGGGCGGAGAGAGAAGCGGCGGGGCGGGGAGAGAAGCGACGGGGCGGGGAGAGAAGCGACGGGGCGGGGAGAGAAGCGGCGGGGCGGGGAGAGAAGCGACGGGGCGGGGAGAGAAGCGACGGGGCGGAGAGAGAAGCGACGGGGCGGAGAGAGAAGCGGCGGGGCGGGGAGAGAAGCGACGGGGCGGGGAGAGAAGCGACGGGGCGGGGAGAGAATTGGCGGGACTGGGAGAGAAGCGGCGGGACTGGGAGAGAAGCGACGGGGCGGGGAGAGAATTGGCGGGACTGGGAGAGAATTGGCGGGACTGGGAGAGAAGCGACGGGGCGGAGAGAGAAGCGGCGGAACTGGGAGAGAAGCGGCGGGGCGGGGAGAGAAGCGGCGGGACTGGGCGGGGAGAGAAGCGGCGGGGCGGGGAGAGAAGCGGCGGGGCGGGGAGAGAAGCGGCGGAACTGGGAGAGAAGCGGCGGAACTGGGAGAGAAGCGGCGGAACTGGGAGAGAAGCGACGGAACTGGGAGAGAAGCGACGGGGCGGGGAGAGAAGCGGCGGAACTGGGAGAGAAGCGGCGGGACTGGGAGAGAAGCGACGGGGCGGGGAGAGAAGCGGCGGAACTGGGAGAGAAGCGGCGGGACTGGGAGAGAAGCGACGGGGCGGGGAGAGAAGCGGCGGGGCGGGGAGAGAAGCGGCGGAACTGGGAGAGAAGCGGCGAGGCGGGGAGAGAAGCGACGGGGCGGGGAGAGAAGCGACGGGGCGGGGAGAGAAGCGGCGAGGCGGGGAGAGAAGCGACGGGGCGGGGAGAGAAGCGGCGGGGCGGGGAGAGAAGCGGCGGAACTGGGAGAGAAGCGGCGAGGCGGGGAGAGAAGCGACGGGGCGGGGAGAGAAGCGGCGGAACTGGGAGAGAAGCGGCGAGGCGGGGAGAGAAGCGACGGGGCGGGGAGAGAAGCGGCGGGGCGGGGAGAGAAGCGGCGGAACTGGGAGAGAAGCGGCGAGGCGGGGAGAGAAGCGACGGGGCGGGGAGAGAAGCGACGGGGCGGGGAGAGAAGCGGCGGGGCGGGGAGAGAAGCGGCGGGACTGGGAGAGAAGCGGCGGGACTGGGAGAGAAGCGACGGGGCGGAGAGAGAAGCGGCGGGACTGGGAGAGAAGCGGCGGAACTGGGAGAGAAGCGGCGGGGCGGGGAGAGAAGCGACGGGGCGGGGAGAGAAGCGGCGGAACTGGGAGAGAAGCGACGGGGCGGAGAGAGAAGCGACGGGGCGGGGAGAGAAGCGGCGGAACTGGGAGAGAAGCGACGGGGCGGGGAGAGAAGCGGCGGGGCGGGGAGAGAAGCGGCGGAACTGGGAGAGAAGCGACGGGGCGGAGAGAGAAGCGACGGGGCGGGGAGAGAAGCGACGGGGCGGAGAGAGAAGCGACGGGGCGGGGAGAGAAGCGGCGGGGCGGGGAGAGAAGCGACGGGGCGGGGAGAGAAGCGACGGGGCGGAGAGAGAAGCGGCGGGGCGGGGAGAGAAGCGACGGGGCGGGGAGAGAAGCGACGGGGCGGGGAGAGAAGCGACGGGGCGGAGAGAGAAGCGGCGGGGCGGGGAGAGAAGCGACGGGGCGGGGAGAGAAGCGACGGGGCGGGGAGAGAATTGGCGGGACTGGGAGAGAAGCGGCGGGACTGGGAGAGAAGCGACGGGGCGGGGAGAGAATTGGCGGGACTGGGAGAGAATTGGCGGGACTGGGAGAGAAGCGACGGGGCGGAGAGAGAAGCGGCGGAACTGGGAGAGAAGCGGCGGGGCGGGGAGAGAAGCGGCGGGGCGGGGAGAGAAGCGACGGGGCGGGGAGAGAAGCGGCGGGACTGGGAGAGAAGCGACGGGGCGGGGAGAGAAGCGGCGGGACTGGGAGAGAAGCGGCGGGACTGGGAGAGAAGCGGCGGAACTGGGAGAGAAGCGGCGGAACTGGGAGAGAAGCGGCGGGGCGGGGAGAGAAGCGACGGGGCGGGGAGAGAAGCGGCGGGACTGGGAGAGAAGCGGCGGGACTGGGAGAGAAGCGGCGGGACTGGGAGAGAAGCGGCGGAACTGGGAGAGAAGCGGCGGAACTGGGAGAGAAGCGGCGGGGCGGGGAGAGAAGCGGCGGGGCGGGGAGAGAAGCGGCGGGGCGGGGAGAGAAGCGGCGGGGCGGGGAGAGAAGCGGCGGGGCGGGGAGAGAAGCGGCGGGACTGGGAGAGAAGCGGCGGGACTGGGAGAGAAGCGGCGGGACTGGGAGAGAAGCGGCGGAACTGGGAGAGAAGCGGCGGAACTGGGAGAGAAGCGGCGGGGCGGGGAGAGAAGCGGCGGGGCGGGGAGAGAAGCGGCGGGGCGGGGAGAGAAGCGGCGGGGCGGGGAGAGAATTGGCGGGGCGGGGAGAGAAGCGGCGGGGCGGGGAGAGAAGCGGCGGGGCGGGGAGAGAAGCGGCGGGGCGGGGAGAGAAGCGGCGGGGCGGGGAGAGAAGCGGCGGGGCGGGGAGAGAAGCGGCGGGGCGGGGAGAGAAGCGGCGGGGCGGGGAGAGAAGCGGCGGGGCGGGGAGAGAAGCGGCGGGGCGGGGAGAGAAGCGGCGGGGCGGGGAGAGAATTGGCGGGGCGGGGAGAGAAGCGGCGGGGCGGGGAGAGAAGCGGCGGAACTGGGAGAGAAGCGGCGGGACTGGGAGAGAAGCGGCGGGGCGGGGAGAGAATTGGCGGGGCGGGGAGAGAAGTGGCGGGGCGGGGAGAGAAGTGGCGGAACTGGGAGAGAAGCGGCGGGGCGGAGAGAGAAGCGGCGGAACTGGGAGAGAAGCGGCGGGGCGGAGAGAGAAGCGGCGGAACTGGGAGAGAAGCGGCGGGGCGGGGAGAGAAGCGGCGGGGCGGGGAGAGAAGCGGCGGGGCAGGGGAGAGAAGCGACGGGGCGGGGAGAGAAGCGGCGGGGCGGGGAGAGAAGCGGCGGGGCGGGGAGAGAAGTGGCGGGGCGGGGAGAGAAGCGGCGGGGCGGGGAGAGAAGTGGCGGGGCGGGGAGAGAAGTGGCGGGGCGGGGAGAGAAGCGGCGGGGCGGGGAGAGAAGCGACGGGGCGGGGAGAGAAGCGGCGGGGCGGGGAGAGAAGTGGCGGGGCGGGGAGAGAAGCGGCGGGGCGGGGAGAGAAGCGGCGGGGCGGGGAGAGAAGCGGCGGGGCGGGGAGAGAAGCGGCGGGGCGGGGAGAGAAGCGGCGGGGCAGGGGAGAGAAGCGACGGGGCGGGGAGAGAAGCGGCGGGGCGGAGAGAGAAGCGGCGGGACTGGGAGAGAAGCGACGGGGCGGAGAGAGAAGCGGCGGGGCGGGGAGAGAAGCGGCGGGGCGGGGAGAGAAGCGGCGGGGCGGGGAGAGAAGCGGCGGGGCGGGGAGAGAAGCGGCGGAACTGGGAGAGAAGCGGCGGGGCGGGGAGAGAAGCGGCGGGACTGGGAGAGAAGCGACGGGGCGGGGAGAGAAGCGACGGGGCGGAGAGAGAAGCGGCGGGACTGGGAGAGAAGCGACGGGGCGGAGAGAGAAGCGGCGGGGCGGGGAGAGAAGCGGCGGGGCGGGGAGAGAAGCGGCGGGGCGGGGAGAGAAGCGGCGGGGCGGGGAGAGAAGCGGCGGGGCGGGGAGAGAAGCGACGGGGCGGGGAGAGAAGCGACGGGGCGGGGAGAGAAGCGACGGGGCGGGGAGAGAAGCGGCGGGGCGGGGAGAGAAGCGGCGGGGCGGGGAGAGAAGCGGCGGGGCGGGGAGAGAATGGGCGGGGCGGGGAGAGAAGCGGCGGGGCGGGGAGAGAAGCGGCGGGGCGGGGAGAGAAGCGGCGGGGCGGGGAGAGAAGCGACGGGGCGGGGAGAGAATTGGCGGGGCGGGGAGAGAAGCGGCGGGACTGGGAGAGAAGCGGCGGGACTGGGAGAGAAGCGGCGGGGCGGGGAGAGAAGCGGCGGGGCAGGGGAGAGAAGCGACGGGGCGGGGAGAGAAGCGGCGGGGCGGGGAGAGAAGCGGCGGGGCAGGGGAGAGAAGCGACGGGGCAGGGAGAGAAGCGGCGGGGCGGGGAGAGAAGCGGCGGGGCGGGGAGAGAAGCGGCGGGGCGGGGAGAGAAGCGGCGGGGCAGGGGAGAGAAGCGGCGGAACTGGGAGAGAAGCGGCGGGGCGGGGAGAGAAGCGGCGGGGCGGGGAGAGAAGCGGCGGGGCGGGGAGAGAAGCGGCGGAACTGGGAGAGAAGCGGCGGGGCGGGGAGAGAAGCGACGGGGCGGGGAGAGAAGCGGCGGGGCGGGGAGAGAAGCGGCGGGTGGAGAGAGAAGCGGCGGGGCGGGGAGAGAATTGGCGGGGCGGGGAGAGAAGCGGCGGGGCGGGGAGAGAAGCGACGGGGCGGGGAGAGAAGCGACGGGGCGGGGAGAGAAGCGACGGGGCGGGGAGAGAAGCGACGGGGCGGGGAGAGAAGCGACGGGGCGGGGAGAGAAGCGACGGGGCGGGGAGAGAAGCGACGGGGCGGGGAGAGAAGCGACGGGGCGGGGAGAGAAGCGACGGGGCGGGGAGAGAAGCGGCGGGACTGGGAGAGAAGCGGCGGAACTGGGAGAGAAGCGGCGGAACTGGGAGAGAAGCGGCGGGACTGGGAGAGAAGCGACGGGGCGGGGAGAGAAGAGGCGGGGCGGGGAGAGAAGCGACGGGGCGGGGAGAGAAGCGACGGGGCGGGGAGAGAAGCGGCGGGGCGGGGAGAGAAGCGGCGGGGCGGGGAGAGAAGCGGCGGGGCGGGGAGAGAAGCGGCGGGGCGGGGAGAGAAGCGGCGGGGCGGGGAGAGAAGCGACGGGGCGGGGAGAGAAGCGACGGGGCGGGGAGAGAAGCGGCGGGGCGGGGAGAGAAGCGACGGGGCGGGGAGAGAAGCGGCGGGGCGGGGAGAGAAGCGGCGGGGCGGGGAGAGAAGCGGCGGAACTGGGAGAGAAGCGGCGGGGCGGGGAGAGAAGCGACGGGGCGGGGAGAGAAGCGACGGGGCGGGGAGAGAAGCGGCGGGGCGGGGAGAGAAGCGGCGGGACTGGGAGAGAAGCGGCGGGACTGGGAGAGAAGCGACGGGGCGGAGAGAGAAGCGGCGGGGCGGGGAGAGAAGCGGCGGGACTGGGAGAGAAGCGGCGGAACTGGGAGAGAAGCGGCGGGGCGGGGAGAGAAGCGACGGGGCGGGGAGAGAAGCGACGGGGCGGGGAGAGAAGCGGCGGGGCGGGGAGAGAAGCGGCGGGGCGGAGAGAGAAGCGACGGGGCGGGGAGAGAAGCGGCGGGGCGGGGAGAGAAGCGGCGGGGCGGGGAGAGAAGCGACGGGGCGGGGAGAGAAGCGACGGGGCGGGGAGAGAAGCGGCGGGGCGGGGAGAGAAGCGGCGGAACTGGGAGAGAAGCGACGGGGCGGAGAGAGAAGCGACGGGGCGGGGAGAGAAGCGACGGGGCGGAGAGAGAAGCGACGGGGCGGGGAGAGAAGCGGCGGGGCGGGGAGAGAAGCGACGGGGCGGGGAGAGAAGCGACGGGGCGGAGAGAGAAGCGGCGGGGCGGGGAGAGAAGCGACGGGGCGGGGAGAGAAGCGACGGGGCGGGGAGAGAAGCGACGGGGCGGAGAGAGAAGCGGCGGGGCGGGGAGAGAAGCGACGGGGCGGGGAGAGAAGCGACGGGGCGGGGAGAGAATTGGCGGGACTGGGAGAGAAGCGGCGGGACTGGGAGAGAAGCGACGGGGCGGGGAGAGAATTGGCGGGACTGGGAGAGAATTGGCGGGACTGGGAGAGAAGCGACGGGGCGGAGAGAGAAGCGGCGGGACTGGGAGAGAAGCGGCGGAACTGGGAGAGAAGCGGCGGGGCGGGGAGAGAAGCGGCGGGGCGGGGAGAGAAGCGGCGGGGCGGGGAGAGAAGCGACGGGGCGGGGAGAGAAGCGGCGGGACTGGGAGAGAAGCGGCGGGACTGGGAGAGAAGCGGCGGGACTGGGAGAGAAGCGGCGGAACTGGGAGAGAAGCGGCGGAACTGGGAGAGAAGCGGCGGGGCGGGGAGAGAAGCGGCGGGGCGGGGAGAGAAGCGGCGGGGCGGGGAGAGAAGCGGCGGGGCGGGGAGAGAAGCGGCGGGGCGGGGAGAGAAGCGGCGGGACTGGGAGAGAAGCGGCGGGACTGGGAGAGAAGCGGCGGGACTGGGAGAGAAGCGGCGGAACTGGGAGAGAAGCGGCGGAACTGGGAGAGAAGCGGCGGGGCGGGGAGAGAAGCGGCGGGGCGGGGAGAGAATCGGCGGGGCGGGGAGAGAAGCGGCGGGGCGGGGAGAGAAGCGGCGGGGCGGGGAGAGAAGCGGCGGGGCGGGGAGAGAAGCGGCGGGGCGGGGAGAGAAGCGGCGGGGCGGGGAGAGAAGCGGCGGGGCGGGGAGAGAAGCGGCGGGGCGGGGAGAGAAGCGGCGGGGCGGGGAGAGAAGCGGCGGGGCGGGGAGAGAAGCGGCGGGGCGGGGAGAGAAGCGGCGGGGCGGGGAGAGAATTGGCGGGGCGGGGAGAGAAGCGGCGGGGCGGGGAGAGAAGCGGCGGAACTGGGAGAGAAGCGGCGGGACTGGGAGAGAAGCGGCGGGGCGGGGAGAGAATTGGCGGGGCGGGGAGAGAAGTGGCGGGGCGGGGAGAGAAGTGGCGGGGCGGGGAGAGAAGCGGCGGGGCGGAGAGAGAAGCGGCGGAACTGGGAGAGAAGCGGCGGGGCGGAGAGAGAAGCGGCGGAACTGGGAGAGAAGCGGCGGGGCGGGGAGAGAAGCGGCGGGGCAGGGGAGAGAAGCGACGGGGCGGGGAGAGAAGCGGCGGGGCGGGGAGAGAAGCGGCGGGGCGGGGAGAGAAGCGGCGGGGCGGGGAGAGAAGAGGCGGGGCGGGGAGAGAAGCGGCGGGGCGGGGAGAGAAGCGGCGGGGCGGGGAGAGAAGCGGCGGGGCGGGGAGAGAAGCGGCGGGGCGGGGAGAGAAGCGACGGGGCGGGGAGAGAAGCGGCGGGGCGGGGAGAGAAGTGGCGGGGCGGGGAGAGAAGCGGCGGGGCGGGGAGAGAAGCGGCGGGGCGGGGAGAGAAGCGGCGGGGCGGGGAGAGAAGCGGCGGGGCGGGGAGAGAAGCGGCGGGGCAGGGGAGAGAAGCGACGGGGCGGGGAGAGAAGCGGCGGGGCGGAGAGAGAAGCGGCGGGACTGGGAGAGAAGCGACGGGGCGGAGAGAGAAGCGACGGGGCGGAGAGAGAAGCGGCGGGGCGGGGAGAGAAGCGGCGGGGCGGGGAGAGAAGCGGCGGGGCGGGGAGAGAAGCGGCGGAACTGGGAGAGAAGCGGCGGGACTGGGAGAGAAGCGGCGGGGCGGGGAGAGAATTGGCGGGGCGGGGAGAGAAGTGGCGGGGCGGGGAGAGAAGTGGCGGGGCGGGGAGAGAAGCGGCGGGGCGGGGAGAGAAGCGGCGGGGCGGGGAGAGAAGTGGCGGGGCGGGGAGAGAAGCGGCGGGGCGGGGAGAGAAGCGGCGGAACTGGGAGAGAAGCGGCGGGACTGGGAGAGAAGCGGCGGGGCGGGGAGAGAATTGGCGGGGCGGGGAGAGAAGTGGCGGGGCGGGGAGAGAAGTGGCGGGGCGGGGAGAGAAGCGGCGGGGCGGGGAGAGAAGCGGCGGGGCGGGGAGAGAAGTGGCGGGGCGGGGAGAGAAGCGGCGGGGCGGGGAGAGAAGCGGCGGAACTGGGAGAGAAGCGGCGGGACTGGGAGAGAAGCGGCGGGGCGGGGAGAGAAGCGGCGGGGCGGGGAGAGAAGAGGCGGAACTGGGAGAGAAGCGGCGGGGCGGAGAGAGAAGCGGCGGAACTGGGAGAGAAGCGGCGGGGCGGAGAGAGAAGCGGCGGAACTGGGAGAGAAGCGGCGGGGCGGGGAGAGAAGCGGCGGGGCGGGGAGAGAAGCGGCGGGGCAGGGAGAGAAGCGACGGGGCGGGGAGAGAAGCGGCGGGGCGGGGAGAGAAGCGGCGGGGCGGGGAGAGAAGCGACGGGGCGGGGAGAGAAGCGGCGGGGCGGGGAGAGAAGCGGCGGGGCGGGGAGAGAAGCGACGGGGCGGGGAGAGAAGCGGCGGGGCGGAGAGAGAAGCGGCGGGACTGGGAGAGAAGCGACGGGGCGGAGAGAGAAGCGGCGGGGCGGGGAGAGAAGCGGCGGGGCGGGGAGAGAAGCGGCGGGGCGGGGAGAGAAGCGGCGGGGCGGGGAGAGAAGCGGCGGGGCGGGGAGAGAAGCGACGGGGCGGGGAGAGAAGCGACGGGGCGGGGAGAGAAGCGACGGGGCGGGGAGAGAAGTGGCGGGGCGGGGAGAGAAGCGGCGGGGCGGGGAGAGAAGCGGCGGGGCGGGGAGAGAAGCGGCGGGACTGGGAGAGAAGCGGCGGGGCGGGGAGAGAAGCGACGGGGCGGGGAGAGAAGCGGCGGGGCGGGGAGAGAAGCGACGGGGCGGGGAGAGAAGCGGCGGGGCGGGGAGAGAAGCGGCGGGGCAGGGGAGAGAAGCGACGGGGCGGGGAGAGAAGCGACGGGGCGGGGAGAGAAGCGACGGGGCGGGGAGAGAAGCGGCGGGGCGGGGAGAGAAGCGGCGGGGCGGGGAGAGAAGCGACGGGGCGGGGAGAGAAGCGACGGGGCGGGGAGAGAAGCGACGGGGCGGGGAGAGAAGCGGCGGGGCGGGGAGAGAAGCGACGGGGCGGGGAGAGAAGCGGCGGGGCGGGGAGAGAAGCGACGGGGCGGGGAGAGAAGCGACGGGGCGGAGAGAGAAGCGACGGGGCGGGGAGAGAAGCGGCGGGGCGGGGAGAGAAGCGGCGGGGCGGGGAGAGAAGCGACGGGGCGGGGAGAGAAGCGGCGGGGCGGGGAGAGAAGCGGCGGAACTGGGAGAGAAGCGGCGGGGCGGGGAGAGAAGCGACGGGGCGGGGAGAGAAGTGGCGGGGCGGGGAGAGAAGCGGCGGAACTGGGAGAGAAGCGGCGGGGCGGAGAGAGAATTGGCGGGGCGGGGAGAGAAGCGGCGGGGCGGGGAGAGAAGCGGCGGGGCGGGGAGAGAAGCGGCGGGGCGGGGAGAGAAGCGGCGGGGCGGGGAGAGAATTGGCGGGGCGGGGAGAGAAGCGGCGGGGCGGGGAGAGAAGCGACGGGACTGGGAGAGAAGCGACGGGGCGGAGAGAGAAGCGGCGGGGCGGGGAGAGAAGTGGCGGAACTGGGAGAGAAGCGGCGGAACTGGGAGAGAAGCGGCGGGGCGGGGAGAGAAGCGGCGGGGCGGGGAGAGAAGTGGCGGGGCGGGGAGAGAAGCGGCGGGACTGGGAGAGAAGCGGCGGGGCGGGGAGAGAAGCGGCGGAACTGGGAGAGAAGCGGCGGAACTGGGAGAGAAGCGGCGGGACTGGGAGAGAAGCGGCGGGACTGGGAGAGAAGTGGCGGGGTGTGGAGAGAAGCGGCGGGACTGGGAGAGAAGCGGCGGGACTGGGAGAGAAGCGGCGGGGCGGGGAGAGAAGCGGCGGGGCGGGGAGAGAAGCGGCGGGGCGGGGAGAGAAGCGGCGGGACTGGGAGAGAAGCGACGGAACTGGGAGAGAAGCGACGGGGCGGGGAGAGAAGCGGCGGGGCGGGGAGAGAAGCGACGGGGCGGGGAGAGAAGCGACGGGACTGGGAGAGAAGCGGCGGCACTGGGAGAGAAGCGACGGGGCGGGGAGAGAAGCGGCGGGGCGGGGAGAGAAGCGACGGGGCGGGGAGAGAAGCGACGGGGCGGGGAGAGAAGCGACGGGGCGGGGAGAGAAGCGGCGGGGCGGGGAGAGAAGCGGCGGGACTGGGAGAGAAGCGGCGGCACTGGGAGAGAAGCGGCGGGACTGGGAGAGAAGCGGCGGGACTGGGAGAGAAGCGGCGGGACTGGGAGAGAAGCGGCGGGGCGGGGAGAGAAGCGACGGGGCGGGGAGAGAAGCGGCGGGGCGGGGAGAGAAGCGACGGGGCGGGGAGAGAAGCGGCGGGGCGGGGAGAGAAGCGGCGGGGCAGGGGAGAGAAGCGACGGGGCGGGGAGAGAAGCGACGGGGCGGGGAGAGAAGCGGCGGGGCGGGGAGAGAAGCGACGGGGCGGGGAGAGAAGCGACGGGGCGGGGAGAGAAGCGACGGGGCGGGGAGAGAAGCGGCGGGGCGGGGAGAGAAGCGACGGGGCGGGGAGAGAAGCGACGGGGCGGAGAGAGAAGCGACGGGGCGGGGAGAGAAGCGGCGGGGCGGGGAGAGAAGCGGCGGGGCGGGGAGAGAAGCGACGGGGCGGGGAGAGAAGCGGCGGGGCGGGGAGAGAAGCGGCGGGACTGGGAGAGAAGCGACGGAACTGGGAGAGAAGCGGCGGAACTGGGAGAGAAGCGGCGGGACTGGGAGAGAAGCGGCGGGACTGGGAGAGAAGCGGCGGGACTGGGAGAGAAGCGGCGGGACTGGGAGAGAAGCGGCGGAACTGGGAGAGAAGCGGCGGGACTGGGAGAGAAGCGGCGGGACTGGGAGAGAAGCGGCGGGACTGGGAGAGAAGCGGCGGGACTGGGAGAGAAGCGGCGGAACTGGGAGAGAAGCGGCGGGACTGGGAGAGAAGCGACGGGGCGGAGAGAGAAGCGGCGTGGCGGGGAGAGAAGTGGCGGGGCGGGGAGAGAAGCGGCGGAACTGGGAGAGAAGCGGCGGGGCGGGGAGAGAAGCGGCGGGGCGGGGAGAGAAGCGGCGGGGCGGGGAGAGAAGTGGCGGGGCGGGGAGAGAAGTGGCGGGGCGGGGAGAGAAGTGGCGGGGCGGGGAGAGAAGTGGCGGGGCGGGGAGAGAAGTGGCGGGGCGGGGAGAGAAGTGGCGGGGCGGGGAGAGAAGTGGCGGGGCGGGGAGAGAAGCGGCGGGACTGGGAGAGAAGCGACGGAACTGGGAGAGAAGCGGCGGAACTGGGAGAGAAGCGGCGGGGCGGGGAGAGAAGTGGCGGGGCGGGGAGAGAATTGGCGGGGCGGGGAGAGAATTGGCGGGGCGGGGAGAGAAGTGGCGGGACTGGGAGAGAAGCGGCGGGGCGGGGAGAGAAGTGGCGGGACTGGGAGAGAAGCGGCGGGGCGGGGAGAGAAGCGGCGGGGCGGGGAGAGAAGCGACGGAACTGGGAGAGAAGCGGCGGAACTGGGAGAGAAGCGGCGGGACTGGGAGAGAAGCGGCGGGACTGGGAGAGAAGCGGCGGGACTGGGAGAGAAGTGGCGGGGCGGGGAGAGAAGCGGCGGGACTGGGAGAGAAGCGACGGGGCGGGGAGAGAAGCGGCGGAACTGGGAGAGAATTGGCGGGGCGGGGAGAGAATTGGCGGGGCGGGGAGAGAAGCGGCGGGGCGGGGAGAGAAGCGGCGGAACTGGGAGAGAATTGGCGGGGCGGGGAGAGAATTGGCGGGGCGGGGAGAGAAGCGGCGGGGCGGGGAGAGAAGTGGCGGGGCGGGGAGAGAAGTGGCGGGGCGGGGAGAGAAGCGGCGGGGCGGGGAGAGAAGCGGCGGGGCGGGGAGAGAAGCGGCGGGACTGGGAGAGAAGCGGCGGGGCGGGGAGAGAAGCGGCGGGGCAGGGGAGAGAATTGGCGGGGCGGGGAGAGAATTGGCGGGGCGGGGAGAGAAGCGGCGGGGCGGGGAGAGAATTGGCGGGGCGGGGAGAGAATTGGCGGGACTGGGAGAGAAGCGGCGGGGCGGGGAGAGAAGTGGCGGGGCGGGGAGAGAATTGGCGGGGCGGGGAGAGAATTGGCGGGGCGGGGAGAGAAGCGGCGGGGCGGGGAGAGAAGCGGCGGGGCGGGGAGAGAAGTGGCGGGACTGGGAGAGAAGCGGCGGGGCGGGGAGAGAAGCGGCGGGGCGGGGAGAGAAGCGGCGGGACTGGGAGAGAAGCGGCGGGGCGGGGAGAGAAGTGGCGGGGCGGGGAGAGAATTGGCGGGGCGGGGAGAGAATTGGCGGGGCGGGGAGAGAAGCGGCGGGGCGGGGAGAGAAGTGGCGGGACTGGGAGAGAAGCGGCGGGGCGGGGAGAGAAGCGGCGGGACTGGGAGAGAAGCGGCGGGGCGGGGAGAGAAGCGGCGGGGCAGGGGAGAGAATTGGCGGGGCGGGGAGAGAATTGGCGGGGCGGGGAGAGAAGCGGCGGGGCGGGGAGAGAATCGGCGGGGCGGGGAGAGAAGCGACGGGGCGGGGAGAGAAGCGGCGGGGCGGGGAGAGAATTGGCGGGGCGGGGAGAGAAGTGGCGGGGCGGGGAGAGAAGTGGCGGGGCGGGGAGAGAAGTGGCGGGGCGGGGAGAGAAGTGGCGGGGCGGGGAGAGAAGCGGCGGGGCGGGGAGAGAAGCGGCGGGGCGGGGAGAGAAGTGGCGGGACTGGGAGAGAAGTGGCGGGGCGGGGAGAGAAGCGACGGGGCGGAGAGAGAAGCGGCGGGGCGGGGAGAGAAGAGGCGGGGCGGGGAGAGAAGCGGCGGGGCGGGGAGAGAAGCGGCGGGGCGGGGAGAGAAGCGACGGGGCGGGGAGAGAAGTGGCGGGGCGGGGAGAGAAGTGGCGGGGCGGGGAGAGAAGTGGCGGGGCGGGGAGAGAAGAGGCGGGGCGGGGAGAGAAGCGGCGGGGCGGGGAGAGAAGCGGCGGGGCGGGGAGAGAAGTGGCGGGGCGGGGAGAGAAGTGGCGGGGCGGGGAGAGAAGTGGCGGGGCGGGGAGAGAAGCGGCGGGGCGGGGAGAGAATTGGCGGGGCGGGGAGAGAAGTGGCGGGGCGGGGAGAGAAGTGGCGGGACTGGGAGAGAAGCGGCGGGGCGGGGAGAGAAGTGGCGGGGCGGGGAGAGAAGTGGCGGGGCGGGGAGAGAAGTGGCGGGGCGGGGAGAGAAGTGGCGGGGCGGGGAGAGAAGCGGCGGGACTGGGAGAGAAGCGGCGGGACTGGGAGAGAATTGGCGGGGCGGGGGGGAGAAGCGACGGGGAGAGAAATGTTGGAATCAATTATTAAAAATGAAATAGCAGTGCATTAGGAAAGCAGTGACAGGATTGATCCAAGTCAGCATGGATTTATGAAAGGGAAATCATGCTTGACAAATCTTCTGGAATTTTTTGAGGATGTAACTAGTAGAGTGAACAAGGGAGAACCAGTGGATGTGGTGTATTTGGACTTTCAAAAGGCTTTTGACAAGGTCCCACACAAGAGATTAGTATGCAAAATTAAAGTACATGGTATTGGGGGTAATGTACTGACGTGGATAGAGAACTGGTTGGCAGACAGGAAGCAGAGAGTCGGGATAAACAGGTCCTTTTCAGAATGGGGTGCCGCAGGGCTCAGTGCTGGGACACCAGCTATTTACAATATACGTTAATGATTTAGATGAAGGAATTGAGTGTAATATCTCCAAGTTTGCAGATGACACTAAGCTGGGTGGCAGTGTGAGCTGTGAGGAGGACGCTAAGAAGCTGCAGGGTGACTTGGACAGGTTAGATGAGTGGGCAAATGCATGGCAGATGCAGTATAATGTGGATAAATGTGAGGTTATCCACTTTGGGACAAAAACACAAGGCAGAATACTAGTTGAATGGCGGCAGATTAGGAAAAGGGGAGGTGCAACGAGACCTGGGTGTCATGGTACATCTGTCATTGAAAGTTGGCATGCAGGTGCAGCAGGCGGTGAAGAAGGCAAATGGTATGTTGGCCTTCATAGCTAGGGGATTTGAGTATAAGAGCAGGGAGGTCTTATTGCAGTTGTACAGGGCCTTGGTGAGGCCTTACCTGGAATATTGTTTCAGTTTTGGTCTCCTAATCTGAGGAAGGACATTCTTGCTATTGAGGGAGTGCAGCGAAGGTTCACCTGACTGATTCCCGGGATGGCAGGACTGACATATGAGGAGAGACTGGATCGACTGGGCCTGTATTCACTGGAGTTTAGAAGAATGAGAGGGAATCTCATAGAAACATATAAAATTCTGACGGGACTGGACAGGTTAGATGCGAGAAGAATGTTCCCGATGTTGGGGAAGTCCAGAACCAGAGGACACAGTCTCAGGATAAGGGGTAAGCCATTTAGGACTGAGATGAGGAGAAACTTCTTCATTCAGAGAGTTGTTAACCTGTGGAATTCCCTACCGCAGAGAGTTGTTGATGCCAGTTCATTGGATATATTCAAGAGGGAGTTAGATATGACCCTTATGACTAAAGGGATCAAGGGGTATGGAGAGAAAGCAGGAAAGGGGTACTGAGGTGAATGATCAACTATGATCTTATTGAATGGTGGTGCAGTCTTGAAGGGCCGAATGGCCTACTTCTGCACCTATGTTCTATGTTTCTTTGTTTCTTCACAGCGGTGTCCCCTATCACACTCCTTACCCATCACACACCCACCCAGATGCTCCTGGACGGGAGAATCAAGGACAGGACAGTGAGCAGTGCCCGCATTGCATGCTGGACCCTACTCCTCTCCCAGATGGACCTAAGGGTAAAAGGTCTCTGCGAGCCGAGGCTCGCAGCCAACATGATCTATCCCGGGACAACCCACCGGTGTTCCATAGAAGGGGTATGGGAAGTTAACATAGGCTTTCGGGCTGGGTTACACTCCACCGGCCGAGAGATCTATGTAGATGGTTCAAGCACGGTATCTGCGGGTGAACGACTCTCAGGCTGCGGAGTTTACGACCCAGAGGCAGGCATTGCCCTGGCGATTAAACTCCCCAGCACTGAACATGCTGAACTGTCGGCGGTGGTGTACGTGGTCACACACCTCGAGGAATTCCCTACCCCGTACACGATTTGTTCGGACAGTATGTTCACATGCAATTCGTGAACAGAATACCTGGCTATCTGGTCCCATCGCGGATACACATCTGCAGACGGGAGGCCCCTGGCAATTAAGCCTTTACTGAAAAGATCATGGCAGCCGTAGGGGAGGAAGGGAAGATCTATATACACAAGGTGAAGGCACACTCAACTACTGAACCCCGTAGCGAGGGAAACCATCAGGCTGACATATTGGCCAAGCAAGGTGCTCGCACAGGCAAGCTCTGGGATCCGTACAACCCAAGCCCCATTGCAGCGGTTAAGCACGGGACTGGGGCGATATGGGGGGGCAGGGGTAGCATTGCCCCCAGACCCGAAAACGGTTCAGACCCAAGACCCAGTCCTCAAGACTGTCCTGAACACACTAGCTAAAGGGGAAAAGGTAGACAGTCCGTACGGCACGGCAGACATTGCCATTAAAGAAGGCATGCTGTTCAGGGGGGAGCAATGGGTAGTACCGCAACAACACCGGAGAGAATTCCTCCAGCTGGCCCACGAGGGTCCAGGAGCAGGGCACCCCCGACCTGAAACCAATTGGCAATGGATAGAACAGGGAGGATGGTGGCCGGGACTCAGGGAAGATGTCCGCGAGTTCTGCGCCGGCTGTGTGGTGTGCGCTGCCAACAACCCTGACCCGCAGAAAAGGAAGGTGTCTATGGGACATATCAGGATGTAGAGCGAGCCTGGCAGTCGATCCAGCTCGATTACATCGGACCCCTACCCACTGCCCAGGGAGGCTACAAGTCCTGCCTAGTGTTGGTGGATGTTTTCACCAAATGGGTGGAAGCCTTCCCATGCCGAACAGCTACTGCTTTTGGATCAGCTAGGATCCTGGTCAGGGAAGTGTTTTCCCAATGGGAACTACCCCAGTACGTGGAGTCTGACCAAGGGAGTCACTTCACCGTTCAGGTGATGCAGGAGACCCTTAAAGTACTCGGCAGCGAAGGGAAATGGCATGTCGTCCACAACCCGCAGTCATCCGGGCCTGTGGAGCGTTTAAACCGCACCATCAAAGAAAGGTTACGAAAGAAACGGGGGACTCATCCAAAAAGTGGGTAGAGGTCTTACGACTGGTCCTTATGAGGATCCGGGCAAGCCAGTCAAAGAGCACGGGGTATTCCCCGTACAAGCTCATGACCGGCAGAGCCATGCGCACCCCCACCCATGTACTAGCCCCAGTACTCACGGAAGGTCAGCTCAGGGAAGTGAGCCAAGGCAGCTTTGTCAGGAACCTGTTTGAACATCTTAAACAGATTCACTGGCATACGGCTAACAACATGGGAAAACAGCATCGGAGCAATCGACTGCTGCTAGAACCCCGCAAACACCACGAATGAGAGATAGGGGACCAGGTCATGGTGAGGAACTAAGCTCGAGTAGAGACTTTTGAGACACTATACATGGGGCCGTACAACATTGTCAACAAGGCAAGCCCCATGGTCTATGCCATAAAGATACCCGCCGTACAAAGTGGTTCCACATAAACCAGTGTAAACTGTTTAACCCCGGGATAGCTGCTAAGCGCAAGGGGCAGCCAGGAATAGGGAACCGTTCTAAGGATAGTGAATCCTCAGCCAGCGGCCCCCGATAGTGGAGATCCCACAGAGGACGTGGCAGACCCACAGACTGTACCCAGAGGGGCGGTGGACTGTGTTTCTGGAGGGGCTATTCCTCCAATCATTTGGGACTCAGACGCACCCCCAGTAATCAGAGCCTTAAGAAGGACTCTCCGCACACAACAACCGTGGTCACCAGCGCCCCAATTTCAGTGGTTCAGCCCCGGGAGGTTGACCAGCTGCAAAAGAGCACCTAAGAACAGGGATCAGTCTGCGAGCAGGGACCCCCCAGCCGGTAGTCTTGAGCGGCAAGCGACTCACGGGAGAGGTAGTGGTGGACCAGCCACCAACTGAGAGTCCCCAGTCTGAAGCCCCCCGGCCATGCAGGCCCCTCAGATAACGAAATGAACTTTACAGCCACCCCTAAAGAGGCAGTGTGCTGTAGCACCGGAGGGGCCGTTCCCCTGATAATGTGGGAGTCAGACCCACCTCCGGTCAGAACATTCCGGGTCCTGCGGTAGAGGCCGTCTTACCGCCGGCCAAGCAGGAAGTCCAGAGGCCCAAGGAAAAAAGAGAACAGAGATTAACCTGGAGACGGGTGGCAGATGTACATAATAGGACGACGTAAGTTTTAAGAATATTTACGAATTTAGCTTAGTGTAGGATTAAGAGTGTAATGGTTTCAGGTCACCACGACCTTAAGAAAACCACGCGTAGAGAAGTAGTGAAACGAATATGAAATAGGATCTGTTATGAAAGAGTTTTGGCCGGCAGCCGGTACAGGTGACCGAGACCTGGTGGTATTTGGGAAAGGTGCGCAAGAACCCATTTGGGAATAAGAAGAATCCACCTTTGCAGCTATTAAAAGAGCCACGAGGGGCACCGACCTGGTAACATCCAGGAGTAAGAGTAAGAATCCACCTGTACAGCTATTAAAGGAAGCACTGGCAGTATTTTTGGGGAAAGAAAAAGACCCCACCTTCGTAGTCAGTAAAAGAGGCACTACAAAGACGTTAAGGTTAAAATGGCCAAAAGACAGAAGTTAAAACAGACACCAGTTCCGAAGTAGGACTGGGATGAAGACAGCCAGTTAATTAAAGACTTTATTATGCTTCCGAAAAAGAAATAAGCTTGAATTGGAACTCGACCACCTTTTGTCAAGCCAGAGAGCTTTTCTCAGGGCTGGGCTATCAGTTTTATGTGTCCCTACAGGAAGGAGATCGACATGAAAAGAGTCCTGCTCCTGTTCACCCTGATGGGGATGAGCATCGGTGACCGGGGTGATGTGGAGGAAACCCTCATTTATGGGTGTTCGAGAGATAGAGCACCGATCGTTACTGCAGGGGGTGGCACACCGGGTGTGGAAGAGCTCGCCGTTTATTTCCACAAGAGAAGGTGGTCGGGATGGCTGGGTCTAACTCCACTCGATACTCCAGCCAGGAGGGGTTCACCTACGGGGAGGCTTCCTTCCCATGCCCCAGGGTACAGGTCATTGCTGCGCGGGTCAGTGTTACGGAGGGAAAACATGTGTGTTTTACTTATAAAGGACAGATTCCCCTGGGTAGATGGTGGTGGCTCAGGAAGCTGAGCAAGGACGCGGGGGACCAGGAATCTGACTGGGAACAACTCGGTAATGACACGTTCCAGACCATCACGGGAACACCGGGGTGGGGGGTGGGGGAGTGGGGAGTGAAAGTGTGTTGGAACAAGTGGTGGGAGTCTGAACAGGGAATTTACGTCTGCATATGGGGATCAGAGGAGATCTGTCCCGCAGGCATATCAATCACCTTCGCCAGGCAATGGCAAGATGACGGGGAAGGGGATGGGGGGGATTCCAGCCTACGCGGGTGTGCGGTCCCACATTCCCCGCGCCCTATCAACGCCACCAAGCTTGTAGCATGCATTAAGAAACCCCTGCCCATGACCCCACCAATGCGAACAATAATAGAGAGGTGTCTTACCACCACCAAGGGACAAGGGAACGGATTAGTATTGGTACTGACCGAAAAGGTGTTATACCAGGGGGTACACTATGCAGTAGCTTCAGTTATTTTAAACCTTACCTGCATGGTGCCCGAAGGAAACAGAACAGCTATACCAGGCCCTACTCAGAGAAACGTTCAAGAAATTTTACGAGTTAGACTTTGGCAACGTAGATAAAGCAGATTTATACATCCTAAACGCTAGGGACACCATGGGCACGGGGAGACCAAGAAGGGGAACCTTGAACGACATTTTTACTGCATATAATACAGGATCCTCTGTGATAAATAGCCTAGATAATATAGAACTGCAAACACAAATAAATGGTCTAAAGAACCAACTGAGAAAGATCCTAAAAGAGGAAAACACAGGAGTGGGCTCAGAGCTACACGAGGACCAGGCTATGACGGTCCATTTAAAGGAGATTGTGGCTGAGCTGGAAAAACATGCACAAACAGTGAATGCACTCATACGGGAGGATAGGAATGCTTCAGACCAGGCTGCACAGAACGAGGTGTGCATATTGTATGGGGCATGGTTGTTGGGCGAGGGCCGCAACAACCTGGAGGATTTGAAACAAGGTTTAGTCCCCTCCTGGATCAGCAACAAGCACCTCGCAGCCCTCCACCCATATAATAATTCGCTAAGCCTGTGTCGGCTCCGTCTAGATTCTGAAGCCTACCCTGTCCCAGTGGATTGCGGGCGTTCTAATCACACCATCATGGGGATAGTACTAAGGATGCCGGTCATGGGTAGGACAGCCCGACCTGCACCGGTAAACAGGGTGGAGAACCTGGAGGCGCACACATTCGTTTCACAGTGGTCCCACCGTATGTTATAAAGTGGGAGCACACTATGATGGGTACTGACCTCTCCGGGTGCCGGAGCCAGGGTGCACACATAATACTGTGTCCCCAGCATTTGAGTGCCTATTCTAAACCACAGTGTGTGTTTAAAGCTGCTGGTACACAGCCTATTAACTATACCATGGAGGTAACGGCACAAGGCCATGTTCCTCCACAGGTAACATACATAGGGGGTGGGACCTATTGTGTCACCACCAGTGCACCCCATTACCAGCATGGACAACACTCCTGGTGTCCGGTGAGTGACGGCAGTTTTTGCTTTAAACCCGAGGCAGAAGTTTAAGTGGCCCAGGAACGGATTGTCCCCATTCCCGAACCCTCCACTGTTCACCTCACTGTGAGAGAAAACATCACAAACCTGCAGGATTATGTTGTACATTTCGGCTAGGAAATTCCCTCTACCCAAACATCTTACCGCTCTACTCGAAGCTGTAGTAATCTCACAAAAACATTTCTATACTCTAGAACAGAAAACATTTGAGATAGGGAGGAAAATTTCGGAGATCATAATTCCACCCTGGTGGGACATTTTCAGAAACATAGAAGTCCCAGCCGGGGTCAGAATAGCTTCCCATGTTTTAGTTATCTGTCAACTCGCGATCATCCTCTACTTGTGGTGTCTCACTTGCCGAGTGAAACACAGAGGCCGTCGAGTCCGGCACCAATGGGTGCTATACGCTCCCTTGCCAAATTTGGGGATCGCACAGGGAGGGGTAACACCATATTATAATGTTTGACTTTGTTTTTTGATTGTTACCTCCTGTAAAAACGCAGAGGCCAAGTGTTGTAAGAGTTTTTTTACTTATATGTTTGACTATGTACCTTTATTTTCTGTAAAACCAGAGTAATGGAGGGGTGTCGGACCCCTTCTATGCTGTAATATAAGTGGAATAACTGTATTTGCCTGTAAACTGCATTATATTTCAAAGGGGGTATGCACGTTTAAAGTTTAGCTTGGTAAATACAGGGGAAGGTTGGCTCTTGGGAATCAGGAATTTTGCTCACCTAGCGTGACACGCTAGCATGTAGAGTATCACGGGGGGACTGTAAGATTGCAAAATTCGTGGAACCCACCCGCAGTGTTTGGGCTCATTGGAAAGGAAATTCAATTTTGGACTATCAAGCATAAAGTTTAGGATCCTAAAATGCATGTGGAAGAAACTACGAGTTTTAACCAAGTTTGCGATTTTAAAAGACATATTCGGCCCATGTGGAAAAGGACTGCAAAACTGAAGGACAACGAGCCTCTATAGAAGCCAGTCTTTGGGTATTGAAGCTATCTGGGGTATTGAAGCTAAACAAATTGTCTGGAGAATTGTGTAAACTCGGAAACCCTTTTCCCCAGGAAACATTAACATAGCAACAATCGACCCAGAGATAGCCAGCCATAGCTCTAAGCATGAAACCCATCCAGCTCATGCATAATGTTAACAGCTCATCCAGCCTGCATGGAAAACCCAGGCCTAGACAGACAACGAAAATACCAAAACTCAATCCAAATTGATCGGCACATCCGAAACGAGTTATCATTAACGAGCCCGCCAAATATGACAAAGAAATATCAAGCCGGCCAAAATTAAGACAAAGAATCGGGATTGATTTGGTGCGCAGATTAGAAAGACTCCCAAAGTATAACTGGGGCCTTGTTTTACGGGTTAGACACAACCTTAAGGAGCCTTCCGGAGAGCTTGCTACACAGCCTTCTATGCAGCTCTCTGAACATCAACATCTTCAGCCTCGACGACACTCCTGGGCCACAGTACTCTGCTACCGAAGAAAACGGAAGAACATCATCAAGGCAGAGAAAAGCAGTTCCCAGTAACTTCTGACATCATCATCGCGGCAACTGACCACAGCCAACTGATCGACAAATTCCAAGGACAAAGCTCCTCAAGAAGAAACCGAAGATTTGAAAGTTTCCACTCTACAATCTGTTCCTAGCTACCAACAGGTGAAACATTACCTAAAAGAACGTTAAAACATACTGCTGATGGAAGTGGGTACTCGCCCCATAAAATCCAATACGCGCCCTACCGCGACAGCGGATGCTACCCAACTGAAGACTACGCAGTAAGAAGTCTTCCACGACATTCGGGGTACGGCAAGCAGAACCTACAGAATCCCGCGAACCACCACTAGCTGACAATAAAAGGACTGGTGAGCATAATCCCTGTTTGCCCTGGAGTTCAACCTAGTCAAAGTTAGGCATTGGGAGGTGGGAGGTGTATTATTTTCTGTAACCCCTTTTGAACGTGTGATAAAGTGTCCTTTTTCCTTGTGATTGTGTGTTTTGACATTGTACTTTCTTTTTCCTTAATAACATCGAAGTTCCTTGCACCAAAATCAGTTGTCTCTTGCACTTTGTCACATCCCCAAATAAATCCAAAGTCTAAAACCCAGGGAGTGGGAGTGATTCGAACCGCTCAGAAGGTCAGAAGTGAACCTGACCCACACACCACCCCCTACAGATGGGGTCCCCTGAAGGTGTTCCGATGATCTTTTTTTTGTGATCTTTTTACTTTTTAGGTCTTCCATCCTCACTGGGCCCGACTCCATCCTCAGTGGCACTTGGGCGGCAAGCTCCTTTGCCGCCGAGATTGAGAGCTCCCGCCCGCTGCCACCCAGATTGACAGTGTAACCTTTTAATCTCCTCCTCCAGCTTTCCTACCTTTTTTCTTAACAGGCACATAGCCAGACCGCTTTCTCTTTTGACCATGTGTGGTTGCTACTGACTGCCGCTTTTTCCTGTGGATCCCCAGAGTGCAGCACTTCCCGTGCCCATGGCTTTGAAATGTCCAATTTGTTGCATATATATAGAAACATAGAAAATAGGTGCAAGAGTAGGCCATTCGGCCCTTCGAGCCTGCACCACCATTCAATAAGATCATGGTTGATCATTCACCTCAGTACCCCTTTCCTGCTTCCTCTCCATACCCCTTGATCCCTTTAGCCCTAAGGGCCATATCTAACTCCCTCTTGAATATATGCAGCTACCTTAGCCTCCTCTACGACTGGCTGAGAAATTCTCCCTGACTACCTTGGTCTCCCCTGAGACCACCTCGCAGTGACCTGTGGTTCCCGTTACTCAGGCATCTTTCTTTGGCTACCTTATTTGACCCAAGTCTACTCTGGTCGGTTAGAGACTGTTTCTCTCCTGGTCTCCTAGTTGCCTTTGATATCACCCTTGATATCACTCTGAGACCTCTGTTCGCAGACTACCCGCGACTACCTTTTGGCTTCTCTCCGTGACTATGCTAGTCAATCCGGATTAGTCCAGCCCACCCAAAAATGTTCCATTCCTCTGCTGGCTGCCCTAGCTGCCCTGAGAAGATAACTTGCGCAGACTACCTGCGGCTTCTTTCCTCGGTGGCTAGCCTAGTCAACCCGGGATTAATCCAGCCTATCCAAGACTGTTTCCTTCCTCTGCTGGCTGCCCTAGCTGTCTCCGAGAAAATAATTTTTCGACTACCTTAGCCGACCTTAGACTTAACCAATTCTGCCTTGGGGTTCTTGCCCTGGTTGTGTGTCCGTGATCCGAGGTCCTGCCGTGGTCGCCACTTCTGTAGTGTTTTTTTTCACTCTACTCTGATTCTTAGACCTCAGAACTTATAGTGGGAAAAGAACAGCACATGATACAAAATTTTAGGCTTAACCCAGTGTTCATTTTATTACGCAACAAAAAAAAATGATTAAAAACTACAGGACTAGACTGCCAGGAGAAATTGACTTTAGACATAAAATCACTATTCCTGGCTGTAGCTATTGTAGATTCGTAGTTCATCTTCTGGCAATTAACTGCAGCTTTGATTCCTTTCCTTGTCCTTTTGTCTCTTCCTCCTGCTTCTGCTTAGCTGTTGCTTCTGTGTTTCTTCCTGTGTTCTCTGCTCTTCCTCCTTTAGCTGTTGTTTCTTCTGCTCTTCCTGCTGCATCTGTTTAGCTGTGTTCTCTCCTTTAGTTGCCCATCTGTCTTGCTTGTCTGTGTCCGTATATATCCAGGTTTTGAATAAGTTTCCCACTGTGATGAGATTCGATTTAATGATCCATTTAACTGTTTGGTGATGAGGTTGTATGCAAAAGATATTTCCATATGCTGAAATGCTGTTAGCCCCAAAATTTGCACCTTGGAGGGGGCGGGGGGGGGGGGGGGGGGAGGTCCTTTGTTGTTACAGACTTGATGTCTCCAAATGACTGTATCCCCACCCTGGTCAATCGAGTTCAGGGCTTCAGGTAACATTCCATTGTTGTTATGCATGAAGTTATGCATGAAGTCAGTTTTTGGTCCCTGTTCACAGGGTGTTCTTAATTGTCCAGTTTAATTCCAAAGCTTGTATCAATCAATGTTTCGTTCATGGCCTGTGTTTTTTCTGAAGATTAGTAACTTTATAGCGGATAAATCCCCTGGACCTGATGGCTTTCATCCTAGGGTCCTAAAAGAAGTGGCTACAGAGATAGTGGATGCATTAGTTGTAATCTACCAAAATTCCTTGGATTCTGGAGAGGTCCTAGCAAATTGGAAAACCGCAAATGTAACACCCCTACTTAAAAAAGGAGGCAGACAGAAAGCAGGAAACTATAAACCTGTTAGCCTAACATCTGTCATTGGAAAAATGCTGGAGTCCATTATTAAGGAAGCAGTAGCAGGACATTTGGAAAAACATAATTCTATCAAGCAGAGTCAGCATGGTTTTATGAAAGGAAAATCATGTTTGACAAATTTGCTGGAGTTCTTTGAGAATGTAATGAGCTGGGTGGATAAGGGGGAACCAGTGGATGTGGTGTATTTGGATTTCCAGAAGGCATTCAATAAGGTGCTACATAGAAGTTACTGTACAAGATAAAAGTTCATGCAGGAATTTGCTCTGGGGCCTCAACTATTTACAATCTATATTAATGACTTGGATGAAGGGACTGAGTTTAATGTAGCCAAGTTTGTTAATTATACAAAGATGGGTGGGAAAGCAAATTGTGAGGAGGACACCAAAAATCTGCAAAGGGATATAGACAGGCTAAGTGAGTGGGCTAAAATTTGGCAGATGGAGTACAATGTGGGAAATGTGAGGTTATCCACTTTGGCAGAAAAAATAGAAAAGCAAATTATAATTTAAATGAAGAAAAATTGCAAAGTGCTGCAGTACAGAGGGACCTGGGGGTCCTTGTGCATGAAACACAAAACGTTAGTATGCAGGTACAGCAAGTAATCAGGAAGGCAAATAGAATGTTGGCCTTTATTGCAAGGGGGAGAGAGTATAAAAGCAGAGAAATCCTGCTACAAATGTACAGGGTATTGGTGAGGCCACACCTGGAGTAATGCGTACAGTTTTGGTCTCCATACTTAAGGAAGGATATACTTGCATTGGAGGCTGTTCAGAGAAGGTTCACTAGGTTGATTCCTGAGATGAGGAGGTTGACTTCTGAAGATAGGTTGAGTAGGTTGGGCCTATACTCATTGGAGTTCAGAAGAATGAGAGGTGATCTTATTGAAATTTATAAAATAATGAGGGGGCTCGACAAAATAGATGTAGAGAGGATATTTCCACCCATAGGGGAAATTAAAACTAGGGGGCATAGTCTCAGAACAAGGGGCCGCCCATTTAAAACTGAGCTGAGGAGGAATTTCTTTTCTCAGAGGGTTGTAAATCTGTGAAATTCTCTGCCCCAGAGAGCTGTGGAGGCTGGGTCATTGAATATATTTAAGGCAGAGATAGACAAATTTTTGAGCGATAAGGGAATAAAAGGTTATGGGGAGCGGGTAGGGATGTGGAGCTGATTTCATGATCAGATCAGCCATAATCTTATTAAATGGCGGAACAGGCTCGAGGGGCCAAATGGCCTACTCCTGCTCCTATTTCTTATTGATGTAGATGGTATATAGCTGAGGCCCAAGCACTGATCCTTGCTGTCCCCCACTAGTCCCCCACTATCCTTACTACTCGGGGGATCAAGGGGTATGGCAAGAAAGCAGGAAGGGGGTACTGAAGTTTCATGTTCAGCCATGAACTCATTGAATGGTGGTGCAGGCTAGAAGGGCTGAATGGCCTGCTCCTGCACCTATTTTCTATGTTTCTATGTTGCGTGCAAGTACCTGTGTGCCCTCTCCCTCAGTTCCTGACCATCTTGAAATGTGCCATTGTGTGTCAATCAGCACAATTCACACCTTCAGTGGAAGTAGTTGTGAGGTAGCCCACATGCACTGCTCCACGAAAATTGCTTCTAACCAGAACTTGAATGCTAAGCCTACTTGGTTTTTAACTCCAGGCAATTTTAAATTATGGTATTCAGCAATAAGGCACAAAATTGCAAGCTAAAACCAGATTTTCAAACAGGCATGTCTTATTAGCACAGCACCTATTTAGCACTTGTTTTCACCCTTTCATCCCTAAGGCCTAGAAATTGGGGAATGCTGGAAACCTGTAGGTGGCACCATGAACCACAGAAATTTATAGCCTGGCAGCACTGGTAAATTGATGCTACTTGGTAATTAACATTAGCGCAGCGCTAAACTCAGTGTGCTAGGTCAGTGCGTGGCCCATTCACAGTTTAGCGCATGTGAAAAATTTAACATTGAAAAAGCTGGTCTCAGGTTGTGCATCTTAGTGGGAACATTGATTACAGCCTCAAAAAAACTCTAAACGATTTTGTTTTCATAAATCCATATTGACTCTACCCAATCTTATGATGTTCTAATTGTCCTGTTACCACGTCCTTAATAATAGATTATAGCATTTTCCCTAATACTGATGTCAGGCTAACTGGCCTGTAGTTTCCTGTTGCTCTCTTTCTCTTTTCTTGAATAGCGGAGGTGTATCGAGTGCTTGAGGTGGAGGAGTGATGAGGGATCGTGGCTGAGATTCGGCGAGTGATTGTGGCGGAAGTGCGGCGAATGTTTTGTGGCGGAGGAGCGGTGAGAGATCGTGTTGGAGGTTCAACGAATGTTTGTGGTGGAGGAGCAGTGAGAGATCGTGGCGGAGGAGTGGTGAGAGATCGTGGCGGAGGTGCGGCGAATAAGGGTACGGGGCCCAGAAGAGCTGAGGGCCCAGGGGCAGCATGGGCTAGCCCACACTGCGATATGTGTGTGCACTAGGTCCATGTAGCAGAGTAGGTCTCTAATCGTCCTGGAAAACGCTTGCCACTGGATAAAGGCCTAGCTCTGTCAAGACCATGTGGTGGCTGGTGTGCAACGGTCACCACACGTTAAAAAAAATCGACGCACAGGCATCTTCCACCCCTTCAATTGGAGTTCAGGACTGGAATATCGGGTTCTTCATTGAAACATCTGTAAACTCAAAGTAGTTGAGTAGCCGAAGGAACGAACGCAGCTCTGTCACATTCTGAGGCTTGGATGCATTTTTGATGGCCTTGGTTTTTGAATCATTGGGCCTGATTCCATTGGCAGAAATCTTCCTACCAAGGAATTCAACATCAGGTCATCTTGGAACATGACAGTCGTAGGAACGGACTTCAGTAGCATCTCCATTCCGAAAGGGCACCTGTTGTAGACAAACAGTCCTTTATGGGTGTTGATGTGCAGGTCAGCTTCTTCGAGCTATCAATGAGCTCCTGTGTCAGGTAGGCCGATGTCAGATCTAGCTTAGTGAACGACTTTCCACCAGCTAGCATGGCGAATAGGTCATCAGCCTTCGGTAACGGGTACTGAACCTGTTTTGAGAATTGGTTAATCGTAACCTTGTAGTCTCCTCAAATCCTGACAGTGCCATCACTCTTCAACATAGAAACAATAGGGTTGGCCCACTCATTGAACTCGACAGGTGTTATAACTGCTTCACATTGGATTCTGTCAAGCTCAATCTCAATCTTCTTCCTCATCATAAAAGGGACGACCCAGCTTTGTGATAGACAGGCCTTGCATCAGAATCAAGGTGAATCTGCACCTTGGCTCCAGTAAAATTACCAATGCCAGGCTCAAACAAAGAAGGAAACTTCTTCAACACTTGAGCACAAGAAGTTTCATCCACCGAGGACAACGCTTTGACATCACTCCAGTTCAGCTTAATGTTCTCAAGCCAATTCCGGTTGAACAGCATTGGACCATTACCTGGACAATCCATAATGGTAGATCTTGGATCACGCCATCATACGACACCTTTAATGCATTTTTAGTGCACTGCCAATCACCGGTATGAGTTCCTTCTTATAAGTACGCAACTTGGCCTTGACTGGACTCAGCTTAGGCTTCACAGCCTCAGTGTCCCACAGCTCTGGGGAGTGCAGCCAGGGCCAAGTCCACAGCACTGTGGGTGGCTCAGCTGTACAGGGGGAGAGGAAGAAGATGGGAAGGGCTACAGTGATAGGAGATTCAATAGTTAGGGGAGCAGATAGGCGCTTCTGCGGCAGCAAAAGTGACATCAGGATGGTGTATTGCCTCCCTGGTGCAAGGGTCAATGATGTCACAGAGCAACTGCAGGGCATTCTGGGGAGGGAAGGGGAACAGCCAGTGGTTGTGGTCCACATTGTTACCAACGACATAGGTAGAAAGAGGGATGATGTCCTGAAAGCTGAGTTTAGGGAGCTAGGAGTAAGATTGAAAGCCAGAACCTCAAAGGTGGTAATCTTGGGATTACTGTCAGTGCCACGTACTAGTGAGGGTAGAAATAGGAAGGCTAGTCAGATAAATATGTGGCTGGGGCATTGGTGTAGGAGGGAGGGCTTTAGTTTCCTGAACAATTGGGACCGCTTCTGGGGTAAGTGGGACCTGTACAAGTCGGACAGGTTACACCTCAACAGAGACGGGACCAATGTTCTCGCGGGTGGTTTTGATAGTGCGGTTGGGAGGGCTTTAAACTAGCTTGGCAGGGGGATGGGAACCCAGGAGAGGGCTCTGAGCTAGTTAGAGTGGGTGAGAGCTCAGATGAACAGAACCCCAAGAAAGGATGCAAAAGGCAGGAGGCAACAGAGCAGAGTAGCACTGGGGTAAGTGTAAACCACAACGTGATAGGAAGGGACAATATGTATGAATATAAAGGGGCTGCAGGAGGGGTCAAAACTAAAAATTATAGTTTAAAAACTAGTATTAAAACACTTTACCTAAACGCACGCAGCATTCGAAACAAAGTAAATGAGTTGACGGATCAAATCATTACAAATGGGTATGATTTGGTGGCCATTACAGAAACATGGTTGCAGGGTGGCCAAGACTGGAAATTAAACATACAGGGGTATCTGACAATTCGGAAAGATAGACAAGAAGGGAAAGGAGGTGGGGTAGCTCTGTTAATAAAGGATGATATCAGGGCAGTTGTGAGAGACAATATTGGCTCTAATGAACAAAATGTTGAATTATTGTGGGTGGAGATTAGAGATAGTAAGGGGAAAAAGTCACTGGTGGGCATAGTTTATAGGCCCCCAAATAATAACTTCACGGTGGGGCGGACAATAATCAAGGGAATAATGGAGGCATGTGAAAAAGGAACGGCAGTAATCATGGGGGATTTTAACCTACATATTGATTGGCCAAATCAAATCGCACGGGGTAGCCTGGAGGAGGAATTCATAAAATGCATACGGGATTGTTTTTTACAACAGTATGTTACAGAACCTACAAGGGAGCAAGCTAGCTTAGATCTGGTCCTGTGTAATGAGACAGGAATAATAAACAATCTCCTAGTAAAAGATCCTCTCGGAATGAGTGATCACAGTATGGTTGAATTTGTAATACAGATTGAGGGTGAGGAAGTAGTGTCTCAAACAAGCGTACTATGCTTAAACAAAGGGGACTACAGTGGGATGAGGGCAGAGTTGGCTAAAGTAGACTGGGAACACAGACTAAACGGTGGCATAATTGAGGAACAGTGGAGGACTTTTAAGGAGCTCTTTCATAGTGCTCAACAAAAATATATTCGTGAAAAAGAAGGGTGGTAAGAGAAGGGATAACCAGCCGTGGATAACCAAGGAAATAAAGGAGAGTATCAAATTAAAAACCAATGCGTATAAGGTGGCCAAGGTTAGTGGGAAACTAGAAGATTAGGAAAATTTTAAACGACAGCAAAGAATGACTAAGAAAGCAATAAAGAAAGGAAAGATAGATTACGAAAGTAAACTTGCACAAAACATAAAATCAGATAGGAAAAGCTTTTACCGATATATAAAATGGAAAAGAGTGATTAAAGTAAATGTTGGTCCCTTAGAAGATGAGAATGGGGATTTAATAATGGGAAATGTGGAAATGGCTGAGACCTTAAACAATTATTTTGCTTCGGTCTTCACAGTGGAAAACACAAAAACCATGCCAAAAATTGCTGGTAACGGGAATGTGGGAAGGGAGGACCTTGAGATAATCACTATCACTTGGGCTGGACAGGCTAATGGATCTCAAGGTAGACAAGTCCCCCGGTCCTGATGAAATGCATCCCAGGATATTAAAAGAGATGGCGGAAGTTATAGCAGATGCATTCGTTATAATCTACCAAAATTCTCTGGACTCTGGGGAGGTACCATCGGATTGGAAAGCAGCTAATGTAACGCCTCTGTTAAAAAAGGGGGCAGACAAAAGGCAGATAACTATAGGCCGGCTAGTTTAAAAATCTGTACTGGGGAAAATGCTTGAAGCTATCATTAAGGAAGAAATAGCGGGACATCTAGATAGGAATAGTGCAATCAAGCAGACGCAACATGGATTCATGAAGGGGAAATCATGTTTAACTAATTTACAGGAATTCTTTGAGGATATAACGAGCATGGTGGATAGAGGTGTACCAATGGATGTGGTGTATTTAGATTTCCAAAAGGCATTCGATAAGGTGCCACACAAAAGGTTACTGCAGAAGATAAAGGTACACGGAGTCAGAGGAAACGTATTAGCATGGATAGAGAATTGGCTGGCTAACAGAAAGCAGAGAGTCGGGATAAATGGGTCCTTTTCGGGTTGGAAATCGGTGGTTAGTGGTGTGCCACAGGGATCGGTGCTGGAACCACAACTGTTTACAATATACATAGATGACCTGGAAGAGGGGACAGAGTGTAGTGTAACAAATTTTGCAGATGACACATAGATTAGTGGGAAAGCGGGTTGTGTAGAGGACACAGAGAGGCTGCAAAGAGATTTAGATAGGTTAAGCGAATGGGCTAAGGTTTGGCAGATGGAATACAATGTCGGAAAATGTGAGGTCATCCACTTTGGAAAAAAAAACAGTAAAAGGGAATATTATTTGAATGGGGAGAAATTACAACATGCTGCGGTGCAGAGGGACCTGGGGGTCCTTGTGCATGAATCCCAAAAAGTTAGTTTTCAGGTGCAGCAGGTAATCAGGAAGGCGAATGGAATGTTGGCCTTCATTGCGAGAGGGATGGAGTACAAAAGCAGGGAGGTCCTGCTGCAACGATACAGGGTATTGGTGAGGCCGCACTTGGAGTACTGCGTGCAGTTTTGGTCACCTTACTTAAGGAAGGATATACTAGCTTTGGAGGGGGTACAGAGACGATTCACTCGGCTGATTCCGGAGATGAGGGGGTTACCTTATGATGATTGATTGAGGAGACTGGGTCTTTACTCGTTGGAGTTCAGAAGGATGAGGGTGATCTTATAGAAACATTTAAAATGATGAAAGGGATAGACAAGATAGAAGCAGAGAGGTTGTTTCCACTGGTCGGGGAGACTAGAACTAGGGGGCACACAGCCTCAAAATACGGGGGAGCCAATTTAAAACCGAGTTGAGAAGGAATTTCTTCTCCCAGAGGGTTGTGAATCTGTGGAATTCTCTGCCCAGGGAAGCAGTTGAGGCTAGCTCATTGAATGTATTCAAATCACAGATATATAGATTTTTAACCAATAAGGGAATTAAGGGTTATAGGGAGCGGGCGGGTAAGTGGAGCTGAGTCCACGGCCAGATCAGCCATGATCTTGTTGCGTGGCGGAGCAGGCTCGAGGGGCTAGATGGCCTACTTATGTTCCTAATTCTTATGTTCTTATGTCAAATGTCACTTGGTTCATGATCGACTGACTTGCACCCGTGTCCAACTCCATTGATACAGGCACGTCATTCAGCTTCACATTCGCAGTTATCGGCTGGCTCTTTGACGGGAATGATTACAAATAATACACTTCCTCCTCGGGTTGTGTATCAAAGTCAGCACTGGACTGGTCATCATCAACAATATGATGAGCAGCAGCAGCACGCTTGCTCAGTTATTGGAACATTTTCTGGAGATGTCCCACTTTCGAACAGCCATTACAGGAGTATTGTTTAAAACGACACTGATGAGGCCAATGATTGCCCCACAACGCCAACAGGGTGAACTCAGCATCGTACCAGTTGTCGGGCTCTGAGCAGCTACAGGTTTCACGTAAACAGTTGACTTGGCCCTGCCATGAGCAGCTTTGCCAGAAGACAACACAATCTTGTTTACATAGAAACATAATGTTATGTTCATAATAAAGTAATGTAACTGAGTACTGTAGACGTGAGTAAGTGTGACCTTAGCTCCTTTATTCTCACTCCAGAATGCTGGTACAGCATGGGAGGCCTGCTTATACACAGTGCTCCCAAGGGATGCTGGGATCCTTTGGGACTCCAACAGGTATGGCCTCTGGTGGTGGTATGATACTGGTTAAATAGTGTTGCATACATAACATCACTCCCTCCCAAAGTCAATAGTACACTTATTTACAGCGTGAGATGATCTGGGGCCTTTCGCTCCCTAGTCGATCATCTCAGTACAAATGCAGATGTCAGTAATTTGGTTGGTTCTTCGCTGGGCTGCTGTGCAGCTGGCCTTGCTGGGCTGCTGGGGATGATGAGTTCAGCTTCGTGGTCAATCGTGATGTCGGTTGCCACTTGTGTGTGTGTAAGAGGGTCGAAGTTGGTGGTGTCCTCTTCTGGTTGCTCATGGCTGTCTGTGAATCGCAGTTTGGTTTGGTCCAAATGCTTTGTGCAAGTTAGTCCATTTGCGAGTTTGACCTGAAACACCCTACTCCCTTCTTTGCCTATGACAGTGCCAGCAAGCCATTTGGGATCATGTCCATAGTTGAGTAGAAATACAGGGCCATTGACTTCAATATCGAATGACAAGTTTGCGCGATCATGGTACATGCTTTGTTGATGCCGCCTGTCCTCGACGTGATCATGGAGATCAGGGTGGACCAGAGAGAGCCTTGTTTTGAGTGCCCTTTTCATGAGCAGCTCGGCTGGGGGAACCCTGGTGAGCAAGTGGGGTCTGGTGCAGTAGCTGAGCAGGACTCAGGACAGGCGGGTCTGCAGGGAGCCTTCCGACACACGTTTCAAGCTTTGCTTGATGGTTTGGACTGCCTGTTCTGCCTGGCTGTTGGATGCAGGCTTGAACGGGGCAGATGTGATGTGCTTGATCCCATTGCGGGTCATGAATTCCTTGAATTCATCACTGGTGAAGCACGGCCCATTGTCGCTGACAAGGACATCAGGCAGGCTGTGCATGGCGAACATGGCTCATAGATTTTTGATGGTGGCAGTTGAAAAGATTGCAAAGTTTCTGTTTAAAGAATGGACTCAGTCGAGAATATTTTGTGGATTGTATAGGGTCACCGTGCGCAGATATATGAAAAAGCTGGTTTTGTTAAAACTCCAGAGACTACATGACAGTTAGCTGTGACAAAAGAACTGTCAGTCATCCAGAACGGGTTTGCCCACCAGCCACAGCTAAAGGAAGGTGGCCATGAATATTGACAAAAGAGCTGTCGGCCAGGAAGGAGGGCCACTGACAAAGCCACTCTAATATGCAAAAGCACTTCTCAGCTCCATCTAAGAAGGAAAGCAGAACAATGAACCCACTAGCCTGGCCAGCCAAAGAGGAGCCAGGTCTTTCCCAACACAAAGACTGAGAGAGATGCCCAGATTAAGGGCCATCAGCCCAATGCATGGGTTGGATGGCCCATCACTGACTAAGTACCCGTGCTTAGAATGAAAAGGATTTTAAAGATTGGCGGTGAAGATAGGGGGTTGCACGACTCCCATAAAGACAGCCTCTTTCCACTTTAGCTTGTAGCTTGTGGTGAAGCTTGTAGTGAAGCTTGTAGCTGGCAGCTTGCAGCTTGTATCTAGAGAGAGTTCTCTCTTTCTCTCGCTCTCGCTCCACCAAGATCAATGTACGAGAAGAAAGTAAGAAAGGAAGGGAGAGAGCTTCTTCCTCTTCTCCATCTCGCTCTCGCGCCACCAAGGAGGAAGTCGCAGTTCCGCAGGAGAAGAGCGATCGAGGCCGGCTGCGTGTCGTGGTGAGCATGGTCGCGAGTGTCCCAAGTCAGTAACCAGATATCCCAAGCGAGCTGTATGAGGTGTAAGGGCTCAAGGTTTTTTCAGAAGTGAAGCTTTTCGGGGCTATTCTGGGGAGGAAGCTTTGACTGGGTAATTCGTTGGTAGGGGTAGAGTTAGAATCCACCAGGGAATTACTGCATGTTACTAGGTCTCATTTCTGTACTGTATGTATGTTATTTGTAACCTGGATTTTATTCTCCACCGAGAGAGTGATTGCGTTAGTAGTGCATGTTTTAGACAGTGTATGTTAGACCAAATAAATATAAGTACGGTTTTTCACCGAAGCACTCCTGTCCGTGACTCATTTCATTTACACTCTCAATAATAATTCCTGGGTCTTGAACTTTCGTAAGGTGGGGGCGATTAGAACCGTCCGTCTAGCAATTGGGCTCGTATCAAAACCGCTTATCTCTCTGGTGACCGCGGCAGGACCCGGGTTAAAATAGTGTAAATCAGTCATGGACAGCGCTTCTGGCGAAAGATCCCAAATGGAGGAAGGGATTTCTTCATATGTATTAAAGAAGGTTAACATCACTAAAAAATGGCGTGCTGAGCGTCCAGTGGATTCAGCAGCAGAATGGACGGAGGGCAAGGAGCATAGGCGCAGCATTGAAAAGGCAATATGGCTTGTCTGTCTACAAAGACAAGTCCAACTGTTACATGAGCAGGTTGGTAAGTTAGAGGCAGAGCTCAGGGAGTTCGAGGCACAGTCAGACGCAGGGGCAATAGTAGGGAGCAGAGCGCACGAGGTTAAAGGAGAGGTCAGGCAAAAGAAAGAATGGAGAGAAGAGGAAGGTAATGCGGATCAATCCCAAGAGTGTTAAAACTGTGGGAATTTGGGACACTGGAGCAGGGATTGTAGGCTCCCGAAAGGAAGGAAGCCGTGTTACGAGGGTGCTGAGGCAAAACAGCGCCACAGGAAGGCAGCCGACGACCCAGTACAAATTTGAATGGCCGCATTACAGCAGATTATGGGCACGGGTGGAGGAAAGCTGGACTAAAAACCTCTGATGTTTCCGTGTGAATGGTAAAATTAAAAGCATGTGGATGGTTTGTAACTTGTCTTTAAGTTTGTGTGTGTCTGTATAGTTTTTTTTCAACTGGCACTGGTTAGTTTGAAATTGGTTTGAATTAATTTGGAATTATTGAGGTTAAGTAACCTGGGAAAACCAAACTTTCATTATGACCATGGTGGAATTTGGTTGGTTTAAATTGTGTGAAAAATCTCTAGTTCCGGACATGAGGCAATGACATATATTTGGTATTTTTAAAATAAAAATTTTCTGACCAATTCAAGACTGTGACCAGTGGAGAAAAGGCTGTGTGCTGCTATTATGCATGAAGAAGAGAACCATCGTAATGTGTAAACTATTGGTATGTGTGGTACCATGTATTAGTATGTGTGTTTGTCGCACTTTAATTAAAAGGTAACACTCTGTACAAGCAGAAAGCAACACCTTGTCAAGAATAATGTATTATTCCGAGCATTTGTAAAATTTTGAAGTTATATTTTAAGTTATATTTGAGTGGATGTTTTCCCTCAGTAACAGTAAGGAAAAATCAGCTTGAATAATTAACCCATTGGGCTGACAGAAAAGCCACAATGGATGATCTTTTCTTTTTCTTTCAAGCAGGCAATTACCGGAGAGGTGTAATTGATTTATATG
This sequence comes from Pristiophorus japonicus, assembly GCF_044704955.1. NCBI lineage: Eukaryota > Metazoa > Chordata > Chondrichthyes > Pristiophoridae > Pristiophorus > Pristiophorus japonicus. The sequence continues at coordinate 292,319,209 of NC_091978.1, forward strand.
AAATGACCTCAAGGTGTAGCTGAACTTGAACCTGTATAGGACAGTGCTGTGTGAACTCTAACAATTTAGGTCACAAAGGCTGGACATTTGACTTAGCTAAGTTGATTTAAAGATGAAAAAATGTGAATAACTGGAGAAGGACCTGTGAGGGGGCGGCCGCAACAGAGCAAAAGATTTTTCTTTCATTTTTTTTGTCTTAATAGGAGCGAGTCGAGCTAAAGATACGAGATTGTGTTGGGAAAAGTGGTGGAAGGAGAAACAAGAGATTCATGTCATGTCTTATCTGTCTTGTCTGCATGGGTTTGAGGCCCAGCGTCTGTGTGGGTTCAAGGCCCAATGTCTTGTCTGCATGGGTTTGAGGCCTAGTGTACATTGTTTATCTGTGTGGGTTTGAGTCCCAATGTCTGTGTGATCCCAAATCCCCCGAACACCATCAATGCCACAGAGCTCATCTCATACACCAGGAAGCCCCCGCCCAGAGCCCCGATGGTACTGACGACTGTAGATAGGTGTCCCACCACCACCAGGGGTCCAGAGAATGGGTTGGTGTTAATCCCACTGAAAAAATTTTGTTTCAGAACGTGCACTACTCCGTGGCATCCGTGATCCTGAACCAGACTTAAGTCCACCTGCCTGCGTGGTGCCCGAAGAAGACGGAGAAGCTTAGAAGCTCTGTTAAAAGTGATGTTTCAGGAATTTTATGAACTGGACTATGGAAATGTAGATAAAGAACAGCTTCATGGTCTGAATGTTAGGAATAGTGTGGGGTCCGGGAGGCAGAGAAGAGGAACCTGGAATGATGTAGCCACAGTGTTCAGTACGGAACGGGTGTTGTTAATAGTATGGATGACGTACAACTCCAGATGCAGATCACGGGGTTAAAGAACCAACTGTGTAAGATTCTAGGGGAAGAGAATACAATGGTGGGTTCAGAGCTTCATGAGGACCAGGTAATGACCGTTCATTTAAAGGAGGTCATTGCGGAGCTGGAGAGGCACGGTAAAACTGTTTATGATTTGATACGGGAAGACAGGAATGCCTCGGAGCAGGCTGCACGGAATGAGGTGTGTGTGTTGTGGAACATGGTTGCTGGGCGAGGGCTGCAGTAACCTGGAGGAGCTGAGGCAAGGTCGTATCCCTTCATGGATAAGCAACAAGCATCTCGCCGCGCTGCACCCATACAGCAATTCATTGAGCCCATGCCAGCTTTGTTTAGCCTCTGAAGCCTACCCTGTCCCTGTAGATTGCAGGCGGTCCAACCATACAGTGATGGGAATTGTAGTAAGATGCTGGTAATGGGCGGGTCACCCCAGCCAGCACCGGTATACAGGGTTAAGAATATTGAGGAGTGGGACATTCTGTGTCACCACAAGTGCGCTCCGCTACCGATACAGCCAGGACATGTGGTGTCCGGTGAGTGACAGCAGTTTTTGTTTCAAACCCAAGGCTGAGATTCAAGTGGCACAAGAACAAATTACTCCCATCCCCGAACCCTCGACCATTCACCTCACTGTGAACACCTTCACGCATCTATCTCCAGGACTCTGTGGAACATTTCGGGTACCCGATTCCTTTTCTGCTGGAACACCTCACTGAGTTAATAAAGGCCGTTGAGCTCTCCCAGAAACATTTTTACACCTTAGAGCAAAAGACAGTAGAACTGGGGGAGGAGATCAAGGGGATTGTCTCGCCACCGTAGTGGGACATCGGTCTGAGTATAGAGATTCCCCCCTGGATCCGCGTCTGGTCCCATGCATTAGTTATCATACAATTGTTGCTTGTAGGCTACCTGTTTTACACTAGCTGCAGGCAACGGATCGATGAGTCATTAATTCAGTAAACTAGATGTTTATCATAACTTAAATTGATTTGATGGGAATTAGTGCTAACTTTACTGCTCAGAAATGTAATAATTCAGCACAGCAAAATTAAAAACACTAATTCACTGCGACAAATTAGTGCTTAATTCTCTCAGATGTGTTTCTGAACACATTTAGAAGTGAACACAATTAACCCATGGAATAATTAAAATATGAAATCACTGACAGTACATTAGATGTTTTGCCATTTGTGGGAATAACTCACTTGTGCTCATGGCATAAACCACTTACCAGCACTTAGCAGAACACTTCTTGTCTACTTTAAAAAATCCCATTTCAGTGCCTGGTCAATGATTCCCCGCCCCCCAGGATTCTTTACAGCCTTTTGCTAATGGACACCCCTTCATTGTGTACACATTTCATTTTCTTACTCCAATTGCATTTATCATGTTCAATTTTATCTGACATTGTTTAAACTAATCCGTTTAATTGGTCCACAGATCTTTCAAAACTGTCAGTCTCCTTCAAACTCATTACCTGGCCATATAACTTGCTGTCATCAGCAAATTTTATAATATTATTAGAATAAGCACTCACATATTCTTTGTGAATAGTGTGAGCAACTGAAAACCTGTATCAATTCTTGTGGATTTCCCCCCTAAATATTACCACAAGATAGTCTTTTCCACCTTCTGCTCAATATTGTCAATTCAGTTTTCAATCGTGAATTCCACGAGATTTATAGCATATTTATGATGCGTAACCACATCAAGAATTTTCAAGTTTCCGATGCTATGGAAACTGTCCTGTACACTTTGTGGGATGGATTTCACAGCAGTGAGAACAACATAAAAACAGCTGTACATGTTTTATTCCAGGTGCATGCAAGAAATATGAATTTACAATCATCCACATATAAAATATTCAAATTGCAGCAATTTCTGACCAGAAACTGTAACCAATAAAGTTTGGAATTTTAACAATTTCAATATTTTTTCCATTTATGAGATCGCAATAATAACTACAAAAAGAAGGATCTGTACTTTTGAAAAGCAATATTGTGAAGGCCTCTCGTGTGACTGACTGATTCACTTTACATTGACAGAGTTAAAACACAATTATGGGACAGACCTGCTGTCTCGTTACTAATCTCCCTCATTTACATTCCCACCCGGAACCATTCACTATCAGAAACAGAGCCAGGGAATCTGGTGACAGCTCACCCTTAAAAAAAGTGGGTCTCCATGGCTACAGGAACAACATGAGTCAGTTGACTTGTGCACTGGTATAAAATGGGCAATAACAAAACTACTCACTATTCCAGGATAATTCTGGAATGCAAAGATAACACCTGGCTTCACTTCTCCAGTACAAACCTTTTTCTTAAACCCCTCTCTCCTTCAGCTCCAACAACAAATGTGAAGAGCTTATGGACATCTTTGACACTAGGATTGAGAACATCCATTCAGCTGCCCCTTCCGCTTCCGTCCCTTCTTCTAGCCCACCCAGCCAAACTTCTAAAGTTTCCCGCTGCCCTAGCCCTGAACTCACAACTTTCTCTAGTTTATCTCCTATCTCTCCTCATGCCCTCTCTCATCGTATTCATGAGAGATACCTCCAGCTCCCTCGACCCTATTCCCATCAAATTGCTGATCACCCAACTTCCTTTGCTGCCCCCCATGTTAGCTGATATTGTTGACAGATCCCTCTCCTTTGGTACTGTCCCCCTCCCCTTCCTCAAAAATACCCACCCTTGAACCCTCTGTCCTTGCAAACTACTGCCCCAGCTCCAACCTTCATATCCTCTCTAAAGTCCTTGATTGTGTTGTTGCCTCCCAAATCCGTGCCCAACTTTCCCGCACCTCCATGTTTGAACAACTCCATGGGCTAGACTTTCCACTTCACATGGCCCATCTATCGCCGAAAACGGACCTCTATCACCCATTTTGAGCAAAAAGTGAAAACTAGGCCCAAAACATTGCCGGACAAACAGGTGCCTAAGTTTGATCAGCAAGATGATCGCCCAAATGGTGGTCTTGAAGGGCCGAATGGCCTACTCCTGCACCTATTTTCTATGATCGCCCACACAAGGCCCATCCCAAGTTTCAGCACCTAGCATGCACTTCGCTGGGCCGATGCAAGGCCCAAAAGAGTGCTGAGAAATAGTTGCTTTTACTGGGCCTAAGAGAAGGAAATGGACACTATGGACGCCATTTTGAACTTCAGAGGAAGGGTGGAGGATTAGTTGTGAGTTATTTAGAGAGTTAATTTAAAGATAATTGTACTCAGAATATTGGAACAGGGACTATAAATAGGTATCAACAAGTTATAGCTTTTATAAATAGCTTTTATATATTGAAATTATTTTGTAAATAGCTTTTACATAGTGAAGATATTTACTGATATTGTTGGGGCCAATCAAACTGACTGGTATACAGCGTAGAGAGTACAGAGTACAGTGATTAGAGAGTATAGAGTAGAGAGATTATTAAAATTAGTGAAAGTAATTATCGATAGTGATTATGGGGCCTATGCTTTCACTGCCTTTAATTGCAACTGCTCACACACTGGTTACTGAAAGGATCAATTGAAGAGGTGGCAGAAAAATGCGTAGATGGAGATGAAGACAGAGGAGGAGACCATACAGCCAACGAAGGTACTTGGAAAAGCAATCTTATTTGAATTTGTCTGAAAATGCTTGTTATGTATCTGGACTTGTATATACTCTGTACAGCCACCAGAGGGCTCATTCGCCGGAGTCCCAAGGGATCTCATAATCCCTTGGGAGCGCAGGTATTTAAGAATGCTTCACAGGTCGGAGAGGCATTCTGGAGACCTGCAATAAAAGACTAAGGTCACACTTTACTTTGAGCTCACAGTATTCAGTATGACTCTTTCTCCATACACTACAACTGGCGACGAGATACAGATAGCAAACCCAAAGATGCAGAGAACAGTGGGCATCCTGGAGAAATTCTCAGAGGGAGATGATTGGGAATCTTTTGTGGAGCTACTCGACCAATACTTCATGGCCAATGAGCTAGATGGGGAAGAGAGTGCTGCCAAACATAGAGCGATCCCCCTCACCGTCTGTGTGGCACCAATGTATGGCCTTATGAAGAATCTGCTCACTCCAGCGAAACCCACGGAGAAATCATACGACGATTTGTGCACACTGGTCCGAGAACATTTTAACCCAAAGGAAAGCGTTCTGATGGCGAGATACCGGTTTTACACCTACAAAAGATCTGAAGGCCAGGAAACATAGAAACATAGAAACATAGAAAATAGGTGCAGGAGTAGGCCATTCGGCCCTTCTAGCCTGCACCGTGGTGAGTTATGTCGCCGAGCTAAGACGCCTTGCAGGACATTGCGAATTTGAAGGACATTTGGAGCACATGCTCAGAGACTTTTTCGTGTTTGGCATTGGCCACGAAACCATACTTCGCAAACTTTTGACTGTAGAGACCCCAACCTTGAGTAAGGCCATAGCGATAGCCCAGGTGTTCATTGCAACCAGTGACAATACTAAGCAAATCTCTCAGCACACAAGTGCTGCTACAAGTACCGTGAACAAAGTGATGTTGTTTTCGAATCGTAACGGACAAGGCAGGTCACACATACCTGCAGCTACACATCTGCAGATGTCTTAGAGTCCACCATCAAGGGTGATGAATGCAGGGCCATTAACACCTTGTTGGCGCCGCGGGGGTGATCATCATTTCCATTCATGCAGATTCAAAGGATACATTTGCAAGGGCTGTGGAACAATGGGACACCTCCAACGAGTGTGCAGGCGAGCTGCTAGGCTTGCTAAACCTGCAAACCACCATATTGCAGAGGAGGACAGATCCACGGAGGATCACGACGAAACTGAACCTCTGACAGAGAGATGGGGTGCACACATTCACCATGAATTGTCCCCCGATAATGCTGAATGTTGAACTAAATGGACTCCCGGTGTCAATGGAGCTGGACACGGGCGCGAGCCAGTCCATCATGGGCAAAAAGACTTTCGAAAGGTTGTGGTGCAACAAGGCCTCAAGGACTCCAATTCGCACAAAACTAAGAACTTATATGAAAGAACTGATTCCGGTAATCGGCAGCACTACCGTAAAGGTCTCCTACGATGGAGCGGTGCACAAGCTACCACTCTGGGTGGTACCGGGCGATGGTCCCACACTGCTCGGCAGGAGCTGGCTGGGAAAGATACACTGGAACTGGGATGACATCCGAGCGCTATCGCCCGCTGACGACACTTCATGTGCACAGGTCTTAAACAAATTTCCTTCGCTGTTCGAACCAGGCATCGGGAAATTCCAAGGAGCAAAAGTGCAGATCCACCTAATTCCGGGGGCGAGACACATCCATCACAAGGCGAGAGCAGTACCGTACATGATGAGAGAAAGGGTAGAGATCGAGCTAGACCGGCTACAAAGTGAGGGCATCATCTCACCGGTAATGCCCCCAGGGAGGCCCCGCTCAGCCCGTGGCCCTGGCCCACTAGGCCATGGTCACGTATTCATGTAGACCACGCGGGCCCGTTCATTGTGGTAGATGCGTACTTGAAATGGATCGAGTGCATCATTTTGAATTCGTGCACGACATCCACCACTGTGGAGAGTCTATGTGCGGTCTTTGCAACCCACGGCTTGCCGGTCATCCTTGTTAGCAATAATGGCCCATGTTTCACGAGCTACAAATTCCGGGAGTTCATGTCGGGCAATGGCATCAACCATGTCAGGACAGCAACATTCAAGCCGACCTCCAATGGCCAGGTGGAACGTGCGGTCCAAATCATTAAGCAAGGTATGCTCAGGATTCAAGGACCCTCCCTTCAATGCCGCCTATCCCGCCTCCTGCTGGCCTATAGGTCCCGACCGCACTCGCTCACGGGGGTCCCGCTCGCTGAGCTACTTATGAAACGAATACTCAAAACTCGGTTGTCCCTCATTCACCCAGTCCTGACCGACATAATTGAGGGCAAGCGCCAGTCCCAAAATGAGTACCATGACCGTAACTCAAGGGGAGATGTATAGAAATAAATGACCTCGTATTTGTCCTCAATCACGCAGTGGGGCCCAAATGGCTTGAGGGTACTGTAATAGACAAAGAGGGGAACAGGGTCATCGTGGTTAATCTTAACAATGGGCAGATATGCTGGAAGCATCTGGACCAAGTAGAAAATAGGTTCAGCATAGACACTGAGGAACCCGAGGAAGATCATAAGATGGTGCTCACACCACCGCCAGTGAACGAGCAACAAGAACATTCAGCAGCATGCACAGTCCCGGCGGTCAGCCCGGAATCATCACAGGTGACAGACACTCACACCAAGGTTCAACAACCAGAGCCCCAACTGCGGTGCTCCACGAGGCAGCGTAGACCACCTGAAAGACTTAACCTATGATCCCAGTAAGACTTTGGGGAGAGAGATGATGTCATGTATGTAACCTCTATGGAACACCACTGCAATACTGTATATACTTAAGCAATGCACACCTTAACCACAGGGGGTGAACTTGTGGGAGACACTCCTTACCTGGTCATCCATAAAGGTCCCATGCAGGGTCATCACTTCTTGGTCCTGTGAATAACGGTTCAGGTCATAGAGTGACCTTGTCCATAGAATGTGCCTCGTGTGGGTTTTGTGCCATTGAGTAAGGACTTTGCACACTCCACGGACACTTGTTTACCTTTGAAAGACAAATGAAATTTATAAACAATGTTTAACAATTCAAATCAATGCATCTCAATTTTTCAAGAACTCAAAACATTACAATACTTTCCATTACCCCTTTGCACAAGCGATCACCAGGCCTAACATGACCTCATTCGAAGATCAATAGTACATCTCAATGATATATCAAATTACATTATATTTGCATGCGTAACTAAGATATATGTAGTATTTACTATTGATTCACACATTGCACAATGCACAGTTCTCATTACTCACGTGACTCAAGGGTGGGTTCGGCCACACCACGGGTTGTGACCGAATGGATTTCTGGCCCCACCAAGGCCACCGCAAGCTCCTCGTAAGCACTTAAAGACTGGAGCATGGCAGAGCCCACACCCATCCTGCGTTGTTCGCGGTGGTTGATAGATATCTTCTTCTGTAAATGATAAGATAACATTGCACGGCATAAGCAAATGGATTTGGCAATAAACATTTAAGACTGAGAGATTTAAATGTTCAATTACAAATTTGCATTACATTGCACAGGAATAAAAAATATTTCCTACTATAACATTCAACTTTATGCTGGGGTGCATAAATTTATTCATAACTTAGTTATGTTTAAAAATTATGAAATAACATTGCAGATTCTAGTTACAATTTTCATACATCATTAAATAATATATATGGATGATTTCAAATATAAATTTCAACTTACTCTGGCAGCTGCCAGTCGGCTGTTCCAACTTTTGCGGGCACTGTCCGCGCTTCATTTGATGCCGACGTAACCACGTCGGCAATCTCTGCCCAAATCCTCCGATATGCATGGAATGGAGGTTTCCCATGCCCACCCTGTGTCAGATCCTCCCACCTCATGCTGACTATATTCACAGGGGCCTCATTGGCCTCCTCGCTGTAGGGATTGGCCCTTCACCTTTCCATTGGTCCCTCCATTTTCAAAGAATAAAATGCTGATGGTAAATTTTTAAATTAAATTCTAAGTAGTATTATCACTGCACTTAACAGTATTTAAAATTTGTTAAAATACAAAAATAATTCGAAATATGTGTAATATTATCAGATAAATTCAAACAATCCAGAAACTCCTTTCTCCTTTCTCTTTTCTCCTTTGTCCTCTCTCTCCCTGACCCTCACAGAGCTTCTGAGCATGTGTGATGACCCCTGATCTCTCAAAACGTAGCAAAGAAAATCAACCTAAAAAAAAGATCAAGCTACACATGCGCAGTATAGCGTTGCTAGGGAAGCTTTTTTTTTCCATTCACTTCTGTTTTCTTTGGCCGATCGTGAGATCGCCAAAAAATCAGATTGTGCATTTGACATCGTCGGGGTAAGGCCGAGTGGAAAATCGCCAAAAAAAAATGGGACTTGTGCCGGCGATAAGCACGGACGATACGTCCCACATCGCTGGAACAAGGCCCATTTTTGGGGGCCTTAACTACCTAGTGGAAAGTCTAGCCTCATGTTTGAACCCCTCCAATCAGGTTTCCGTCTCTGCCACAGCACTGAAACGGCCCTTACCAAAGTCACAAATTACATCTTATTTGACTGTGACTATGGGAAACTATCCTTACACATCCTTCTCAACCTGTCTGCAGCCTTTGACATGGTTGACCACACCACCCTCCTGCAATGTCTCCCTTTCATCACCAGCATCGTGGGACACCTTACATAGTTCATTTCCCATCTATCCAGTCATAGCTAGAGAATCACCTGCAATGGCTTCTCTTCTCATCTCCCACACTGTTACTTTTGGAAACCTCCAAGAATCTATCCTTGGCCCCTCTCCTATTTCCCCTCTGTGATATCAAACAAAAACACATCAAGTTCTATATGTACGCAGACAACACCCAGCTATACCTCATCACCACCTCTCCTGATCCTTGCACTATCTTGGATTGTCATGTTGCTTGTTCAACACCCAGTACTGAGGAGTCTGAAGCCATTGTCTTCTGTCCCAGCCACAAACTCCGTTTGCTCACCACCAACTCCATCCCTCTCCCCGGGCCACCATCTGAGGCTGAACCAAACTGTTTGCAACTTTGACGTCTTAATTTGACCCCGTGGGGAGCTTCCGACCCCATATCCACTCCATCAATAAGAGTACCTACTTCCATCTTCATAACACCTGCCCGTCTTCACCCCTCCTCCAACTCATCTGCTGCTAAAACCCTCATCCATGCCTTTTTTATCTCTAGATTAGTCTATTCCAATGGTCTCCTGGTTGGCCTCCAATCCTGCACCCTCTGTAAACTTGAGCTCACGTAAAGCTCTGCTGCACATATCCTAACTCGCACCAAGATCTGTTCACCCATTGGCTCCTGGTCCGGCAATGCGGTGATTCAAAAATTCTCATCCTTGTTTTCAAATCCCTCCATGATCTTGCTCCTCCATATCTCTGTAACCTCCTCCAGCCCTACAACCCTCCGAGATTTCTGCGCTCCTCCAATTCTGGCCTCTTGCGCACCCCGATTTTTATCGCTCCACTATTGGCAACCATGCCTTCAGCTGCTGAGGCCAAAAGCTCTGAAATCGCCTCCCTAAACCTCTCTGCCTTTCTCTCCTGCTTTACGTCGCTTATTGAAACTTATCTCTTTGGTCACCTGTACTAATATCTCCTTACGTGGCTCAGTGTCAAATTTTGTTGAATTACGCTCCTGTGAAGCATCTTGGGACGTTTTACTCTGTTAAAGGCACTATATAAATATAAGCTGTTGTTCACTTCGCTCAATATTCTTTTCCTGTGAAAAAGAAAATCGGGCTGAGTGTTAAAAGGACTGCTGATTGGCTATCGAGCATTTTGTATTACTGCGTAAGGCAACTTCATACCCCGATGTATTTATATTTCCTAAGCCAGCCAATGCAGAGAGGCCGGCTGTGTGACAGGGTCGCACTTTCAGGATGTAAAAACCCCTAAAATGAAGTGTTTGTCAACTTAGGCCTTTGTTTCACTCAGACTTGTTAAGAGTTTAAGTAGTATTGGAGATGACGGTGCCTATATGATATTATTATAGTGGCTTAGAAAATAAGAAAACATAATATATCATCAGTTTAATATTAGACACCACTATGAACGGCACTAGGGCCAACTTGAACAAAATGGTGCAGTAATTTTACCAGAACACTCAAAGGTTGGTATTTTAAGTGAAACCCTTTTATGTTTGTAATGAAACAGAAGTGCCTTACTAAACGATTCTTACATCAATGTAATGGATTTCCTTAAATCTTGTCGAAAACTTTTCTTTCATTTGCCGAAACCATGGCAGTGGATCGATGACTGAAAACTCTCTCCAGTAATCTTCGATATGTGCAAATGCAAGGTCCTCATTTCCAGTTTACTGACAATGCCTGTGTGTGGAAGGTGACTCCCAAACCAGATACCTATGATTATCAAATTCATCCAGAGTGGGTGACCCAGCCCTGGCACACTCAGTACAGACAAAGTCAAACATGAACCTTGTAGCTTGGTATAAATCTTGATGCTGTAAGGTTATGTTCAAGACATGTTTGGAAAAAAAGTTACCAATAATCATTAGTTTTATAATTCTTATGTTTACTCTTTTTATTGAATTTTTTAAAATACAATTGTTTAAACAAACAGTGATTGTTAATTTGAGATTATTATTAAGTTCAGCAGCGAGAAGGGAGATGAATTAACATCAGTACAAAACATCGTGTGCCACCCTGACCTGTGTGAGGACACCTCTGCAGGTCAGGGCTTCGGAAAGAGCTGGAGCGACGGGCCCTGGAACATCATGGGCCACCCTGACCTGTGTGAGGACACCTCTGCAGGTCAGGGCTTCGGAAAGAGCTGGAGCATGCCACTACAACTTCCAGCGCGAGTTGCTCCAAGTGTGCGATGGCTTCGAGATTGGGTGACTTTACCAGGATCCAGGTCACTGTTTGGAGCATGGGCAGGAGCATCGGCAGGGCCTAGTACAGCAGAGGAGCGGGAAGGACGTGGCGGAGGTGTGGCGATTGATCAAGGTAGACAAAAAGCAGGAAACTATAGACCAGTTAGCCTAACATCTGTGGTTGGGAAAATGTTGAAGTCCATTATTAAAGAAGCACTAGCAGGACTTTTGGAAAAGCAAAAAGGCAGAAACAGCATGGATTTATAAAGGGGAAGTTATGTTTGACAAATTTGCTGGAGTTCTTTGAGGATGTAACGAACATAAGAACATAAGAATTAGGAACAGGAGTAGGCCATCTAACACCTCGAGCCTGCTCCGCCACCCAACAAGATCATGGCTGATCTGGCCATGGACTCAGCTCCACTTACCTGCCCGCTCCCCATAACCCTTAATTCTCTTATTGGTTAAAAATCTATCTATCTGTGATTTGAATACATTCAATGAGCTAGCCTCAACTGCTTCCTTGGGCAGAGAATTCCACAGATTCACAACCCTCTGGGAGAAGAAATTCCTTCTCAACTCGGTTTTAAATTGGCTCCCCCGTATTTTGAGGCTGTGCCCCCTAGTTCTAGTTTCCCCGACCAGTGGAAACAACCTCTCTACCTCTATCTTGTCTATCCTTTTCATCATTTTAAATGTTTCTATAAGATCACCCTCATCCTTCTGAACTCCAACGAGTAAAGACCCAGTCTACTCAATCTATCATAAGGTAACCCCCTCATCTCCGGAATCAGCCTAGTGAATCGTCTCTGTACCCCTTCCAAAGCTAGTATATCCTTCCTTAAGTAAGGTGACCAAAACTGCACGCAGTACTCCAGATGCGGCCTCACCAATACCCTATACAGTTGCAGCAGGACCTCCCTGCTTTTGTACTCCAACATTCCATTTGCCTTCCTGATTACCTGCTGCACCTGAAAACTAGCTTTTTGGGCGGACTCCCAGGCCGCCTGCAATTTCTGCGGTCTGGAGGAGTCCGTGTTCCATGTTTTTATTGAATGCACGAGGTTGCAGCCCCTGTTCCACTATTTGAAGGGGCTGCTCCTGAAATTCTGGCTGCACTTCAGTCCCACTCTCCTGATCTTTGGGCACCCTGTGCGGAGGGGAGCGGGTAGGTCCGAAGGCCTCCTCGTAGGACTGCTCCTGGGCACGGCCAAGGGTGCCATCAGCCGGTCCAGGCAGCGGGCGGTCGAGGGGGTCGTTCAACCTGACTGCCTGCCTCTCTTCCGCTCTTACATCCGGTCCAGGGTGTCCTTGGAGATGGAGCACGCGGTGTCCACCGGTACGCTCGCGGCCTTCCGCGAGAGGTGGGCACCGGAGGGACTGGAGTGCATCATCACGCCCGGCAACCAAATTTTAATTTGATTTTACGTTTTAAAGTTTAATTTGTTTTAATTGCCGGTGCTTTTAGTGTCCCCCTTCCCTTTTATAGGGGGCACCGGAGAAATTGTGATTTTAGTGCCCAAAAAAAACAAAAAAAAAACAAAAAACACAAAAAAAAAAACCCAAAAAAAAGGAAAAAAGGGCCTTGTAAATGTCTGGTGTGTCACCCAGGTCGGGTGGCACAGTTTAATGTTTATGTTTTCGCAGGTAGACTCTAAAAGAGTTTCATGCACAAGGACCCCCAGGTCCCTCTGCACCGCAGCATGTTGTAATTTCTCCCCATTCAAATAATATTCCCTTTTACTGTTTTTTTTTCCAAGGTGGATGACCTCACATTTTCCGGCATTGTATTCCATCTGCCAAACCTTAGCCCATTCGCTTAACCTATCTAAATCTCTTTGCAGCCTCTCTGTGTCATCTACACAACTCGCTTTCCCACTAATCTTTGTGTCATCTGAAAATGTTGTTAAACTACACACTGTCCCCTCTTCCAGGTCATCTATGTATATTGTAAACAGTTGTGGTCCCAGCACCGATCCCTGTGGCACACCACTAACCATCGAGTTCCAACCCGAAAAGGACCCATTTATCCCGACTCTCTGCTTTCTGTTAGCCAGCCAATTCTCGATCCATGCTGATACATTTCCTCTGACTCCGCGTACCTTTATCTTCTGCAGTAACCTTTTGTGTGGCACCTTATCGAATGCCTTTTGGAAATCTAAATACACCACATCCATCAGTACACCTCTATCCACCATGCTCATTATATCCTCAAAGAATTCCAGTAAATTAGTTAAACATGATTTCCCCTTCATGAATCCATGCTGCGTCTGCTTGATTGCACTATTCCTATCTAGATGTCCCTCTATTTCTTCCTTAATGATAGCTTCAAGCATTTTCCCCACTACAGATGTTAAACTAACCGGCCTATAGTTACCTGCCTTTTGTCTGCCCACTTTTTTAAACAGGGGCGTTACATTAGCTGCTTTCCAATCTGCTGGTACCTCCCCAGAGTCCAGAGAATTTTGCTAGATTATAACGAATGCATCTGCTATAACTTCCACCATCTCTTTTAACACCCTGGGATGCATTTCATCAGGACCAGGGGACTTGTCTACCTTGAGTCCCATTAGCCTGTCCAGCACTACCCCACTAGTCATAGTGATTATCTCAAGGTCCTCCCTTCCCACATTCCCATTACCAGCAATTTATGGCATGGTTTTTGTGTCTTCCACTGTGAAGACAGAAGCAAAATAATTGTTTAAGGTCTCAGTCATTTCCACATTTCCCATTATTAAATCCCCCTTCTCATCTTCTAAGGGACCAACATTTACTTTAGTCACTCTTTTCCGTTTTATATATCGGGAAAAGCTTTTACTATCTGTTTTTATGTTTTGTGCAAGTTTACTTTTGTAATCTATCTTTCCTTTATTGCTTTCTTAGTCATTCTTTGCTGTCATTTAAAAAAAACAGGGGTGGATAAAGGGGAACCAGTGGATGTGATGTATTTGGACTTCCAGAAGGCATTTGACAAGGTGCCACATAAAAGATTACTGCACAAGATAAAAGTTCACCGGGTGGGAGGTAATATATTAGCATGGATAGAGGATTGGCTAACTAATAGAGAAGAGAGAGTCGGGATAAATGGTTCATTCTCGGGTTGGCAATCAGTAACTAGTGGGGTGCCGCAGGGATCAGTGCTGGGACCCCAACTATTTATAATCTATATTAATGACTTGGAAGAAGGGACTGAGTGTAACGTAGCCAAGTTTGCTAATGATACAAAGATGGGAGGAAAAGCAATGTGTGAGGACACAAAAAATCTGCAACAGGACATAGACAGGCTAAGTGAGTGGGCAAAAATTTGACAGATGGAGTATAATGTCAGAAAGTGTGAGGTCATGCACTTTGGCAGAAAATAAAGAGCAAGTTATTATTTAAATGGAGAAAGATTGCAAAGTACCGCAGTACAGCGGGACCAGGGGGTACTTGTGCATGAAACACAAGAGGACTGTATGCAGGTACAGCAAGTGATCAGGAAGGCCAATGGTATCTTGGCTCTTATTGCGAAGGGAATGGAGTTTGAAAACAGGGAAGTCTTGCTACTGCTTTATAAAGGTATTGGTGAGGCCACACCTGGAATACTGCGTGCAGTTTTGGTTTCCATATTTACGAAAGGATATAGTTGCTTTGAGGCAGTTCAGAGAAGGTTCACTAGGTTGATTCCGTGGATGAGGGGGTTGACTTATGAGGAAAGGTTGAGTAGGTTGGGCCTCTACTCATTGGAATTCAGAAGAATGAGAGGTGACCTTATTGAAATGTATATGATTATGAGGGGGGCTTGACAGGGTGGATGCAGAGAGGATGTTTTCACTGATGGGGGAGACTAGAACTAGAGGGCATGATCTTAGCATAAGGAGCTGCCCATTTGAAACAGAGATGAGAAATGTCTTCTCTCAGAGGATTGTAAATCTGTGGAATTCGCTGCCTTGGAGAGCTGTGGAAGCTGGGACATTGAATAAATTTAAGACAGAAATAGACAGTTTCTTAAACGATAAGGGGATAAGGGGTTATGGGGAGCGGGCAGGGAAGTGGAGCTGAGTCCATGATCAGATCAGCCAAAATCTTATTGAATGGCGGAGCAGGCTCGAGGGGCCGTATGGCCGACTCCTGTTCCTATTTCTTATGTTCTTATTTTAATGAACCAGTTTTAATGAACAAATTGTTTGAAGAATTATAATTAACATGCTCATCTGCTATCCAGGTCACTTAACTTTTAAAAATGTTTATTTAACCACAGAGAGCTGATAACATCATTGAGTTGGGTTACTGAGTCAGATTGTATGAGTAAATTGAAGTAGCATAAATATTCATACAGTTATTGTTCTAGCATTGCTTCAGCATCAACTATCAGTCAATGTAGCTCCTGCATTCAAAATTGAATGTAACCGATTTGTTGTCATTGTTACAGACAATGCTTCTGACATGCCTGCCTTATCTTCTGCATTATCCCCTCTTGACCTCTCCAAGCTCATCTTGTCCATGAGACCCACTTCCTGCTCCCTTGACCCGATTCCCACTAAACTGCTGACCACACAACTTCCTTTTTTGGCTCCCATGTTAGCCGACATTGTTAACGGTTCTCTCTCCTCAGGTACTGTTCCACTCTCCTTCAAATCTGCTGTCATCACCCCTCTCCTCAAAAAAACAACCCTTGACCCCACTTTGCTTGCTAGCTATCACCCCATCTCCAACCTCCCTTTCCTGTCCAAAGTACTTGAACGTGTTGTCGCCTCACAAATCCGTGACCATCTTTCCATGAATTCAATCTTTGAATGCCTTCAATCTGGTTTTCCTTTGTGACTGTTACAAAGGTAAACTATCTCTCCTTGTCCTTCTCGACCTGTCTGCAGCCTTTGACACAGTTGACCACTCCATCCTCCTCCAACGCCTCTCCACCATCGTCCAGCTGGATGGGACTGCACTCGCCTGGTTCCATTCTTATCTGTCTAATCGTAGCCAGAAAATCTCCAGCAATGGCTTCCGTTCCCACTCCCACATCATTACCTCTGGTGTCCCGCAAGGATCTGTTCTTGGCCCCCCTCTTATTTCTCGTCTATATGCTGCCCCTTGGCGATATCATCTGAAAGCACAGAGTCAGTTTCCACATGTACGCTGACGACACCCAGCTCTACCTCTCCACCACTTCTCTCGACCCCTGCTTGGTATCTAAATTGTCGGATTGCTTGTCCTACATTCAGTACTGGATGAGCAGAAATTTTCTCCAATTAAATATTGGGAAGACCGAAGCCATTGTCTTTGGTTCCTGCCACAAACTGCGATCCCTAACCACTGACTCCATCCCTCTTCCTAGCATCAATCTGAGGGTGAACCAGACTGTTCACAACCTAGGCGTCATATTTGACCCTGAAATGAGTTTCCGGCCACATATTTGCGGCATAACTAAAACCGCCTGTTTCCATCTCCGTAACATTGCCTGTCTCTGCCCTGCCTCAGCTCTTCTGCTGCTGAAACCCTTATTCATGCCTTTGTTACCTCTAGACTTGACTACTCCAACTCACTGCTGAATGGCCTCCCACATTCTACACTACGTAAACTTGAGGTCATCCAAAACTCAGCAGCCCGTGTCCTAACTTGCACCAAGTCACGCTCACCCATCACCCCTGTGCTTTCTGACCTACATTGGCTCCCGATTAAACCATGCCTCGATTTCAAAATTCTCATCCTTGTTTGCAAATCACTCCATGGCCTTGCCCCTCCCTATCTCTAATCTTTTTCAGCCTCACAACCCCACAAGATGTCTGCGCTCCTCAAATTCTGCCTTCTTGAACACCTTCATTATAACTGCTCAACCATCGGTGGCTGTGCCTTCAAACGTTTAGGCCCTAAACTCTGGAACTCCCTCCCTAAACCTCTCCGCCTCTCTACCTGTCTTTCCTCCTTTATATGCTCCTTAAAATCTACCTCTTTCACCAAGCTTTTGGTCATCTGCCTTAATTTCTTCTTTTGTGGCTCGGTGTCAAATTTATCTGTTTTGTCTTATAACACTGCTGTGAAGCGCCTTGGGACATTTTACTACGTTAAAGGCGCTATATAAATAACAGTTATTATTATTATTATTAGGAACCTATCTCTGTAGATTACCAAGCTCCACGTCATCACTGTTACTGTTAGTAACTTCTTTGTAATAGGCTGGTACTAAGAATGTTCATTCTTATTCCTTCAAGCAAGAGCTGGGCCTGTTTCTGGCTGGGTTGGAGATCACCTTGTACAAAAAGTAGGTACTGCACAGAATTATCAGGGCCAAAATGATCTACAGTTTCTAGGACGATGCCCAATAACATTATCATCCTTTGCTTTTTAAATAAAATCAACTGAAATCGAGAACAGAAGGCTGTTAATGTTAATCATAATTCTTTGTAATTGATTTTTAAAACAGTGCAACTATTTGTACTACACCTTTTTTGACAAAACCCCGCCCCCTTTCAAGCTCCGCACCCGCCCTCCCCCATCCCGGCCCGAATCATTCCCTTCACATGATGCCAAGAAGCAGGACTTGAGGCCCCGACTTCCTTCTCCCGCTCAGGCCCCGACTCCGACTCCGACTCCAACCCCCCTCGAGAGTGGCCGGCCTGGGGCCGACAGCGGCGGGCGTGGGCAGCGGTGAGCAGGGAAGAGGCAGGGGGGCCGAGAGAGAGAGAGAGAGAGTGAGGAGAGAGGAGAGAGGAGAGGAGAGAGAAGAGAGAAGAGAGAGGAGAAAGGAGAGAGGAGAGAGAGAGGCTGGGGCGGCAGGGAGGGGGGGGGTCAGTGGAAGAGACACGGATGGGGGGAGAGACACAGAGGCCGGGAGAGAGAGAGAGAGACTGGGAGTGGAAGAAAAGACACGGGTTGAAGGGAGGGGGGAGGGGAGAGAGGGAACTCAGGGAAGACAGATCACGTTCTTCCTTCCATCCCCCTACAAGGGATATCATTGGAGTGGATGATATCCAGAAGTCATGACACTGTCACTATTCACCATACCCAATAAACCTGTTAACAATCCGTACACAATGCCTGCCCCATCTATGGTGGGGGGCGGGGTAGAGGATGCACTTGCACTGGGGTAAGGCACATTGGCTGGGGGAGGCATGTACTTGGACTGGGGTAAGGCACTTTGGCTGGGGGAGGCATACACTTGGACTGGGGTAAGGCACTTTGGCTGGGGGAGGCATACACTTGGACTGGGGTAAGGCACTTTGGCTGGCCCTTGCTGTCTTCTAGGGAGCTCTGTCCTCTGTCACTTCAGGAAGTCAAAGTGGATTGAGTTACAATTTGCAAAGTCAGTGAGACCTTGGGATGACCGATTCCAGTTACATATTCCTGTGAAACTTCAGGGTGTGGCTTATCTTCCAAGGGGCCAATTATAAACAAAGGGTGGAGCATGGTGGCCATTTTTGCAGTACAAATAAGTACATCCTTTTTAAAAAGCTTTGTTGTCAATGAGACTCCCTTCGTGAGCTGAGAGCTGATGCAATTTGTAAAAGGGATTAAAATACCAAATGCAATGAATATTCTGTAGAATAAAGACATTTCCTCGCCCCATGACTGGGGATCCCAGTCAAAGCAGGATAATGCGGTCTCTCATAACTATACCATAAGCACATTATAATGGGGTAGGATTTATAGTCTCTAGTAGAGAGGGAATCACATACAATGCAGAGTCGGAAAAGATTTTACATGTCATTATTGCTCATTTACTGAGCATTTACAATCAGTGTGAAGCTATTATCAACAAAGCTAATAAGATCACAAGATACTTATGGATGAATTCATCCATCCAGAACCCTACATGCTCTCATTGCAGAATCTAGTTGTTCCTTAAATGATTCCAGGGTTTTCATCTCCACCACTCTACCCAGCAGCCTAAGTGCTGATCACTCTCTGTGTGAAGAACTTCTTGATATTAGACAGGTTAGATGCAGGAAGAATGTTCCCAATGTTGGGGAAGTCCAGAACCAGGGGTCACAGTCTAAGGATAAGGGGTAAGCCATTTAGGACCGAGATGAGGAGAAACTTCTCCACCCAGAGAGTGGTGAACCTGTGGAATTCTCTACCACAGAAAGTTGTTGAGGCCAATTCACTAAATATATTCAAAAAGGAGTTAGATGTAGTCCTTGCTACTAGGGGGATCAAGGGGTATGGTGAGAAAGCAGGAATGGGGTACTGAAGTTACATGTTCAGCCATGAACTAATTGAATTGCGGTGCAGTCTCGAAGGGCCGAATGGCCTACACCTGCACCTATTTTCTATGTTTCTATGTAAAAGTTACATTTTACCAGTTTGCATCTGTGCCCTCTTGCACTACTTTGATTGATTATTTTAAAGTAGCATTCATATTACCTTTTACTGTTTTCTATAACTCTATAAGCTCACCTTATGCGACGCCTCCTTTCCAGGCTGAAAAGCCCAAAGGGGAAAAATTAGTGTGCGCGAAGAGAATTGCCGGTGTCACCGGCAACTCGAGTTAACAGCTGCTGAAACTAGCGACAGCACTACTGTTGAAAAATTACGCTGGGGGTTGGCGATGTGAAGAGCAGCGCAGCACAGCTCAAACTTACTGTCCTGGTCGCATTAATGGAGGCCTCCGACCCAATGATCCCATCCACAGTTGGCGTTACAGCTTCTTACAGCCTTTGGGAGCGAGGCTATGGAGTTCGCAAGGCATTGTGGACAATTAAAGGGGCTATGAATTAAAGGGGCAATGCATTCAGAACTAATAAAAATTACAATGCAGTGAAGAAATGCAGGCATTTCAGCCCTTACTGCCTTTCAATAAAATATTTACCACTAAAAAGAAGTCCCAAATGGGATTCTTCAGCACTTAAAGCTTCCAAACCTCAAAAAATGTGAAAAGTGCTTCAGCACTAAAAAAAATGGCTCAGCAAGCCAGGGAAGGTGCACCCAGAGTCTCGCATGTAGCACTTCAGCTTTGTGCAGGGGGATAACAGTGCAAGAGAGGTCCTTTACCCATAGGGACCAGGATGCACGTCCGAAAGTATGATGTGGGACTGCCGGTAGTGTCACCCCCGTGATCTGGCTCCAGTATCCAAAGAAGCTTCATGACGTCAGACAAGTGGTCAAGGTCTCCTACCAACTATATCATTAACCCCACACACTGCCCAATGCACAATGCCCTCCCACCCCCTCCCCCCACAAAGACACACACAAGACAGTCACTAAGGGTGATGAGTTGATTTTTTGATGTCATGTTGGATGGATAGATGTAGAAAGTTGGATTGCAAAGTTTACTTTGTGGTGGCTTTTATTTCAGCACTGTGGCCAAGAGCATGCTGTGATGGTCAGTAACAAAGGGAAGGTGTGGGACTAATGTTGAAAGGGGAATTGGGGTTGTGGTCACTGAGACCGCAGGCAGATGATTCCATCCCGGTTGCATCCTTCCTTCTGCTCCCTCCTCTTCTGCTCCCTCCTTTTTGGCTTCCGCCCCCTCGGCTTCCTCCTCTTTTGCGTCGTTCTCTTCCCTCTATAATGCTGAAATGACAGCATAAAATGCTGAAAATACTCAGCAGGTCAGGCAGAATCTCGACGTGAGACATGAACACTGTTTTCTCTCCACAGTTGTTGCCAGACCTGCTGAGTATTTGTAGCATTTTTCGTCTTCGCCAAAGCCTTCCTTTACCATCTGAGGCTTTGCAAGTGCCCAGCAGCACTCCCTACAAACTTAAAAACATTTAACATATATTGCCACTCTTTCAATAAAATCAAAAAAAACTATTTCAAAGTTTAAATGCAAACATAGCTGAAAGATGTGTTCGTCCCATTGAGAGGTTCTGAAAGCGCCTCTATTAATCTGCTTGCACACAAGGTTTACCTGTCGTGCTTAGGACCCAGTGCTGAACTCAGCACCACGGTTGAAGTTTGCAGTGGTGACATTGGCCGTGATTTTGTTGACGTCGATGGCGGGTCTCGACCCCGCTGCTGGCTCCATCCCACTCTGTAAAATGATCTTCCCTTGATTGGGTTTATTAAGCCTGCCCACCGAGTTTCCCGGCTAATTAGAGGAAGCAGGTCTGGTGATGTAATTTGAGGATGCGTCATCAGCCGGATTCCTTAAAGGAACCATGTCCAAATTTATTTTGACATTTGTGCTGTCAGAGTTCTGCAGCATCGAGGTGCTGCAAACACTGCACAAAGGCACAGGGCTGCACCCAGGCTCTCCCATGGCTCCCTTCATATGCTTATGGAGGGAATCACAGCACGCAGGGAGGTCATCTTCCTTTCCATTGGGTGGAAGAGACCTCCCCAGGAGATCAACACAGCCTGGTTGCACATTGCAGAGGAGGGCACAAGCAGGGATGTTGTCAGGGGGACCTGGGTGCAGTGCCACAAACGCTTCAATGATCTCAGTAGATCACGAAATGTTAGTACAAAGCCACACTCAACCTCATCCTGCTGTGCCTCTCATCACATCCGCATCACTCTGCCTTCCCTCTCCTACTCCTGCACATCCTTACTCACACCAACTTACCTTGCACCTCCACTTATCCCTCTCTATCTACATTATCACAACCTCATCTCACTAGCTACCACTCACAGTCACCCTCACCCTCATCCTAGTGCGATCATATCAACTAACAACACAAAAGGATGTGTTATGCAATATTCATGTAATGTTTTTGTTAATGTGGTGTCAAACATTTAAACTTTCAACACTTTGCATTCTTGGATAGATTTGTGTGCATCTTTGGAAGTGGTTAGTGAGTTGCAGTGAATGGTGATACATAACGGTACCCCCTGCAATGCTGATGAGTATGAAAGGAATGGCTTGAGCATTGTAGGGATGCTCTATGGTATTGGTGTGGGGTGGTGCCAACTTGGTACATCATGTGGCAGACAGGGAGTACAGCATCAAGTGAAGTAAACCTGGTAATGGTGAGACCATCCCTGGTAGCAATGATGCTGATGCTCTCTGTCCTGTGCAGCATCAGTGATTGTGGAGACGGTTGGTGCTGTTGTTGGTGCTGCTGGTGTGCTTGGTGCTGCTGGTGTTGGGGTTGATCGTGGTCAGATTCTGAGGACCAAGGTGAGAGAGTATAAAGGGCACCTATGTTGATTGAATAGATGGTAGGTGAAGTAGAGATGACAGAAGCGATCTTTCAATGGTAAGAGAGCTAATGAAGTCAGCCTTTGTT
Organism: Pristiophorus japonicus; assembly: GCF_044704955.1. NCBI lineage: Eukaryota > Metazoa > Chordata > Chondrichthyes > Pristiophoridae > Pristiophorus > Pristiophorus japonicus. The sequence goes on from NC_091978.1 coordinate 292,341,734, forward strand.
GGAGACTTGTGTAAAGACTTGCAGCATGGTGAATCTGTTGTGGAGATGCAATGAGGAACAGCTTGAGGCTGAGGGAAGTTAAGGTGGGAGTGTTTACTTTATATTTGAACCTGTCAACTTAACAGCTGAACAGTTAATGGCCACTGAACTCCTGCCTCAGCTTGACAGATGTGGTTCATGACCAGCGTGGACCTCGTGGGCCAGCTGTCAAATGCAAAAGATAAGCTGAAAAATCATTCTCAAGTGGCTCGAAACAAGCCACTAATTCCTGAATTGGGTCCCCCGCCGCGACTTGTCGAGTATGCTCAGCGCTGACAGACCCAACATTGGTAAAGCCAACATTGGCGGATTCACAGTGAGGTCCCAACCCATGGCGGAAAAAAGAATGAGATGAGGAGAAACTTCTTCACTCAGAGAGTTGTTAACCTATGGAATTTCCTGCCGCAGAGAGTTGTTGATGCCAGTTCATTGGATATATTCAAGAGGGAGTTAGATATGGCCCTTATGGCTAAGGGGATCAAGGGGTATGGAGAGAAAGCAGGAAAGGGGTACTGAGGTGAATGATCAGCCATGATCTTATTGAATGGCGGTGCAGGCTCGAAGGGCCGAATGGCCTACTCCTGCACCAATTTTCTATGTTTCTATGATCCATCTTTATTCCAGCCCAAGAGTGCCAACTTGACAAAGATACACAGCTTATATACAGGTGACCAAGCACAGATGCCACATGCATACACAGCCTGATGATCTTCAACCGTGGCACCCTCTGGTGTCTGGTGACCCCCAAGCATTAATACATAACACAGGGTAAAGAGGTTTCTCCTGAATTCTTCATTGGAATTATAGTGGCTATCTTATATTTAAGACCCCCACTAAGATCTGTATACAAATGAAGAGAGATATGCAGCACATCAGACCTTGTGGTCTACTGCAAAAGTGGAAACATCTCTACATCGACCCTATCAAACCCCTTCATAATTTTAACAACCTCTATTAGATAGCGATGCAGGTTAATAAAGCTACAAAAAAGCAAACCAAGCACTATTGTTTATTTCTAGAGGGATAGAATTGAAAAATAGAGAAGTTATGCTGAACTTGTATTGAACCTTGGTTAAACCATACTTTGAGTACTGTGTGTACAGTTCTCATCGCCATATTATAAAAAGTATATAGAGGCACTGGGAAGGGTGATAAATAGATTTACATGGATGATACCAGAACTGTCAGGAAGGCATGCGACAGGCTGGGTCTCTTTTCTCTTGAAAAGAGAAGGCTGAGGGGTCACCTAATAGAGGTCAATATACATCAATGATTTAGATGAAGGAATTGAATGTAATATCTCAAAGTTTGCAGATGACACTAAGCTGGGTGGCGGTGTGAGCTGTGAGGAGGATGCTAAGAGGCTGCAGGGTGACTTGGACAGGTTAGGTGAGTGGGCAAATGCATGGCAGATGCAGTATAATGTGGATAAATGTGAGGTTATCCACTTTGGTGGCAAAAACACGAAGGCAGAATATTATCTGATTAGGAAAAGGGGAGGTGCAACGAGACCTGGGTATCATGGTACATTAGTCATTGAAGTTTGGCATGCAGGTACAGCAGGCGGTGAAGGCGGCAAATGGCATGTTGGCCTTCATAGCTAGAGGATTTGAGTATAGGAGCAGGGAGGTCTTACTGCAATTGTACAGGGCCTTGGTGAGGTCACACCTGGAATATTGTGTTCAGTTTTGGTCTCCTAATCTGAGGAAGGAGGTTCTTGCTATTGAGGGAGTGCAGCGAAGGTTCACCAGACTGATTCCCGGGATGGCAGGACTGACATATGAGGAGAGACTGGCTCAACTGGGCTTTTATCCACTGGAGTTTAGAAGAATGAGAGGGGATCTCATAGAAACATATAAAATTCTAACAAGATTGGACAGGTTACAGGCAGGAAGAATGTTCCCATTGCTGGGGAGTTCCAGAAGCAGGGGTCACGGTCTAAGAATAAGGGGTAAGCCATTTAGGACTGAGATGAGGAGAAACTTCTTCACTCAGAGAGTGGTTAACCTGTGGAATTCTCTACCGCAGTAAGTTGTTGAGGCCAGTTCGTTAGATATATTCAAAAGGGAGTTAGATATGGCCCTTACGGCTAAGGGATCAAGGGGTATGGAGAGAAAGCAGGAAAGGGGTTGAATGATCAGCCATGATCTTATTGAATGGTGGTGCAGGTTCGAAGAGCCGAATGACCTGCTCCTGCACCTAATTTCTATGTTTCTACATTTAAAATTCCGAAAGGTTTTGATAGAGTAGTCACAGAGAGAATGGCCATGATTTTCCCTACCTTGGTGGGTCCGTGGCGGGCAATGTCGGTGGCAGGTCCTGGCCCCGCTCCTGTCTCCATCCCGGCCTCCAAAATGACTTTCCGTTAATTGGGTTTAAGTCCACCCAGCCAATTGAAGGAAGCGGGTCTGATGACTTCATTTGATGATGCGTCATTAGCCAGTTTCTTTAAAGGGACCATGTGCAAATCTATTTTGACAATTGTGCCATCAGTGTTCTACAGCATTGAGGTGCTGCAAACACTGACAAGCACTGCATGAAGGTGCAGAGCTGCACCAAGGCTCTCCCTTGACTCCCTCCATATGCTTATGGAGGGAGACACAGCACGCAGAGAGGTTCTCTTCCCTTCTAATGGGCGGAAGGGATCTCCCCAAGAGACCAATGCAGCCTAGTTGCACATTGCACAGGAGGACACAAGCAGGAATGTCGGCAGGAGGACCAGGTTGCAGTGGCACAAACCTTTCAATGATCTCAGTAGATCACGAAACGTTACTGCAAAGACACACTCAACCTCATCCTGTGGCATACATCACATCCCCAACACTCTGCCTTCCCTACCCTACCACTGCACATCCTTATTCACATTAACTTACCTTGCACCTCCACCCATCCCTCTCCATCTACATTATCACTTCCCCAACTCACTAGCTACTCCTCACACTCACCCTCATCCTAGTGCAACCATGCCAACTAACCACACATGGATAGGCACTTATGTGGTTTACCAATATTCATGTGAAGTTTCTGTTAATGTGGTATTATCAAACATTGAAATCTTTACTTTCAACACTTTGCATTCTTGGACAGATTGCTATGTGCCTTTGGAAGTGACTTAATGAGCAGCAGTGATGGTTAGACATAATGGTACCCCCCACAATACTGATGAGTGTGAAAGGAATGGTTTGGAGATTGTAGGGATGCATTATGGTGTTGTTGTGGGGTGGTGCCAACCTGGCTCATATTTGGCAGCCAGGGGATACAGTGTCAAGTGAAATAAATATAGCCATGGTGAGGCCGTCCCTGGCGTTTCAGGCAGCAATGTGGTCGGGTACTGATGCCCTGTGCAGCGTCAGATGTTTGCGGAGAAGGTTGGTGTTGTTGTTGGTACTGCTGGTGTGCCTGGTGATGCTCATTGTGCTTGGATTCTGAGGACCATTGTGAGATGGTATAAAGTGCACCGATGCTGATGTAATAGATGGCAGGTGAAATAGCGATGACAGAAGGGATCTGTCAATGGTGGGAGAGGAAATGAGGTCAGACTGGATGGAGACTTGTAGCATTCTGAATCTGTAGTGGAAATTCAGTTTAGAGGAGCTAGTGGCTAAGGAGCTATGATTTGACATTTGAAGCTATCAACTCCATCAGCTGAAACAATGGCCAATGACCTCCCGCCTCAGCTTCACAGATAGGATCTCGGCACAGTGGGAAATCAGTGGGTGACTTGTCAAATTCAAAAAGCTGGGAAAAAAGCATTGTTAAGAGGCTGTTAACAAGGTCATAATTTACCTGAATTGCCTCTCCCGTCACTGCATGTCGGGCCTGCTCAGCGCTGACAGACTCGACATTTTGGAAAGGTGTGTGGGGGCGGGTTGACAATGAGGTCCTGACACACTGTCAAAAAAAAACTTTTCCACCCAACCAGTCACCGATCGCAACCGCTGACCCTTCGGAAAATTCCCCCCAGTGTTTCCACTTGTGGGGAAAAGAAAAACTAGAGGCCATCAATATAAGATAGTTATCAAGAAATCAAATAGGGAATTCGAAAGAAACTCATTTACCCAGAGAGTGGTGAGAATGTGGAACTCACTGCCACAGAGAGTAGTTGAGGCAAATAGTATAGATGCATTTAAGGGGAAGCTAGATAAGCATGAGGGAGAAGTGAATAGAGGGTTATGCTGATAGGGTTAAATGAGGAAGGATGGGAGGAGGCTCGAGTGGAGCATAAACAGCGGCATGGGCTGGTTGGGCCAAATGGCATATTTCTGTGCTCTATGTTCGATGTAATTCTATGTGGGTCACCCCTGAGCTTACTCATTTCTAGAGAAGAGCCCCAAACCTGTTCAGCCTTGCTGATAAGGATATCCTCTCAGTTCTGGTATCCTCCTTGTAAATCTATTTTCGTACCCTCTCCAGTATCTCCATATCCTTTTTTATAATATGGAGACCAGAACTGTGCAACTGTACTAAGTGTGGTCAAACATTGTACAATCACAATCACTAAGGTGGTGGTACTCAGCAAGATAATGAGACTAAAGGCAGATAAATCCCCTGGACCTGATGGTCTTAAGAGAAGTAGCGGCAGGGATTGTGGATGCATTGGTTGTAATTTACCAAAATTCTCTGGATTCTGGGAAGGTCCCAGCAGATTGGAAAACTGCAAATGTAACGTCCCTATTTAAAAAAGGAGGCAGACAAAAAGCAGGAAACTATAAACCAGTTAGCCTAACATCCGTGCTTGGGAAAATGTTGGAGTCCATTATTAAGGAAGCAGTAGCAGGTCATTTGGAAAAGCATAATTCAGTCAGGCAGAGTCAGCATGGATTTATGAAGGAGAAGTCATGTTTGACAAATTTGCTGGAGTTCTTTAAGGATGTAACGAACAGGGTGGATAAAGGGGAACCAGTGGATGTGGTGTATTTGGACTTCCAGAAGGCATTTGACAAGGCGCCACATAAAAGGTTACTGCACATGATAAAAGTTCATGGGGTTGGGGGTAATATATTAGCATGGATAAAGGATTGGCTAACTAACAGAAAACAGAGAGTCGGAATAAATGATTCATTCTCGGGTTGGCAATCGGTAACTCATGGAATGCCGCAGGGATTGATGCTGGGTCCTCAACTATTTACAATCTATATTAATGACTTGAATGAAGGGACCGAGTGTAATGTAGCCAAGTTTTACTGATGATACAAAGATGGGTGGGAAAGTAAATTGTGAGGACACAAAAAATCTGCCAAGGAATAAAGACAGGCTAAGTGAGTGGGCAAAAATTTGACAGATGGAATATGAAGTGGGAAAATGTGAGGTTATCCATTTTGGCAGAAATGATAGAAAAGCAAATTATAATTTAAATGGAGAAAAATTGCAAAGTGCTGCAGTACAGAGGGACCTGGGGGTCCTTGTGCATGAAACACAAAAAGTTAGTATGCAAGTACAGCAAGTAATCACAAAGGCAAATGGAATGTTGGCCTTTATTGCAAGGGGAATAGAGTATAAAAGCAGAGAAGTCCTGCTACAAATGTACAAGGTATTGGTGAGGCTGCACCTGGAGTACTGCGTACAGTTTTGGTCTCCATATTTAAGGAAGGATATATTTGCATTGGAGGCTGTTCAGAGAAGGTTCACTAGGTTGATTCCGGAGATGAGGGGGTTGACTTACGGGGATAGGTTGAGTAGGTTGGGCCTATACACATTGGAGTTCAGAAGAATGAGGTGATCTTATTGAAACTCATAAGATAATGAGGGGGCTCGACAAGGTGGATGCAGAGAGGATATTTCCACATAGGGGAAACTAAAACTAGGGGACATAGTCTTAGAATAAGGGGCCGCCCATTTAAAACTGAGATGAGGAGAAATTTCTTCTCAGAGGGTTGTAAATCTATGGAATTATTTGTCCCAGAGAGCTGTGGAAGCTAGGACATTGAATATATTTAAGGCGGCGATAGACAGATTTTTGAGTGATAAGGGAGTTACAGGTTATGGGAAGCGGGCAGGGAAGTGGAGCTGAGTCCATGATCAGATCAGCCATGATCTTATTGAATGGCGGAGCAGGCTCGAAGGGCCAAATGGCCTACTCCTGCTCCTATTTCTTATGTTCTTATGTTCTTATGTGTGTTTTTATGACTGGAAGGCTGTTTCCAGTAGGGTTCCGCAGGGCTCAGTACTAGGTCCCCTGCTTTTTGTGATATATATATATATATATATAAATGATTTAGACTTGAATGCAGGGGGTATGAGTAAGAAGTTTGTAGATGATACAAAAATTGGCTGTGTGGTTGCTAATGAAGAAGAAAGCTGTTGACTGCAGAAAGATATCAATGAACTGGTCAGGTGGGCAGAACAGTAGCAAATGGAATTCAATCTGGAGAAGTGTGAGTTAATGCTTTAGTGGAGGGCTAACAAGGCATGGGAATACACATTAAATGGTAGGACACTGAGAAGTGTAAAGGAACAAAATGACCTTGGAGTTCATGTCCACAAATCCCTGAAGGTAGCAAGCCAGGTAGATAAAGTGGTTAAGAAGGCATACGGAATAATTGCCTTTGTTAGCTGAGGCATAGGATATAAAAGCAAAGAGGTTATGCTTCAAATGTATAAAGCACTAGTTAGGCCACAGCTAGAGTACTGCACGCAGTTCTGGCTATCACATTATAGGAAAGGTGTGATTGCACTAGAGAGGGTACAGAGGAGATTTACGAGGATGTTGCCTGGAAGAGAGAATTTTAGCTATAAGGAAAGATTGGATAGGCTGGGGTTGTTTTCTTTGGAACAGAGGAAGCTGAAGGGATACCTTATTGAGGTGTATAAACTTATGAGGGGCCTAGATAATAGAGCGGATAGGAAGGACCTATTTCCCTTAGCAGAGGGTTCAACAACCAGGCATCATAGATTTAAAGTAGTTGGTAGGAGGTTTAGAGGGCATTTTTGAGTGGATTTTCTTTTCATCCAGAGGGTGGTGGGTGTCTAGAACTCACTGCCTGAAAGGGTGGTAGAGGCAGAAAGCCTCACCACATTTAAAAAATACTTGGATGTGCACTTGAAGTGCCGTAACCTACAGGGCTACAGACCAAGAGCTGGAAAGTTGGATTAGGCTGGATAGCTCTTTTTCAGCCAGTGCGGACACAATGGGCCAAAATGGTCTCCTTCTGTGCTGCAAATTTCTATGATTCTATGATTCATTTGGGAACTGGAAGAGAGTTGGAATTCTGGTCAGCCGCAGGATGAAGGCATCGTGTCTGTTGTCAGAATAGCGGGCATTGGCGGTCATAATTCTGTGTGTGGGGTTGCACACCAACTGCACAGTGAGTGGTAGCCTTTGCGGTTACAGAAGATTGTGCTGCAGTGTCCTCAAAGTGACATGGGTGCAGTCAATGGGGAAGCCTGCTATCCTGACGAATCCACTTGCACGCTCCTGCTGCTTCTTTCTGCTCATGGGGAAGGAGATGTAGTCCCTCCTCCTTCTGCACAGAGCATCTGTGATGTCACGGATGGGGCAACGGATGGCAGACTGGGAGATGTTGCAGAGATCCATTGGCATAGAAAATGAGAGCGATTGTGACCTTGGCACCACTGAGAGTCGTCCTCACCCTGGTGTGAAGCTCGAGGTCCCATTGCAGCAGACGGCAGAGCTCTGTGATCACGTCCTTCCTGAAACACAGCCTTCACACACACTGTTCCATAGTGAAATTGATGTAGGTGAATTGCTGCCGGAATACCCTGGGAGAGTAAGGCCTTCTGTTGCCACCCCTGTGGCGCCTTCTTCATCTGCCAACATCCTGATGTGCTTCTCCCTGTGCTGCTGGATCTGCTTCTCTGTGCCTCTCCCTCTAGCTTGCTCCATGGGCCTCCTCATGGGAATCCTCATGGGCCTCGTCATAGGCTTTCTCATGGACATCTCCATGAGCCTCTCCCCATGGTGCTCCCTTTCTTAGTGCCTTTCCCTCTGTAATTGGTGAGACTGTTATCTTCGATGAAGCATCCTCTGATGGTGAAGTCGGAGCAGGTGGTCAACTTCCAGCACAGACTCCATGAAGCGACAGAAATGGTAGAAGGTCGAAAGTGCCGTGAGAGAGAGGGGAAAAGGTAAGAGGCAGAAAAATGTTTGAGCAAAAAATCCCTGCTATCGGTTCAATAGCCACACTGCCTAATTGCTGCAAACCAGAAAAGAAGTCATGCCCGACTTTCTAAGATGGTGCCTTTAAATAGCGCTGGTGCATCTGGTTCCTGACTGCCAGCTAAAGCTTTTGTTGTCTGTGCCAAGTGCTAAGGTAGGCAATGCGGGACAATTTAAATTCCGGGGCAGTAAGGGGGCGATACGCATAGTGATGACATCATCACCAGCATGCGCCGCCGAGCGGGGCGCTCACACCTGGAGCCGGTGACCAATTCCACATTGGGCGATTTTCCCGCCGCACCAAGTCGCTAGCTATATCTCTTTTGCGCCTCGGACAATTTCGCCCCTTTACACTTTTGTTAAAACGTCAAACAAAATTCTGCTAAGTATTTTTATATATTTATTGGCCCTGAAATCCAGGCCTCCTCGCATGCGCCGAAAACCGGCTTTTCCGACCTGTCAAGTTTCTGGCTTGACAGATCGCATGCATCTCGGGGACAAGGACATCCCCACGGCAGGGATTGGGCTATTTGCCCATCTCTTCCCTGCAAATGTCCTTTAAACTATAAAGGCGCATAGCCTACTTTTACGAGCGTAAGAGTTTTAAAACATATCAAAAACATATCAAAATAAAATTTAAAAATACATATTTGTTAAAAACACTGCCCACTCAGGTAATTTTATTTTAAACCATAATTAAAACTTTTTTTTTTAAATCGTCAAATTTTTTTTTTCAAAAAGATTTCTATAAACTTTAATTTCTATAATGTATTTATGTGAGGTATTTAAAAAAACATTATGTAGTGTTTGGGTGTGTTTCTCATTCATAGTAATAGAAGTTTCGGACTTACGAAACTCTTATTATTATGAATGAGAAAATACTTTACCGTAATTGGGTGTTCAGGCCCACGTGACTCCTATGGAAATCCCAACGTGAACGTGCTCCGTTGCACAAGAGGAGGAGGCCTCAAGTCCGGGATCTCTGGTGAGCGTTCGACCAAAAGGTCAGTGCGCATCTTTTCACCTATTTTTAGTCGAACACCCGGGATTTCAGGGCCATCATTAAAATAGTCCACTTGCACACACCGTAAGCGGATATAGATAAAATGGGTGAATGGACTAAAGTAGCAGATGGAATTTAATGTCAATAATTGTGAAGTGTCGCATTTTAGTTTTTAAACTAACAGCAGAAATTATTCTCTGAATGAAAGTAAGCTTGGTGCTGTGAAAGAGCAGAGGGACGTGAGGATGCTTGGATCCCAGCTATTCACAATATATATATAAATGATTTGGATGAGGGAACCAAATGTAATATTTCCAAGTTTGCTGATGACACAAAACTAGGTGGGATTGTGAGTTGTGAGGAGGATGCAAAGGTGCTGCAAGGCGATTTAGATAGGTTGAGTGAGTGGGCAAACACTTGGCAGATGCAGTGAGTATTGATAAATGTGAAATTATCCACTTTGGTACGAAAAACATAAGGACAAAGTATTATTTAAATGGTGATGGCTTGGGAAGTGTCGATGTAGAGGGACCTGGGTGTCCTTGTACACCAGTCATTGAAAGCAAACATGCAGGTGAAGCAAGCAGTTAGGAAGGAAAATGGTATGTTGGCCTTCATTGCAAGAGGATTTGAGTACAGGAGCAAGGATGTCTTACTACAGTTATACAGGGTCTTGGTGAGACCGCACCTGGAGTATTGTGTTCAGTTTTGGTCTCCTTATCTAAGAAAGGATATACTTGCCATAGAGGGAGTGCAGCGAAGGTTCACCAGACTCATTCCTGGGATGGCAGGACTGTCTTATGAGGAGAGATTGGGTCGACTAGGCCTGTATTCACTAGAGTTTAGAAGAATGAGAGGGGATCTCATTCAAACGTATAAAATTCTGACTGGGTTGCATAGACTGAATGCTGGGAGGATGGTTCCCCTGGCTGGGAAGTCAAGATCAAGGGGTCACAGTCTCAGGATACAGAGTAGGAAATTTAGGACTGAGATGAGGAGAAATTTTTTCACTCAGAGGGTGGTGAACCTGTGGAATTCTCTATCACAGAAGGCTGTGGAGGCCAAGTCACTGAATATATTTAAGAAGGAGGTAGATAGATTTCTAGATACAAAAGACATCAAGGGGTATGGGGAGAAAGTGGAAATATGGTGTTGAGATAGAGGATCAGCCATGATCATATTGAATAGCGGTGTAGGCTCGAAGGGCCGAATGGCCTACTACTGCTCTTATTTTCTATGTTTCTATGATACACATTTACAGAACATTAAAGGCAGCACCTAAAGTTGGTAAGGCTGTCGATAAAAATGCTAATAGAATTCTTGGTTTTTATGTCAAGTGGGAAAGAGTATAAAAGCCAGCGGTAACGATGAGCTTACATAAACCTTAAAACCTCAGTTAGAGTACTGTGCACAGTATTGGACTACACACTTGAGGAAGAATATCGAGGGTAAATATAGTTAGAGATATTTACTTGCATGGAGGGTCGATGCCGACACGGTCTGTGTCTATGTTGTAATTTCTGTGTATTTCTATTTCACATGTCCTGTCAATCACACTGAGCTTTGCCAAACTACTTCTGTCGCATTTAGTTATAGGCAAGTTTAGACCAGGTGAAGTTCTTGTAGCTGATTGGGGCCCATATTGGCCAATATACAAATTTCTTTCAATAATTGAGAAAGCCGTCATTTGGAATGTGTGGAGAAATTCCCCCACTGACAGAAAGTACCTTATTAATGCATGAATCACAATGTCACTATCCTTCAAAAATAACCATAGCAATCACACTTGTAAAGAAAGCTAGGCATTTAATCATGGGTTATGATCAACAACCGAAGAGCAATTAAATTCTGACTAATTGGAGGGAATTTTAATGCCCCCAAATTGGGTGTGCTTGGGTCAGGTGGGATGTTAAAATGCAAAAAGTCTCAAACCCGAACCCAACCTGCCTTAATCCTGCCCACTTCCAGTTTCATGGGAGGTGGGTCATTCAATTAAATATTTTAATGAGGCTACATGCCTCAGATTTGATCTCTCTTCCAACTTTAATGTGGCTGGCTGGGTTATCGGGCCATGGGAAACCCAGTAGCTAAAAGGGGGCGAGGATTGTTTCATGGAAGAGGTATGTGCTTTTCCAGCACAGCCTGTGGACCAAGAGGAGCTTCACCCCAGACCCCCAAGCATACACGTTTCCCACTCCATGCGATCGGAACCCCGACCACACGATCATCAATCTCCCCATCCCCCAATCACCGCACCCCACCCCCCGATCACTGACTCCCCCCATGATCACCAACCCGCCCCCCTGAATCCACCATCTCTGCCCCAATCTCTCTCGGACCACCTGTGATCAGGCACTGACCCCCAAACCACGCTGTACCCATCCCCCGCAATCCATATCCCGAGCAGCAAGTAACCTCCTGGGCTGCAACCTTTTCTGGAGCGCTCCCCACCCAATTGGAATCAGGCTGGCTTTCGGACGGGGAACCCGTTTTAAAAATAAAACATAGAAACATAGAAAATAGGTGCAGGAGTAGGCCATTCGGCCCTTCGAGCATGCACCACCATTCAATAAGATCATGGCTGATCATTCACCTCAGTACCCCTTTCCTGCTTTCTCTCCATACCCCTTGATCCCTTTAGCCGTAAGGGCCATATCTAACTCCCTCTTGAATATATCCAATGAACTGGCATCAACAACTCTCTGCGGTAGGGAATTCCACAGGTTAACAACTCTCTGAGTGAAGAGGTTTTTCCTCATCTCAGTCCTAAATGGCTTACCCCTTATCCTTAGACTGTGCCCCCTGGTTCTGGACTTCCCCAACATCGGGAACATTTTCTTCCTGCATCTAACCTGTCCAGTCCCGTCAGAATTTTATATGTTTCTATGAGATCCCCTCTCATCCTTCCAAATTCCAGTGAATAAAGGCCCAGTCGATCCAGTCTCTCCTCATACGTCAGTCCAGCCATCCCGGGAATCAGTCTGGGGAACCTTCGCTGCACTCCCTCAATAGCAAGAACGTCCTTCCTCAGATTAAGAGACCAAAACTAACACAATATTCCAGGTGCGGCCTCACCAAGGCCCTGTACAACTGCATTAAGACTTCCTTGCTCCTATACTCAAATCCCTTAGCTATGAAGGCCAACATACCATTTGCCTTCTTCACCGCCTGCTGTACCTGCATGCCAACTTTCAATAACTGATGTACCATGACACCCAGGTCTCGTTGCACCTCCCCTTTTCCTAATCAGATAATATTCTGCCTTCATGTTT